>NC_137048.1:33553406-33575906 GCF_032717465.1 Coenobita brevimanus
GTTCCAATCTATCCGTCTATCTATATAATGTCATTCTCTCCATCCTCCAACTTCTTACTCGACGAGAGAGGTAAACTTCACCCCCTCATCGCTAAGACCGCCGGATTCAGACTTTTGCAAACAACCCTGGTATTAAACTTGACGGAGACTGGGAGGGGTAAGAGTGGGATTAGGAGCTGGGGATTTGGTTGAGACGAGGCACGGAGGTAAGATGAGGGGTTCAATATTTAGATTACACTTCTGGATAACGACTTGAAGCTTTGGATATGATGTGATGACAGAGTGTAGGTTTAGCCCATATAACAAGACTGAAAGGTGAGACAAGGATAAGTTAACTGTTCGATGCTTTGGATGCGGCTTCCAGAATGACTTGTAGCGTTGGATATCTCGAAATTTTAGGAGGTAAAATAAGGAAAATACGACTGAAAGAGTTGGATAAGACGATAAATAAGGGATGAGGATTTGCGTAAGATTTCTGGGTTACGCGAAAGTGAGAGGAAGGATAAGGTGTCTGAGATGGGTAAGGTGGATAAGGATTAAGTGCTGAATATTTGGTTAACCCTCCCTGGTTTGAACACGTAACCTCTGCAATCCAAGGACAATTCCATTTTATTCTCGCCATCTCCAGACGGTTAGTTTAGGACAGAATTTTTGCTATTAAGAGGTTAAGTATAGCCTCCTTTAACGCCTTCACTATAATCGGTTTCTCCCAGACCCACTAAAATCGTCTGGTAGAAGCCCCCCCCAAAAAAAATACTGAAAAAGTCAAAGGAGAGGGTAAAGCTTTGATCAGGACGCGAATGTAAGAAATAAGTCGGACATAAACCCAGTAAATTCTGTGACGTTTTTATTGGTTTATTCCTGCTACCGCTAGACCATTATTTCCAAAGATTTCACCACGCTCAAGTACTGAAGTAAAAGTTTAAGGCTGTATCATACCCCCTCCATTTCTGAAAGTTTCCCCTACACTGAATAATATCGTCTGGAATTATTTAAACTGAAAACTGTGTCACTGGATTGAAGGGATTAAGGGTTGAGGATCTGGATAACATTTTTTGGGGGGTCGTGACTCAGAGGGCTGGTTAAAACTTCCGAAATGAGATAATTATAGATTTTTCTCAGAGTGTAAATGGAAAGTTTACTACACGAAGTTGGCTCTGAAGTTACGACTTACTGGTTGAGGTAGGATGCATTTCATTTAGACCGAAGGGTTTGGATGAGACGAATTAAGACTTGGACGTGCGGATAACACTAACAATAAGATTAAAGTGTTTGGATGATGCTGATTAAGACTTGTAGGGATGGATGACACTGACAGTAAGATTAAAGTGTTTAGGTGATATTAATTAAGACTTAAGAGGAATCGATGGCTCTCAACAATAAGTTTTAAAGTCTTTGGATGACACTAAATAAGACTTAGAGGTATTGTGTGACACTAACAATAAGAGTACAGTGGTTTGATGATACTAATTAAGACTTATGAGGTATGGATGAAACTGATACTAATTAAGATTTATGAGGTGTGGATGAAACTGATACTAATTAAGACTTATGAGGTATGGATGAAACTGATACTAATTAAGTCTTATGAGGTATGGATGAAACTGATAATAAGACTGAGTGTTTGGATGATACTAATTAAGACTTATAGGTATGAAAGACACTAACAGTAATATTAAAGTGTTTGGGTGTTACTAATTACGACTCGAGAATTAATGGAGGACTAACAAAAAGACTGTTGTGTTTGGATGAGACAAATTAAGACTTAGAAATTTGGACGGCAGCAAGACAAAATTGACTGAATATGGCAGATTAAGACTTAAAGGAATGGATTACACGAACTAAAGGATTTGGATTATACAAACTACGATAGGGTTATGGATAGCTCGACGTCTAAAGGGTTCGGTTGACAGATTAACACTTAGAGATATGGATAACGTTAAAATAAAAGCTTTTTAAGGCAAATTAAGACTTGCAGGTATGGTTAACGCTAAGACTTAAAGTTGGATAAGGCAGTTTAAGACTTAGAGACATTTATAATACTGATAGATAGATAATAAGGTGTGGATAAGGCAAATTAAGACACTAACAGTAGGAGTAAAAACATAGGGTGAAGCGAATTAAGACTTACGGTAACACTGAGACTGAAGAGCTTAGAGAACACTGATACAGGTTAAAAGGTTGGGATAAGACGGAAATTAAGACGTAAATATAAGATTATCCCTGACATTAAGACAAGAAGTTGGAATGGGTTAGTTAACGAAGGGTGTGGATGCGACTGATGGGTTATGGATTATTGATAAAGCAGATGAATTAAGAATGAAGAGTTTGGATATAGTTGATTAATAATGGGCGATGGATTTGGATAATAGTGGTTAAGAATGAAAGGTCTGGGTAATACTCATTGAAAGGGGCTTGGATAACACGGAGTAATTAGGGAGTGAAGGGTGGATATAGTTTTAATTACGAATATTGAGTTTGGATAAGAGAAATGATAAAGAACAAGGGTAATTTCTGTCTGTCTGTCTGTCTGTCTGTCTGTCTCTGTCTCTGTCTCTCTCTCTCTCTCTCTCTCTCTCTCTCTCTCTCTCTCTCTCTCTCCTGCCTAACTTCTACTCTCACTAAAAGCCTCCTGACATTATCGAGAGAAACACCACCACCACCATACCATTATACCACTACCCTGCCATGCCATAATACCACACTTGTACACCATCATACCACTAACATAACACCGCATTCGTAAACACTGAATAATAATAATAATAATAATAATAATAATAGTAGTAGTAATAATAATAATAATAATAATAATAACCAGTAGTAGTAGTTGTAGTAACTAGTAGTAGTAGTAGTAACAGCAATAGTAGTAGTAATGGTAGTAGTAGTAGTAGTAACAATAAAAATAATAATCGTACCGTATCCTGTGGTTTATTAAGGCTCCAACATGCTTGTATGCGTCGGCCTTTGGTTATCTAATGGTGGCTGTCCACACTGCTCGATCTCTGGCAGCTCCCTGTTCAGTCTCTTATCCCTGAGGTCACAGTATATGACCTCGTTCCGGGCCTATTTTGGGACGAGGTCATAGAGTGTGATCTTAGGGATAAGGGACCGAACCGTAATAACAATTAACTAGCACTTCCCTACCACACAACCATACCACACAGACACATCACCGTGCTACACCACCATACCACACTAATACACCAGCATACCACACCTCCATACCACATAAATATACCACCATTCCACTCTGACACCCCAACATAATACAGCAGCATGACTTACTGTAGTGAGCTTCGTTCCCTGGGAAAAGGCAGTGTATTAGGTTTAACCACAGGGGACATCCATGTGGGTCTCTCATTACTGGGTTAGTATTTAAGGGAGATCGGGGAATAGGCGTGGTTGGGGGTACGGAGCACGGATCCCTGGTGACGCACTGGCAACCTTTGTAACCCCTACATCCATGACACAATTTCCTTTTATTCTTGTTGCTGTAACGCAATTTTATGAGTTAATGAAGGTGGAGGGTCTGCTTCTTACTTGTCCTTGGCTCGTATTCCCATCGGTTAAGGAAGCTCCCAAACACCTCTTCCTTAACGATGGATTTTTGGATATGTGTGGTCGGGATATTATATTCCAACTAACAGTAGACGGTTATATTCAGCCGAGTGAGTCTTAAGAAGCATAAGGGAACTAAGTACAGGATACCACTGTGCCTATGAAAAGTTTAAGAACAGGTCGTTGACTCCGAAGAGAATGGTATTGTTACACCCATGAACAATATCCCGGAACTGACACAAGGATCTGACGTTATAGCGGCGGGTGTTCTGGATGGATGACAGTGTATTCCTTTAGTGATTGATTCAGAACGCGAATGACGTACGTTACTGCGCGCCGTTTGTTATCATCCATCTTTTGCATGAGTATTACACCGAGGCTGAGGTGAGAGTCGTCTGAGTAGAGGGAAAAGCAAGGTAAGGGGAGAAGTGCGTTCTATACTGCGGCCACAAGTATTGGTGCTGTTGATAAAACATCCTTCAGTGTTTCCAAGTGCAGTATTTATTTTTATTTTTAATTACACAGAGTTCGTCTGTCGCAAGTAAAGTAGTAGTATTAAAGAATCGTACCAAAAGCTCTTTTAGAACGTATAGCTATTGTAGTAAAGAATTTTACAAAATTTTAAAGGGCGTCAAGTTATTTAGTAAACCCTCGATTATCGGACCTCAGTTTTACTGCTTTTGGAGTTAATGGACAATATCAGAAGTTTCCAAGGCATTTGCATGTAGTCTGAACTTTGGTCCAAGGCCGTTATTTCCAACTATTCTTGCTACATGTACCCCAAAGTACTTCCAGCAACACGCCCTTTTATTCTGAATTGTTATCCTAATCAAATAAAACGCTAGGCGGACGGAGCTACAATTGATAGACTGACTACTTAATTAACTGTGAAATATTTAAGTGTAAAAACTTGTTCCTCACTAATATGAAAATTCGTTGGGCGTCTATCACGTGCTTAGGAACTGCTCTCATTTTTTTTTTTTTTTTTTTTGACTGCGCATTTCATTATCGTCGTCATTAAATCTGCAAGGGCAAAACTAAGACTTTTTCTCTGGTTTTCAGTGTCAGTGGCAAGATTGACTGATTATAATGATATCGTCGGGGTGAGTCGCATTACTGTACTTATATACTACCACTACCATACTTACACCACCACTACCATACCATATTGCTTCATCGCCACTTCCATATCACAATATTACACCACCATCATACCAAGCTACTGCATCACCACTACCATCATACCACACAACGAAACCACCACTACCATCATACCACACATTTAAACCACAACTATCATACTTCGCTACTAAAACACCATAATCGTATCACACTAGTACACCGCCTTCATACTTTACCATACCACACCATCATACCACACTATTGCACTACATCGTATCACACTAGTACACCACCTTTATACTCTACTGTACCACACTACTACCACCACAGTACTCCACCATTACCGTACCACACTACTACCACCACAGTACTCCACCATTACCATACCACACTACTACCACCACAGTACTCCACCATTACCGTACCACACTACTACCACCACAGTACTCCACCATTACCATACCACACTACCACCACAGTACACCAGCATTACTACACCACATTACAACATCCCAGTACACCGCTTCTGTACTCTGCCATACTACTGTGCTGTTACACCCTTATACAAAATTATATGTTAATTAAAGGTAAAACTGTATGGAAGAGCTAGTGTCTACCAACCCAGTATAATTAATTCCCAGTGGACAGCTGATGTGGCAGAAGTGACAGGCATCGAACCCATGCCTGACGAATAATTGATTGAAGTTCAGATGGATACTAAATTGAAGTTCATTTTAGATGAGAGAAAGATTATAGAGGAGTGAAAAGAGGTGAGGAGGAGTAGGTATGGAATCAGGAAAGAATTATAGATGAGTACGTTATGGAATCAGTAAAGATTATAGAGAAGGTGTGGAATAAGGAAAGGATTGTAGAGGAGAGGAAAGAGGTAAGGAGGAATAGGTATGGAATCAGTAAAGGATTATAGAGGAGTGAAAAGAGATGAGCGATGGGAAGAGGTGAGACTGTTCCCTCTTCACGTCCTCTCATCCCTTCTCATCTCAGCTCAACCTACCTCACTTCACCTTACTCCTTCCCACCTCACCTCACCTCACCTCACCTCATCTCACCTCACCTCACCTCACCCCAGCACAGGCTAACACAACCCTACCCCTCCGTCCCACCCCATCAGTTTCATCACCTCTCCGGCTCTCATTTCACACCTCACTTCCCTTTGTGTCCTGCCTTTACACACTCACTCCCCCCATTCTCTCTCTCTGACACACACACACACACACACACACACACACACACACACACACACACACACACACACACACACACACACACAGATAGCCAGAAATAGATAGACAGATATCCTGGAAACTATACATGACAAACCCTCTCATACGCCATCCCGAAAGTAAAGGGAAGCAACCTAATGGAATCACAGCCTCTCATCTGCCATATTCAGTATAATGGACTAAGCCAATTGAAACATCCACAGTAATGTTCCCCTGATCACTCTGCAATTTACCCCAATGGCCGCACTTCCTGTCTGTATAGTTCATTGACCGCGAGCCATTCATTCCCTACAGTTCACTTCATTCTACTTGGTTCTCTTCTGCACATGCTTCTCACTCTATTTGATACTCACATTTCAGTGGTTCAGTCTCTCACGCCATCCTTCCACTTTCTCTTTGGTTTCACTTTCGTCCTGCTCAGTCCGTTTCCAGTGTGTCTAATCTTCTATAGCAGTGGATCATCGCCAGATTTCTCCGTATGACCAGAGCGCTCTAACTTATTCTAATTCAACATCTCTTTCTTACCATATAATTTCTGTCTTCATCAGGGCATCTCACCCCATATGTATATTTTAGGTTCATTCTTTACAACACTTATACCGTTTTTATTCCTAAGGCAATAGGATCCATATCACACCCTGTGCAGCTCAGTCGACACCAATATACCTCTCTAAACTATATACCTATCTTCGATTTAAGACACTAACATCTACTTTCACACGCTTTTCAGTGCCCCTGTTTGCCCCTCCTCCTATCCAGTGGCTTAAAATTTCATGTGCTATGTCCACCCCAGTTCCATAGAACAATTCGGCTCATCTGTATCATCTCTCGTTCGACTTACTTTCATTTATTGGCGTTCTGTCCTTCTGCTGTGTTCGATTACTTAAATTTTGTCTCACTTTCACTCTTAGGTTTTCCCCTCATAAACTCAGATACCGTACGAGTTCCTGAGCTTCCCCTTTCAAGTCTGCAATCAGTGCTGTAACCCAAAAGCAACTAGAAAGCTCCCAGAGCTCGTACCTCCGCTAACGCCCAAAAATTATTGCTGTAATGAATCTTTTCTATCTTTTCAACCAAACGAATGCTTTTACGGTCTCACGTAGTCATTTAGTTTTACAGCATCAGTCTGTTAGTCAGTTAATTTTGTGGTCTTAGTCTGCCGTGTTATATAATCTTAGAGCGCACAAACCTGCACCAACGCTACTAAGATTTATTAGTCATTCCTGCATCTGGATCCGGATCAACCCCAAAATCTAATCAGCACTTCTGGACCCACTGCCTACCTCTCCACCTGATTTCACTGAAATCCAGAAACTAGTTTTTGAGATGTACAATTTAACTAACGCATGGATGAATACATAACCTTCGCCCAGTTTCGTTTGCAGAAGTAAACACATGTAGACAGAGTGCAGACATTGCAGATGATATGTTGCGATAGACAACTGCTAACTGGAGCACTGGGTATAATTATGTACGGTATAGATACAAATACCATTTTAAAAGAAATACTGCAATTGTCGTTAAACTGACAGAGACAGATGTATGTATGTAAGACGTTTCGTTTAAACAGGTTAACTAATACCCATACATTGGCGTTATTCTGGGTCGTTGCTACAGTAAATCACCCTGTGTAATATCCGTACATACGGTACATCTGCAGCCAACATATATTAACTCTTGTTTTCTGGGACATCCATGTAATAGGAAACAGCAGGAGGGAATATTGCACTGTGTGGTTTGTGATAGTTACGTGGGTGGACAGAGGAAGAGGAGGTGCGCCAGAAGTGAGGTTGCAGAGTTAGGTAATATGACGGAGGGAAGGGAGAAAGGGTGCCTGAGGTGAAGTGGGGCTAGTTGAGGTGGGTCTTTGTTCTCCAGGGTATATATATATATATATATATGTATATGTACTTGTTCATATATTACACACACACACACACACACACACACACACACACACACGATCATCTGAAGATTAGCCACGCAAGTTACTCTCGGGGTGGCCGATCGTCATGTGAACGAATCTGGGGTGGGTAAATTTTGTGGATAAGAGGACCAGAGTTCACACGCAAATCACTGAATGGTATTAAGCAATCATAAGAGCTACATAAAGACAGCATGGATGCAAACACAACTTTTTAAACGCCTGCCGCCAACATGTCATGTGGTACAATGACTTATTTCATAATCCTTTGAATGCTAAACATAACACTGCACAGTAACCGGCATAAGTCTTTTATATGTAGATTAACAGAACTGTACAGTGTAGAAATATCATTATCCACAATTATTTTATCATTCTAGGATGGGTAGAACTATTTCTACAGTAACATCCCTTCATCAGAAAAACAAAAAGGGAACTGCCTAACACTAAACGGGGAATCTCAGCAACACATCCCTCCCCCACCCAACGCTACAAACTTCCACTTCAGTAATTTAGTTGCAGTGTGTCCATTCCACTGGTTTGTTGGGGATGGTGGTGGAGGGGGGGGGGAGCTTCACTGGTGGTGACACACACCTGCAACTGTGGCGTAAGTTGTTCCACTGTGGAGGGGTGCCTTTGCGCCATGGCACCGATACTGCCTGGTGCCTCCCGTGCTCATATATACAAACGCCCATCAGCTCCCAATCCTATGAAAGGGGAATGTTGGATCGCAGGAGGGGGGGCAGTTTTAACTGGTAGTCTACCGGGTTCACATTCAGATGAACTTAGGGCTACAACATGCAGTACTCTATTGCTAGAGGGAACGTAATCCAAAGGAGCTCTGGCCAGGAATACATCCTAGCTTTTCTGTCATTCTTTCATTACTCCATGCCTCTTTTCCGCATGTACAGTATGTATTCCATTACATATTTCCATCTCATTCGTGGTTTTCACTTTATTCTTTCGTCGACTTTGCTTCTTTAGACTTTGTGTTAATAGCCTTCCATTCTCCATTCATTGTAAATTAAGTCCTCTGTCATTAGTTTTCATCACATTAACGTTCCTTTCTCTTCCTTGCAGACCGCCTTCAGTGACGTAGAAAAGAGCACCGTTGTCCGAATCGTTGCCGGGTGTGAGAGGAACAAAGACAGCCACAAGCAACAAACACATTAATTTTAGCAAAGGTGGACGTCTGGCGTGAGGGGTTTGTAGTTTGTGGTGTGCGGGGATATATTGAGTGGTTGTTGAGGAGTTAAGAGTGTATGGTATCATCAGCAGTAGACATAAAGGTGTAGTGGTGCGTGACAAGGTTGTGCTGGTGTTGTGACGTGGCGGCCGTGCGTCGCGCCACTGGCTGAGGGAGTAAGGGTCGTCGTCATGAGAGTAAGGGGACACCAGTGAACGTGATGGAGGAGGAGGGGGAGTTGTTGGGGGAAGGGGAGGGGATGCTGAAGGCGCGGGAGTGTGTGCGACTGCAGGCGGCGCGGCGCAGTCTCACCCGCTGCCATGGCATGGACGAAGAGCAGGAGGACGGCGAGCATCACCCATGTCTGCCACAGTCTGACCCTCGACCTGACTCACCGGGCACTCCGGCCGAGGAGGAGGAGGAAGGCGGGACGGCACTAAATACTACCCAGGACAAGGACGAAGAGGCCAGCCAGGGAGGCAGTGGCAGTGGGAGTGGCAGTAGAGAGAGTAGCCAGAAGAGCAGCCACAAAAGCAACCAGGTGGGCAGCCGTGGTGGTAGCAGCCGCAGCCGGAGCAGCGCCGGGGAGGAGGAGGGTGGTGAGGGCTATGATGACCTGTCCGCGTCCATGAGTGTCATCCGCATGGAGAAGTTTGCCTTGGAGCAGCGTCGAGTGTCCCGCATCCTCCCACGCTGCCTTCACCGCACGTTTGTGGACAAGGACGTAGAGCAGCTGTTCCAGGCATACCACGAACGGCAGCGTCGGGCAGACCTGCACATGCTGCTGGCTGCCGGAGCCACAGCCGGGGTGTGCAATGTGGGGCTCAGCCTGGCTGCGCGCCCCACCGACCTTGGTCCGCCGGCTGCCCTGGTGGCCCTGGTCATGCTGCACTTACTGCTTCTGTTGCTGTGCCGCCGTCACGTGTTCCCAGAGAGGTGGTGGACAGTGCTGCCGTACCTGGCGTGGGCGCTGGTGGTGGGCGGTGTGGGTGTGGTGGCGGGGCTGGGTCCACCCTCACCTCCGCCCCGTCAGGCCCTGCTGTGGCTGGTACTACTACACTTCCTGCTGTTCGTGGGTCTCCCGCTGCGACTGCCGGCATCCCTCACCCTCACAGTACTCACCGCTGCTGCCCACCTCACTGCTCAGGCCCTCATGGCTCACCACACCCTCCTTACCACCATACAGGTCAGTATACACACAACTTATCCACAGTATTTTACTGGACCTGCATTCATTGAACTCGGATGTAGATAGGCATCTGAACTTTTTGTCTCATACTTGGCATTTATCTTTCATGGTCATAATTTGTTAAGATAATCTTAAATGGCTTTCTAAGTTATGTGCATAAAGGCATCATTATTTCGTTCGTGTGAAGGCATATACAGAACATCTTCCTAGGGCTACGTGGGGCACAGAAATACAGACAACGACTGTTTACAAAAATAAACAGAGAAGTTGGGAGATGAGGTGAAACTGTGACATATACTGTAGTTTAGGCAAAGAGTGTGTGGTGGTGTGTGTATAGAGTGATGTCAATGTGGGCAAGTGTTGTTAGTGAAATGAACAGTGGGTGTGGCGGCGTGGTGTGGTCTGGCACGGGACAAATGCCACAGTTGTAGACAATACTGCCCTCTGGTTTCTTGTCGAACAGTTGTGAAACTCTAACGGATTTATTTTTTAGCCTGACGAAGATTCCTAACTTGTTCCAGCTCAAGTATAGTTAGACTGGAGGTTCTGTTTGATTAGTAGTGAAAGGAGATTTATTTCCACGTCATAACTAAGACTCATGGACTTCCATACAAAAACTGCTTAGTATTCAAGTCGTGGGAGTGCTCCAGTTCTGTCAGGTGAAAGCACAACAGTGTGGTGACGTATGTTTCAGGCAGTCAGTTCATGCTGATGATAACTAACACAAATACATCACCTGAGGGCATTTTAACATTCATATGCACCTGCTGCCGTACCGATATCCCGTCCGCATCTTTTCTCTGCAGTCATGGGCAAGGTTTTGTTGTGGCCATACAATCCTTAAGTGAAGCAGGCCAGCCCTATATGTGGATGATTTACGGACTGTCAGTGGCTGGGTGATATCAGTAGCACTCCCTTGTGTGGTGTACTGCTCCTGATGTGCGTGTAAGTGTAGGCGAACAGCTCATAAACAGATAGAATCAAAGGCCCCTCTGTCTGTCTGTCTGTTTGTCTGTCTGTCTGTCTGTCTGTCTCTCTCTGTCTGTCTCTCTCTCTCTCTCTCTCTCTCTCTCTCTCTCTCTCTCTCTCTCTCTCTCTCAGTAAACATGTGTGGTGCAGTTGACTACTACTCCGTCTTCCCCCACACACTGTACACAACATTCTAGCAGACTGACCGAAAAAATCTCTTGGGGTTCATTAAGCCTTAGTGAAGAGGATCAGGAGCAGAAGAGCGAAGGAGGGAGAAGGGAAGGGGAAGAGAGAAAGAAATTGGTTGAGAGGGAGAGAGAACGAAGAAGAGAGATGGAAAAAGTGGTGGAGAGAACAAGAGAGAACGGGGAAAGAAGCGGGTGGAATATAAGTGGAGAGAGAGAGAGAGAGAGAGAGAGAGAGAGAGAGAGAGAGAGAGAGAGAGAGAGAGAGGAAGTAATAGGAGCAGGGGTAGGCGTGTCCCGGATGCCGCCTGCTGACCGGATGTTTCATAATTATATTCTGTAAAAACTTTAAAACAGAGACGAGGGTAAAGGTAATAGTCTTGTTTTGTTTTCACTTGACGGAACTGGGACACCCACAGCTTGAATACTAGCGAAGTCGTAGTTGCGTTAAATTCAGTCTTGTTATGTGAGGTAGGAATGAGTCTCCTTGATTACTAGTGCAATCCTTCCTTCGATCAAACTACACATGACTTTCCTGTGAGTTGAAAGGGGTTAGGGATATTTGTCAGGGAAAATACTAAATAAACGCGACAGTCATCTTGAATCCAGCCACTTCTTTCATGTAAATCACTTTCACGTGAATGAAGTCCTCTAGCGTTACTGAAATACAGGTCTAGAGTTATACCGACATTGAGAGGGTTACGGCTGCCAGTATTAACACAGGCTTTTATGATCCACTTTGCGATAAATGAAGCCTTTTGACATTAGCTGAAATGGAATTCTAGATTTTTCTACATTAAGAGGATTAACTTACCGTATGTGAGGAGTGACTGAACTGAACGAACTAAAATAACTATATTGCCTGAATTCATATTAATTACACACACACACACACACACACACACACACACACACACACACACACACACACACACACACACACACACACACACACACACACACACACACACACACACACACACAGACGCCACAACCCCGCAAGGGGTGGCCGTTTGTCTCGAGTTAGTTATATACTCGTAAATTCAATCCTAATCAATGACTCCACTTCAGGTGCCGAACAAATGAGGGAGTGGTTGCAGCCCATTTTTCCCGCCAGATCTCGTTAGCATGGCTCGGTTTCAGTTGTTGGTTCTGAGTTGGTGCAGAGGTGGTATTATTGCATCTGTACAATTTTGAGCAGTATTTCCCAAAACAGTTACGAACCCCCACATAATATTTTGAAAAGTGTTCTGGTCTCCGAAGATTGCATCAGTGGGTTTCCAGAGTCATGGCTTACTGCCCCTTTACTAATCGGAACGCAGGGTACATAAAGACCCACAGATAAATCATATATTCGGTAGTCTTCAGCCAAATAATATGGACCGAATTATTGTAGGTATTCGGAAGGTCAGGGTAGTTAAATGTGACCATTTGTGTACAGTGAGGGGCGTAAGTTCGTCTAATATTCCACCGATTCTGCTTCTAACTGCCCTCTGATGGCGAATATTACCAAACTGAGAAAGGTTTAGTGTTGAGTAGTTGTGATGGATTTTTAAAGTGAAGTTTATAACCGTGGCTGTACACTTGGAAAGGAGAGAGAGAGTGTGAGAGGGGAAGAAACAAAGGGATGGAGGAGGTGAGATGAAAGGTGATCGGAGAGGTATGGAAGAGAAACAGCCTGGAAAGGACCATTAAGATGATGCTGTTTGCTCTCCTTTGTACTCCTTTTAGAGAGGGTGTGGGGGAAAAGGAGAAGGGGAAAGAAAATAAGGAAGGGAGGGGAAAAATGATGAGAAGAAAACAAAGATAAAAAAGGAAGGAAGGAAAGATGAAAGTGGTAGAAAGAGGTGTGGGAGAAGGAAGCAACGGAAGGGGAAGAGCTTGAGAAAGAGGTAGGAAAGGGAGGAAGGAAAGGAAATAGGTTGGGAGGAGAACAAGGAAAGGGGGAAGGAGGAGGAAAAGAGAACAAAGACGTGTGGGAAAAGGAACACACACACACACACACACACACACACACACACACACACACACAGAGGGAGAGAGAGAGAGAGGAAGTGAGAAGGAAAGCAAGCAGGCAAGGAGAGAAGAGAAGAAGGATGAAACTGGGGCCAGGAGAGAGAGGAAAGGAAGGAGGGTGAAAGAGAAGAGAGAAAGGAAAGAAGGAAATGAAGGGAAACAATGTGAGAAGGGAAGTAAGAAAGGGAGAAGGAAGGAAGAGAGCATGAGAGGGAAACACAGAAAAGGAGGGAAGGAGGATGAGATGAAGGAGGAAGGGAAAGAGGGAAGCAAAGGGAGGCTAGAAGACGGTGAAAGAGATAAGACGGGGATAAAGATAAGAATGAAGGACGGTGAAATAGGAAGAAGGGAAGGAAAGGAAGTCGATAACGGGATAAAGAAAGGAAGGAAATGAAGTGAGGGAGGACAAAGGAGAGAAGGAAAAGAAAGTAGGAGCGGGATATAATAAGAGAGGAGCATAGAAAGAAGGGTGAGAGCGAGGGAGGGAGGAGGGAGGCAGAGAACAAAGAGAGGGGGAAGGAAGAACGAAAGCGAGAGGGGGATAAATAAAGGCAGGAGGGAAAGTGGTAAAGAAAGAAAATAATAAGAGTGTGAGAGCGGGATAAAGAAAGAGAGGATGGGTAGTAAGAGGGAAAATGAGAATGAGGGGGGAAGAAAGAGGAAGGACGTGAAGGAGAGAGGAGGATAAAGAAAGATAAGAAGCAAAGTGTGAGAGGAACAGAAAAAGAATGAGGGTGAGGTCGGGATAATGGAAGGAAGGAAGGAGGGTGACGACGAAAAAAAGGGAGGGAGGGGAGAATTGAAGGTGGAAGAAACAAAGAAAGGAAGAAAAAGAGAAGCCAGAGAGCACTAAAGGAAGGAATGGAGGGAAGAAGGGGAAAAGGAGGGAAAGAAAATTGAAAAATAAAAGAGAAAGAGATTGAGAGAGAGAGAGAGAGAGAGAGAGAGAGAGAGAGAGAGAGAGAGCTGGAACGTAAACAGAAACCTCTACATAACCTTAATCGCAGTATCCTTAAGCACTCACAGATTTTTCCAGCCAAACTCATCCACTACTTCAATCCGACCACTTCTTTTCTTCTGACGTTTTTATTCAGCTCAAGAGGCATTTTTCGTACTGGAGGGGTTAGATATAGGCTTCATTAACCCACTGAATCCTGGAGGTCCTTTGTAAGTTGAATATAGAGTGTGGGATTCATTGCAGCCAGACAGATCCCTACCCCATTCAGCTCAGTTGATGGTCAGATGTAGTCTGTTTAGAGGGTCGACTTTGACTAATAACCAAGGAGATTCATTCGTCGGCTCAGTTAATGGTTAAGTGTAGTCTGTTTGGAGGGTTGATTTGACTAGTGATCAAGGAGACTCGTTCCTGCGTCATATTTAAGGCTTATCGATATTCACGCCTTTACGACTTAAAGTTCTCCTTGTTGGAAAAGCCAAGTTCCGAGAGAGAGAGAGAGAGAGTGAGAGAGAGAGACCATAACAATTTGAGTACATTATTAAATGTAGGTCAGGTATATGCATGTATCACAGTGTTATATAATTCTTATATAATATTTCACTTAAAACAACATGGAAAAAACAGAGGGAAAATAACGATGGTCTCTTTTCCGTCCATCCATTAAAAAAAACAAAAAAAACAGGTATTAATATTGCATCTTCAGGTTTTAATTCCTTTCTCAAAAAAGGGGGAAAAAGTGGTGCACGTTCGTCAGTCAGAGTTAATTTACACATGGGCTTAAAAATGGGTAGAGAACTTTTGCTCCACTATGCTGTGTGCTGAGAGAGAGAGAGAGAGAGAGAGAGAGAGAAAGGAAGGTAAGAACAAGCTGAGATAGAAAGATGTGGAATTTTGTGCGTCAGAGAGAGTAGGCACCTACTCGTATGGGAAGGAGAGAGAGAGAGAGAGAGAGAGAGAGAGAGAGAGAGAGAGAGAGAGAGAGAGAGAGAGAGAGAATGACGTATATTTATGCGTGAGTGTGAAGCAGATATGTAGGAGAAAGAGGGGGGATATATTTGTGTGTGTGTGTGTGTGTGTGAGAGAGAGAGAGAGAGAGAGTTTGTGTGTTGTGTAATCAGTGCTCTTATCATTTTTCCGGGTTGGACTGGAGCGGAAAACCCTTCTGATAGAATGATAAAAACAGGCAGATATTTTTATGTCCGTATCATTAGTAGTGTTCTCCAGTGTGCATAGATTTTTCTGTTTGGTTTACACACACACACACACACACACACACACACACACACACACACACACTCACACACACACACACACACACACACACACACACACACACACACACACACACACACACACACACACACACACACACACACACACACACACACACACACACCGCTCGCTGGTGCAGTGGTAACGTTCCCGCTTGCCAACTGGTAGACGGGAGTTCGCGCCTCGCTCAGGTTGCGAAAAGTTTCACTGACGAAGTGGGTGGTTACTGTCCCCCTTGAGCAAGGGGACGGGTGTGTGCGTGTGTGAAGGTCACAACCTTGCCCTTAGATCGGACTATATGAGCTCTCAGCTCCCTTCCGGGAGGGTAAAAGCTGACGATAACGACCATCCAGAGATCCTGACCGACCCGGTGAATTACACACACACACACACACACACACACACACTCTCTCTCTCTCTCTCTCTCTCTCTCTCTCTCTCTCTCTCGGTACTTCAGGCACGAATAAGGCCTCTTTAGTCTGAAGTTGTGATGTCAGAGAATGCATCGTCTTAGTTCATCTCCCCCGGCCCTTGAGACTCTGATTACTCAAGATAGGTAACGTGACACCAAGAAATATTGCTGAAAATGGAGCCACGAGAATATTGGGATGTGATGAAAGAGTGAATGGTATGCTATTGAAGGGAAGGTAATGGTATACTCCGTCCACTTTGACCTGGCCTAATATTGCCATCTCTCCGCTTTGAATGCTGAGTTATATCGAGACCTGACATTATATTATGGTGAGAATTGCGAGGAAGTTTTTTATATTCTGGTACGGAGCTACGTGAAAAAGCTTGAAAATCACCGAAAAGTGTTATGACAAGGATGTAGTGCCGGAGTACTGTCTTATTCTGCAGGTGAGCTACGGGAAATAAACAATGAAGTGACGAAAATTTCCGCGAAGTGAAGGTAGACAAACTGTAAGGTAAGGTATCAGCATTGAACCATTTCACGAGAGCAGCGGAGCGGACCCCATCAGGACTCTGCTTTACTGTAGTCTGTTTGTTTTCCTCTGGCGGAACTGGACCACTCCCACAGCTTGGATAACAGGTCGTGGTTGCATGCAGTTCGATGAGGCTTTGTTATGAGATAGGAATGAGTTCCCTTGGTTACTAATCAAATCCACCATCCAATATGAATACGCCTGACCATTGACCGTGCTGAAAGGGGATACGGAGCTTTGTCAGGTTATAACACACAGTATAGTATTAAGGCCAGGATGTGCGCAGAGTACGTTGCATCTTTACCAGGAATTTTACGAGATACGGAAATGGTAGGGAAGGAAGGAGATGGAGGAACTCCGTTGGAATAATCCAGAGTGGAGCCAGAGGTAAAAGTTTGAGAAAATAGGTCAGCTTTATCTGAGGAAGAGACAACAACAAAGCCATCCAAGTATGAAAGACGAGGAAAAGAGGAAGAAGTAAAACTTGGTGGAGAGGTTTTGGCCATGTGCCACATAGGACGGGCAAGGCTGCAGCTGGAAAGATCACTGTGCGTGCAGCGGATGTAGTTGCATCGGACAATGCTGAGAACTAATGCAGTGTTTTTTTTACTAACTCTGTCAAAGAGCGCTCATGATTCAAGAATAAATAGGTGACAGTACCTTTTGAAAGTCACTTGTATGGTGTGGATAAAAGAAAAAGTGTAGTTAAAGCTAGACTCTGCATCAGTCAAAAGCGTAAGAAACAGTGAAAGTTGTGTTTCATTGACCCGGTGGATAACTTTCGTGAGACGGAGGAAGAAATGTGAGAAGTTGACTAGGGATGAGGTGAATGACTGCAGGCGTTGAGTGTGTGAGGGGGGGGGGCCTCAAGACAGCTGAAAAGACCTCATATGACATCGTCCAGGTGTTTGAATGTATAGATATATTGACAAGATTGCATAGGAAGTACAACTAAAAGGAGACACATTTGTATATTCGTAGTTATCTGTCGGGAAATATCCTTTTACGATATAGCCTACTAAAGGTCTAATCAGAGTGTGTGAGAAAAAGATTTACAGGAGAAAGGTCTTCCCCTTCCCACCGCTCTACGGGTTACGAGTAGTAGCTGGAAAGAAAAAAGACCATAATAATTGTTGTCAAGAACAGTGCTGATGTTTTTTGTTTTAAAGCATACAGTATATGGATGTAGAATATTGGGTCTAAGAATATTTTATACATGTTGATAGGTTTATTGTTAGGTAGGTAGAAAAAAAAAAAGATTAGAGGACTGCTGGTGATAATACGGCAGGTTCGATCCCGGAGTGCAAGGAATAAATTTCGTTAAGTATTCTCTGCTCTTCCATAAGGCATACCAACATGACATAAGAACACACCCTGGAACATTGAGCTATATTTATAAACACTGTTAAGCTTATCTCGTACATACCATTACTCGTATATACAATACGTTTGCCTTCTTTCATACAGCTAACAGCACTACGATGAAATCAGAGTGAATATTATAGTATATACGAAAAAAAGGTGATGATATTTAACTTACAAATACTTGCTTACAATTAACTTATAAATAGCCTACACACACACACACACACACACACACACACACACACACACACACACACACACACACACACACACACACACACACACACACACACACACACACACACACACACACAGCCATTGTAACACCTTCACTCTCACATGCACGCTTTCTCTCTACAGACCTCATAGTTCTTACATGGCCAGCATGGGGTGGGGTTAATTTTGGCTGGGGTATCGCTCTTCTTTCGGGGAGGTTTGATTTTGCAGTGGATCTCATACACACCGAGAGATAAAAAATAGTAATGTAAGTAGATAAATGGATGGATAGATAAACTGGTAGATAAGGCGCTGTAAAGGTGGGTGGATGGGTAGGATAGTAATAGGAAAGGATGGATTGATGGCAGAGAAATTAATGTATATATAACCTGCTTTAAAGATAGATAGATGGGTAAGGTAATAAAATAGATAGATAAATTGATGAGTAGACAAGTTAATGGCCATATAACTTCCCGTACAGACTGATGGATGGGTAGGCCTAGTCGGAAAACACCTGATAGATAGACAGAATGATAGACAGACTACATGCCACTCAGTTCCAGTCCGAGTGATGGAAATGTAATCCCGTTATTAATCAAGGTAATTGACTTAGAGGTAACAAATTCCGTTTTTCATTAAAGGTTTATATAATCCGAAATGATGAATGGGGGGAGGGGTACTTATTTAAACCCTCGTCATTGCAAATTAATTAACTACAACTTCCATTAGTCCCTCGTAATAGCCCTTCTGGGACGGCACTGAGCCTAATTATAAGGTTTCGAGCGTATTTGTATTTAATATTTGAATTGTCGCGCCTTTGGACTGATCGTTAAAACCGTTGGAAACCGTTGCGTGTAAATTTTTGAAGTGGATAGATTGGTCGGTATGCATTTTTTTGTCTTTAACATGGCCTAAAATTGCCGTCTCTCCATCTGAATGCCGACTTGTAACAATAGATTAACACTAGAATTTGGTACTAGTCACGAATAAGTGCTATGGAAAGGATGTAGTCATAGTATTGTCTTCTTCCAGCTACTGAGATACGTAATTCAGTCTGCAGAAGGACGAAAATCTGGGTCAAGTTGAGGTGAAAAGAGTGTAAAGAAGAGCATGTGGGAGGGCGGCATGCACGGCCGTAGTGATGACGATGGATTGTGATGTAGAAGCTTGGAGGCGATATTATTATTATTATTATTATTATTATTATTATTATCATTATTATTATTATCATTATTATTATTATTATTATTATTATTATTATTATTATTATTATTATTATCATTCCACATCGTTTCTCACGTAGTGGAATCTTGGGTTAGGTCATGTCCGGATGTCCGTTCGTCCGTATCTCAGAGACAGTTCGTTGGAATTTTCTTGTATTTTGTATGATTGTAGGGCCGTATAGGAGGCTGATGCCCGTCATTTCGAAATTTTAAAAAATCCAAGGTGGTCGACTTATGTCCAGTTTTCAAGTTTGGAAACTTCAAGGCCAAATCTATTATTATTATTATTATTATTATTATTATATTATTATTATTATTATTATTATTATTATTATTATTATTATTATATTATTATTATTATTATTATTATTATATTATTATTATTATTATTATTATTATTATTATTATTACTACTACTGCTACTACTACTACTACTACTACTACTACCACCACCACCACCACCACCACCACTACTACTACTACTACAACTACTACTATTTTTTACTACTACTACTACTACTATTTTTTTTTTCTTTCGCGGACCCTCTAGATGAACTTTTGGATTGGTTGTCTGGTAAGACTGATAGATGTGGGTCTCTCTCTCTCTCTCACTCTCTCTCTCTCTCTCTCTCTCGATTTCCGTATTCCAAGCGCAGCAGCATCCGGGGAGAGAGAGAGAGAGAGAGAGAGAGTACTACTACCCCACGACACCCCCTTCCTATCCCATCCCCCCGTTTCTCACAGGATCTTACCCCCCCCTCCTCTCTCCTCTAACCCCCTCCATCTTACTCTCCCTCCCTCTTCCTCCCTTTCAGTTCCCCTTCTCCTTCCCCTTTCCCTTTCTCTTCCCCCTCCCCATCCCCCTCCCCATTCCTCTTCTCCCCCCTCCCTCCGCCCTGTCCCAGCTTCCATAAATCAATACCAATTTCGTGCTTGCTCCTCCCCTCCTCCGCCTCCCCTCCCCACCCCTCCCTCCCCCAACTCCCTCTGTCCCTCTTCTCCTCTTAAATTCCTGCCTCCCCCCTACCTGTCCTCCCCTACCCCTTGTCTTTATCCCCTATCTCTCCTTTCATTTTTCCCCTTCCATCTAAATTTCTCACACCCAATCCTTTCCTTCTCAAAATTCCTTCTTCCACATACCGTCCCTCCTCCCTTTGCCTCTCTTCCCTCTCCTCCATTCTTTCCTACCCCCTCCTTTCTCTCTCCTCCCTCCCTCCATTCCTCTCCTTCCTCCCTCCACCCCCATACCCTCCATTCCCTCCTTACTCCACTCCCTCTTCTCTCCTTCCCCTCTCGCTCATTTTAAATCTTTCCTTGCACCTACCCTCCCTCTTCCCTACCCCCTGTCTCCCCTCCCCCATCGCCTTTCCTCCCTTCTCTCCCCTCCCCTCTCCTCCCCTCTCTCTTACCTCTTCTCCCCATCCTTTCGCGCTTCCCCCCTAAATCCCTTCTTTTTTCTTACCTTTCCTACTTCCCTACTCTTTGCCCTTATTTCCCTTCTTTCCTCTTGGCCTCTTCCCCTTTATTTCCTCTCCTCTCACCTCCTATTCCGTTCCTTTATCCCTTATTCCCTATCCTTCCTTCCTTTGCATCCCACCCTAATACATTCCTTTCCCCTCCTCCTCTTTCTCATCCATTTTCTTTTTCCCATATCAACCTTCCTTCCTTCCCTGCCCCCTTCCGTTTCCTCGCTGCAACCCTCCTTCCCTCCCAAACCCCATCCCCTCCTTATCCTCTACTTCCTCTGCACCCCTCCACTTCATTCATTCTTTCTCCCCCCTTTCGTCGTACCCTGATCTCCATCCCTCCTCCACTCTCTCTGATTTCTCCATGACTATCTCCGTTCCGTCCTTTCCCCCCCCCCTCCCCTACTTCTCTCCTTTCATTTCCACGGCTTCTACCCCCAACGTACTTCCATCTCACCCTTCGTTCCAAATATGACCTTCCCTCTTCCCATACATTTTCCCCATCAGCCTGTGAACACCATATTTTTTTTTCATACTAACATTAATTTATCCAACGATTCTGTACAATTCTAACGATGAAGACGTAAAATCTGTCTACATTTAACCATGAAGAAAATTAAAATCCGCATCTAACCCCTCCGGTTGGAAAAGTCTCTCGTAAGCTGATTAATATCGTCTGGAGACAGCGTGTATGAAATATGAACCCCTTGATTCCGCTGACGTCCTTTTTTGATGTATTATTTCTGCTACCTGGTAAATGTACTCAGTGGAGGAGGGACTTGAGGAAATCCAGGTGTTGTGTTATCCTTCATTAATCCCTCTTGCTACTAAATGCCACGGAAAAAACGTTGTCTGGAGATACCAAAGCAGGTAAAGACGTCATCGTTGTGAGGGGGTTAACTCATTCCCCGCATCCATGCCCCGTTTATCTGTCTTCCCTGGTTCTTATACGGGAGGGAGACGGAGGTAGGTAGGTAAGGACTAGCGTGTGGAGAAGGGAAGGAGGAGAGGGGTAGAGAAGAAAAATGTGATGGAGGAAGGGAGAAATAGAATGGAGTGTGGAGAGGAAAAAGAGCAATTGGAATCGTATTAGAGACGAGGGAGAACAGAGAGGATTGGGAAGGGAGGGAAGGAGAAAGAAGGAACATAGGGATGGTTTGGAGAATGAAAGAAACAGATAAAGAGAGGAAACGATTGATGAGTAGGGAGGGGGAAAGAGAAAAATAAAGGCCATGGCAGGAGTATGGATGAGAGTGATGGAGGGGGAGGGAGAATGGTGAGGGGGTGGGAAATGGAGAGAGAAGAGAATAGGTGGGGGTGTGAGGGGGGGGGATGGGAAAGGGAGGGAAAAAGAAAGAAGTTGTGGGTGTGCGAGGGAGAGGTGAAGGGATGGGAAGGGGAGTGAGGAAGAAAAAAAAGGCGGGGGAGTGTGGGGGATGGGTGGGAGAGGAGGGAGGAGGGATGGAAGAGAGGACGCTGGGAATGCTTTGTAAACACGCAGAAACAATGTGTGTGCGCGCTTGTATTTACTCACTTGTATTTACGTAGTTGTAGCATATACGATCTGAGCTGGATTCGTGTTGTCCTGTCTCTGTACCTACATTTATCGTGTGTGTGTGTGTGTGTGTGTGTGTGTGTGTGTGTGTGTGTGTGTTTACTCCTA
>NC_137048.1:33580906-33585906 GCF_032717465.1 Coenobita brevimanus
CAGACACATGTAAGTAGACCGATAGAAAGGCAGACACATGTAAGTAGACCGATAGAAAGGCAGACACATGTAAGTAGACAGATAGAAAGGCAGACACATGTAAGTAGACAGATAGAAAGGCAGACACATGTACAGTAAGTAGACCGATAGAAAGGCAGACACATGTAAGTAGACAGACAGAAATGCAGACACATGTAAGTAGACAGACAGAAATGCAGACATGTAAGTAGACCGATAGAAAGGCAGACACATGTAAGTAGACAGACAGAGAGGCAGACACATGTAAGTAGACAGACAGAAATGCAGACACATGTAAGTAGACAGACAGAAATGAAGACACATGTAAGTGGACAGAAGCACAGTAACAGAGAGAGAGAGAGAACTGTAGATAATTTGAGAAAGAAGTTTAGACAAATAAGTAGACAGAGATATAGTTACAGATACCAAGAATTCCAAGGCCAGTACACTTGTCATACATCTCTGGAAATTGCCTTTACGATTATTAAACATATGAAACTTCTTGTGTTCACATGGTTTGAAGTTTGACCCCATAAATCCCTTTACAAGTCCTAAATTATAAGAATGATGAGTGTTTCGGGGTATTGGGCCAAAGTAAAGGATTGGCACCAAGCTGATAAGTGTTTGGAAAAGGAAAAAAAAGAAGAATGAATGAATGAAAGAAGGAAACTAAGGGAAAATGAGTAGGTCTGTTTCCTGTGGTGTTGAGAGCTAATGAATCGATACGGGAGGAACACAAATACAGACAGTTGCAGACGAAAAGGCATATAGATTTTACCCCATTGTAAAATAAGGTCTAGATATTTGGGTTGATGTATATAAAAAGTCCACAAATATTCCGTAGATACATTAAGAAAATCCAGCCGTTTTCAGGCCAGAAAATAAGTAAAACGTGTATACACCTGAGAACTTCATTAAACCTGCTTTCTTCACTCTGCCCTGTTTGTAAAAGCCCACCCAAAAGGCTTTATATTTCCTGCCTGTGAAACCTAACCCCCACATAGCTTTGAAACAGAGAGGGTGTGTGTGCAGGCAGAGGAATATTGGACACCTGGGATTACCCCCCACCCACCTCTCTCGCTCTCTTTCTCTCTCTCTCTCTGCATGCATATATATATATATATATATATATATATATATATATATATATATATATATATTGTCCGTGTGTCTACCTCTTCCCTCAGTTTTTCTCATTTTTTATTTTTCCTTCGCCCCTCCCCGTCCCTCTCTTTTTACACCCACCGCCTCCCTCCCCTCCTCCACTATCTCTCCAGTTTCCCGGAAGCTATCCTCTCGTGTCTCCCCTCTCCCTCCATCCATCCGAACCTCCACTTTCTCTCACTGTCCCTCACCAGTTCTCTCTCCCTCACCGTCTTTCCTGTACTCTTTCTGTCTCAAAATCCCTCACCATCTCTCCTACTCCCTCACCATATCCCTCCCTCCTTCGTCATCTCTCCTCATTCCTTACCATGTCTCTCCCTCCCTCACCATCTTCCCATCCTCCCCTACCATCTCTCCTCCACATCATCTCTGTCCTCCCTCACCTTCTCCTCCTCCTCCCTCACCATCTCTCCCCCTCCTTCACCACCTATCTCCCTCCCTCACCATCTGTCCCCCTCCCACACCATCATCACCATCTCCCTCTCGCTCTTCATCTCCCTTCTCCCTCACCACCCACCCCATGCCCTACATCTCCCGTCACCCCTATCATCCATCTTTCACACCATCGTTCCCTTCTTCATCTCCCACCCTCCTTCCCCCCTGATCCTCACCCTTCCTCCCTCCTCATCCTCACCCTTCCTCCCTCCTCATCCTCACCCTTCCTTCCCCACACCCAGAAATCAGCTGATGTAAAGATATCCACTGTGCCTGTGGGTAAACAAACAGTGACGTCATCATAGGGTGAATGGAGGAGTGAGAGAGTAGGACCGTAAATGAATGAGAGCTAAACTGTGTGGCTAGGATTCTCTCTCTCTCTCTCTCTCTCTCTCTCTCTCTCTCTCTCTCTCTCTCTCGGCATATTGAGGCGATTTTATTACAGCTTGTGTGTGTACGTCCAACCCTGATCGTAGAATAGAGTGCCCGTTCACCAAGACCCAGGAGTCCTAAGTGTCACAAGCCTTCGCATATCACCGCATGGGCACTAATACATCCTGATTGTGATAGATACATGCTAGGGCTGTCTCGTGCAGGGCTGTCTCGTGGTGGGACTGTTTTAGTGGTGGGGGTGTTTTTGTGTCATGTCGGTAGGTCTGGCGCACGATCAGGAAACACCCTTTTAACGAAAATCAATCAGCAGGGCGTTCCTTGGCCCTGCCCGGATTGGTGTGTGTGTGTGTGTGTGTGTGTGTGTGTGTGTGTGTGTGTGAGAGAGAGAGAGAGAGAGAGAGAGAATAACATTTTTAATTTTCAATATATATGCAGAATAACTAGAGTGTGGCTGTCGCTCTTTCCCTAGTAGGCAACATTTTAATTCATTTGCTACAACAATTCATTTTCCGGGCATGAATATATATAGGATTTATTTTTTTTATAATGGCGAATCAGTCTAGAGTTGAAAATAACTGTGTAGATTTGAAGCATTCGTGTGTATGTTTATTTGTATGTGTGTGGGTGTCTGTTTATTTGTATGTGTGTGGGTGTCTGTGGGTGTCTGTTTATTTGTATGTGTGTGGGTGTCTGAGAGAGAGAGAGACTTGTGTCGTGATGTAATTGTGTGTGCATGCATGTACGGTATGTGTATGTAAGTCTGTCAGTGTCTGTGTGTGTATGTGTAAGTTTGAATATTAGTTTATGTCTGTTTGTGTGTCATAGTACATGTGTGTTTGTGTTTTTCATAGTATCTGTGTGTATGTGTTAGTGTATCAGCTTATGTTTACTTGTCTTTTTTAATGTTTATGTGTGAATATTTATTTCAGTAAATAAAATTTGAATTAACTCACATTTTCTCTTGACAGGTAAAATTCTGCTGCTCTCACTCCGAGTCTTGGTAAGCCAGATTATAGTTTTAATCTTTTCTATAACTTACAAAAGCTGCTTTGGTTTGGAATTTGAGCAAAGGTATATTTCAGTCTTCGTCGTCATCTCTCTCTCTCTCTCTCTCTCTCTCTCTTGCATTTACCTACTGATGTTTCCCAGGCCGGTCACAGTTTCACCTTTGTCCCTGTTCACCCATCGTATTCTAGGAGAAGATTATGACTTAGAAGATAATAGCCTACCTTACTGACCCTTCCTGCAGACGGTGTGCTTCAGACGATGACTCCTTTATTTATTTATTATTTTTATTTAGTTACGGGCAGGTTATTTTATTCAGCTGTACCACTTAAGCGTCTGGTTCTGGAGAGGGGCGCCTTCACGTGGTGGCACTGATATAACCCTGCGGCTCGACTGCCTGGTTATACAAACGTCCTTCAGCTATTCCCCTTTCTGTCTCGCAGGGTGAATGTATGTCAGTGTATGGAAGGTCTTTGTCTGTCTGTATCTGCCAGTCTGTGTGTGTGTGTGTGTGTGTGTGTGTGTGTGTGTGTGTGTGTGTGTGTGTGTGTGTGTGTGTGCCTAAGTGTACATGTGTATATTTGTGTATTTGTGTATGATGGTAGGTGTGCTCGCCAACCTGGGTATGCAAGCGTGAGTGTGTTTATGTAGGCACTAGTTAGCATGTGTGTGTGTGTGTGTGTGTGTGTGAGAGAGAGAGAGAGAGAGAAGTATTATATATTCATGGTTCAGCACCTCCTGTTCACACACACACACACACACACACACACACACACACACACACACACACACACACACACACACACACACACACACGGGATAAAAACGTGTTAGTAACGTGTTGACAGGCAGATCCCACGGGTCTTTGGCAGGTAATGTTGTTGTCGCCAGAATATGCTCACTGGGGTGGAGGAAAGTGGAGAGAATGGAGAGAAGAGGGAGACAAAATAGAGGAGAGAATGGAGAGAAGATGGAAACTACATAGAGGAGAGAATGGAGAGAAGATGGAGACGAAGTAGAGGAGAGAATGGAGAGAAGAGAGACAAAACAGAGGAGAGAATGGAGAGAAGAGATACAAAATAGAGGAGAGAAGGGAGAGAAGAGGGAGACAAAATGGAAGAGAGAAGGGAGAGAAAAGGGAGGGAGAAAGGAGAGAAAAAGAGGAGGAGATGGAGAGAAGAGGGAGGGAGAAAGGAGAGAAATTGAGGAGGGAATGGAGAGAGGAGGGATGAAAGAGAAAGGGAAAAATGAGAGAAATAAAGGAGAGAATGGAGAGAAGAAGAAGGGAAAATGGGAAGGATTACTGGAGGAATTGGAGAGATGATGGAGGAAAATGAAGTGTAATAGAGGAGGGAATGGAGAGAAGCGAGATGGAAGATGGAGGGAAAAAAGAGAGAAATGGAGAAGGAAATGGAGAGAAGATGGAGGGGGAAAGGAGAGAAATAGAGGAGAGAATGGAGAGAAGGTGGAGTGAAAATGGAGAGAAATAGAGGAGAGAATGGAGAGAAGGTAGAGTGAAAATGGAGAGAAATAGAGGAGTGAATGGAGAGAAGGTGGAAGGAAAATGTAGGGAAATAGAGGAGAGAATGGAGAGAAGATGGAGGGGGAAAGGAGAGAAATAGAGGAGGGAATGGAGGGAAGAGGGAAGGAAAAAGGAGAGAGAAACAGGGGAGGGTGAAAAGAATGCAGAGAGGAGGTGGGGTTGAAAGAGAGCAAGAGGGAATGGAGAGAAGGGTGGAAATTGGAGAGGAAGTGAGAGAATGAGAGGCAGTGGAGGATATAAAAAGAAAGGGAAAGATGGAGAGGAAAAAAAGAGATAAAGAAGAAGGAAAGCCTGAGAGTGAGTGAAGGTTATAAGAGACACGTGGAGAGAAAGAGGAGGAGAAAAATTAAGGAAGGGAGAGGGAAAGAGACAGACAGAAGGAGGAGGAAGGATGGAAGAGGGAAGGAGAAAAGGAAGGGAGACAGATGGGGATAGATGGAGA
>NC_137048.1:33590906-33603406 GCF_032717465.1 Coenobita brevimanus
TCCTCACTTGCTTCCACCTTCTTGAACCCCTCACCTTTTACCTCATCTTACCTCTGTCTTATCCCGCCATTCCCTCCCATACTCCTCCTCTTCCTCCCCTTCCCTCCCTTCCGCCTGATTCTTTTGTTCCCTTCCTTCCTTTGCGTCTCTCTTTCTTCCCGTCCAGTCCTCACAATACGCATTCAGAGGGATATTAGCAGGGTACCTTGGAGATACAAGAACGGACGGTGACAAAGATAACGATAGCCGACAATAGTATCGTGTAGGTTTGGCTCTATGACTTGTTACGGCCTGATGTTTGCTCTTGTGAGTGTCTGCATCACATAATCTTTGGCATTCAGTGGGAATTGAACCCACTTCAGTGCATCCTCTGAACGCGAGACTTGTATACCGAACCAACCAAGCTGTCGAATGGCGCGTTTTCTCCTCGCTTTTTCCCATCACATTCTCCTGCTTCACCCCTCCTCCCTTGCCCCAACCCTTCACACCTTTGCATAACCGTCCTATCCCCTCCCTCTTCCTGCTTGTCTTTACTTCCTGATACCTTCCTCTGCTTCCTCCCGCTATCCCCTGCATCTCTCTGCATCCTCTTATATTTCCCTGTCCCACTTTGACTTACCCTTCCTACATCTTCCTACAGTCTGCCTTACTTTGATTTTCTCCGTCTCTCCCTGCCTCACCCTACCTGATGCTACCTTCCCTTGCTTCCACCTACCTCACCTGGCCTACTCTACTCGTACTTCACCTCGCCGTCCCCTGCTTCCCCCTGCCAATAATCCCCGCCCGTCAGCGCCAGTTTCGCCTCCCTGTTTGTACAAGACCTCTATCCCCTCCACGCACCTTGATCCGGACTGAGAGAGAGAGAGAGAGAGAGAGAGAGAGAGAGAGAGAGAGAGAGAGAGACTGACTCAATGAGCCTGTGTCGAGAGAGAAAGAGAGAGAGACTCAATGAGCTTGTGTGTCGAGAGAGAGAGAGAGAGAGAGAGAGAGAGAGAGACTCAATGAGCTTGTGTGTCGAGAGAGAGACAGAGACAGAGACAGAGAGACAATGAGCGTGTGTGTGTGTGTGTGTGTGTGTGTGTGTGTGTGTGTGTGTGTGTGTGTGTGTGTAACCAAAAAACCTTCTCGTCCATCTCCAGCGCACCGTCCGTCCAATCACACTCCACTTTCTTTTCCCCTCGCCGTGATGAAAGGCCAGGGTGGATCTTTGTGCGGGTGTATGGGGGAGCCGCGGGGTGTCCTCTCCACCATTCACCACAACCCAGCCCTCCTTTGATGCCCTCTATCCTCACTCTGTCCCGGTTATCAAAAATTCATATCCTCCTTCTCATCGACCGTCTTCCAAAGGTGGGTGACAGAGGCGAAGGACGGGCGCTAATTCAAGTAACCATCTCCCCCATCAAAGCTACTGGATGTACAGTGTCAGGCGCAATAGAGACCTTACTTCCACTGGTTTTTATTATCAAAGCCATTTTTCGTTATATAAATTCTCACACAGCCACGCACTCGCCCAGCATTGACCTTGATCTATGACCCTGACCTTTGACTATGTTATCTCAAAATTGAGTCCTTTCATTCTTGCCTTACCCTCAGCCCTCCAGCCAAGTTAGGTTTAGATCAGATCAAATGTGTTCAAGTTAACCTTTGACCCAGTGTCCAAAAAAAAAAGGTCGACCCCATGTCTGACCCTCAATCCTTTCACCAAGTTGGGTTAAAATGGAATAAAAGCTGTGTGAGAAATTAGCACACTACATCTCGGTCCCTTATTCAATTGAGTATGAACAGAAATACTAGAGGGGTTAGATACAGACTTAACCACTTAATTACGAGAGATCCTAAGTTAAACAAAATCGCCAGGTTGTAGCAAGAATGAACTACTAATTACGTCCTGGGGCTGAAGAGGTTAATGAAGGTAATAAGTATATATAAATCACTACAGTTAGAAAAGTTAGCCCTAGATAATAATAATAATAATAATAATAATAAAAATAATAATGATAATAATAAAATAATAATAATACAAATACTACTACTACTATTACTAACAATAATAGTAAAAATTAATAATAAACGTTTAGAGACAAGAGTAAAAAAAAAATGCAAAAGGCGTCCTCAGGTATAATAGATTAAAAAATATATCGTGAGGACTCATTTAGGGAACAATCACTCCCTCTTTCCCTGGCCTTAAAAAAATAGGGACGGGGAGAAAAAACGAAAAAATAAATGAAGCCGTCTGTGGAAAGCCTGAGGGTGGGGATGTACTTGTGGGAGTTTTTTATTGGTGTGTGTGTGTGTGTGTGTGTGTGTGTGTGTGTGTGTGTGAGAGAGAGAGGGGGGGGATTCGGTGAGTTGAGAAAGTGAGTTGGTAAGCTAGAGTGAATGAGAGTGTGGGAGGTGCGTGAGAGAGTGAGTGAGCTAGAGTGAGTGGACAAGTGAGAGTAAAAACGACTCCAGCAGTGGAAGAACACACGTGAAAGTGAGTGAGTGAGCGGGCAAGTGAAAGCGAGTTAGCAGTGAGTGAGTAAGCGAAAGTAAGATAGGAATGAATGAGTGGGCAGGTGAAAGTGAATTAGGAATAAGTGGGTGAGCGAGTGAAAGTCAGTTAGGAATAAGTGGGTGAGCGAGTGAAAGTGAGTTAGGAATGAATCAATGCGCGAGTGAAAATGAGTTAGGAATAAGTGAGTGAGAAAGTGAAAGTGAGTTCGAGTGAGTGAGTGAGCAGGTGAAAGTGAGTTAAAGTGAGTGAGTGAGCAGGTGAAAGTGAGTTAGGGTGAGTGAACAAGTGAAAGTGAGTTAGAGTGAGTGCGCAAATGGAAGTGTGAGTGAGTGGGTAGGTGGTGAGTGGGAATCAATACAACATGCACCCCACTCCACTCAAAGGTCACCACTCCCCCCCTCCCCGTAGCCTATTCCCCCCTCCTCCCTCCCCTCTCCCTCCCCTTCTCCCCCACCCCAGCTCCCACCCACCCCTCCTTCCCCCATACCTGGCCAACATTGCACAGGTAACACGATAATAAGTCAGATACTAAGTGCAGTAGTACGAGTAGTAGCAGTAGTAGTAGCAGTACCAAATGATAAAAGTAGTTGAATAGTGTATATGTTGGAGTAGATGTGATACTACTACTACTACTACTAATAATAATAATAATTATAATAAAGCGTAATAAATCATAATTCTCATCCCCAGCGTGTATACAGGTGTAGTATACAGATGCGTTAGTAGCCGCGTCCCTGGCACTGGACTGGAGCTGAGTCGTCTTTTCCACCAGTGAATAGCGCTGGCCACAGTTTTTACATCAGGCTTGAGGACGCTCGTGGATTCAGGCCGGGTCCTCATTAATCCTGTTGCAATTATAACCTTGGTTTAATGATGGTGGTGGTGATATAATGCGTACATCCGTTCATCATCCAGTCCTATATTGCTCTATCAGAATGATAATAATAATAATAATAATAATAATAACAACAACAACAACAACAACAACAACAACAACTACAGAAGCAGCAACAACAATAATAATAATGTTAATAATAATAATAGTTAATAATGATAATAATAATAATAATAATAATAGGGCCAGTACCATAAAGCCCCCTTCAAGACACAGGGTTTGGAGGCCAGGGTACAATAGATCTGCTGTACATTTAAAGGTTAATTGACAAATAGCCGCGAAAGGATCTTTAGGTGTGTTGTTGTTTGCCTTCCTTTGTATTCCTTTGTACAAGCTTGCTCCCCATAGTGGCATAAGGCTGCGTGATCACACCTCGTAAACATCTTGGGGTTTGAACTCACGCACATAACATGGCTATCACTCAGACTGGGATGCTGTATTGAAGAGGACGCTCATAAAATAACAGTGGCAGTAATAATAATGATAATAATTGCAGCGCACGGAGAGAGTGGCAAAGGATTGACTGATTACACTAAAAAATTCACAGTAGCGTAACAAAGGATGATATATAACACGGATAAAGTATGCAGACTGAAAATGCCACACTCGCACGTGGTATTCGAAGGAGTCCAGAAATATTCATGGAGGATATTAACCAGTTGATAGGGGGGAAAAAAACTCCTTAATCGTTAACATTATTTTGCGTTTCTTCTTTTGTCGCTATAATATTAAATCTGATTAAATTCTGTGTTAGATAGTTGCATAAGGGAAAATATACGTATATACAGTAATATTAATTTTACCTGTATATGCAACTAATCCGCTTGTATCTATTGACACACTTTCTGGGTTGATTTTTGCTGCCTCTAGACGATTTTGTTCTGCATAGCGGAAGCATCTTGTAGTGAAGGGGTAAAGGGAGGCTGTGTCTAACCCCACCAGTCCCAAAAGTTTCTCCCAAGCTGTGTAAAATCGTCTGAAGGTGGGAAGAAAATATAGTAGACGTGAGGGTGCCCTTTCACTACGATGGCGTCTTGGTTATATTCCACGCCTGCTGTTTCTAAGTGATTTTTTTTAAGCTTATGAGAGATTTATAAAGTGATGGTTTTAGTGTTGGTAGTGGAGGAATTAGAGATAGTTTGGATTAACCCCAGTCATTAATCTCTCTCTCTCTCTCTCTCTCTCTCTCTCTCTCTCTCTCTCTCTCTCTCTCTCTCTCTCTCTCTTTCTCAACTTTAGGAGAGATTCTCAGGAACTAGTGTTCATAGCCTACCTTCACTAAGCCCCCTCCTCTCTCTCTCTCTCTCTCTCTCTCTCTCTCTCTCTCTCTCGCTCTCTCGCTCTCTCGCTCTCTCCACATGTATGTTTCGATGTTCAGTTTCGTGGGAGTTAGCTAAGTTGAACCAAGTTCACTGAGGGGTATTATGGCAGAGTGAGGGGTATTATGGCAGAGTGAGGGGTGTTATGGCAGAGTGAGGGGTATTATGGCAGAGTGAGGGGTGTTATGGCAGAGTGAGGGGTGTTATGGCAGAGTGAGGGGTATTATGGCAGAGTGAGGGGTATTATGGCAGAGTGAGGGGTATTATGGCAGAGTGAGGGGTATTATGGCAGAGTGAGGGGTATTATGGCAGAGTGAGGGGTATTATGGCAGAGTGAGGGGTATTATGGCAGAGTGAGGGGTATTATGGTAGGGTGAGGGGTATTATGGCAGAGTGAGGGGTATTATGGCAGAGTGAGGGGTATTATGGCAGAGTGAGGGGTTTCCTTCTCATCAATTCCCTTTTTGTAACTGACACCCTTCAGCCTCTGTCTCTTCGCCGCAATGTTATATGTCTTTACTATCACCGTTTCTACCGTCATTGCACCTTTGAACTGTCTACCTGCATTCACACCTGATAACGGCGGGCACGCAGCTTCCATCTACCAACGCCCTTTCACCTCTTTCTATCCATCTCCAGCACAAGAGTTAACTGATACTCTTAATCATTCATGTAATATTATGTGACAGTTCATCTCTGGATCTGTCTTCCCAAGTATGTATTTCCCCTGCCTATGACCTCCCTTTTTTTTAAACGCAACATTTCCAGGCATCTCTAAATGAACGGACCATGATTTTTTGTCTTCTTTGTTCAGAGTTTACTGAAAGGAGCAAAGTTTTTGGAGGTTTCCAGCCCCGGGCCTTTTTGTTAAAGAAAAAAAAAAATCGTAGCTTTCCATGTGAAAACAGAATATAGTCTGGCTTAGCAGTATCGTATCTTGCCGGAGGATATCCTGACCACCATGCCTGTCTGCCTCAATGCCTCCCTTCCTGCCTGCCTGCCTGCCTGACTCTCCCTTTATGCCTGCCACCTTGCCATCCTGTCGTAATGCTTACCATCCTCCCTTTCCTGCTTTCTTGCTTCCCTTGTTACCTGCATGTCTGCCCTCCATCCGGTTCACTTTCTTACATGCTTGCCTCTCTGCCCCATTCCTTTTTCCTGTTCGCTTCCCATCTTCCTTTCTACCTTCTTTGTTAACTAGCTTCCGTATATCTCTGCCTTTCTTCCACATCTGCGTTCCTCCGTTCCCATCATCCTCCCTGTCTCCGTTCCTACCTTTCAGCCTGTCTTCCTCTGTTCCTTCCTGCTTATGTGGCACCCTACCTCTCTGCCTGCGTCCCTTCCTCCAAGCATGAGTTCCTGCCTCCTCTTTATCCTGCCTACGTGCCTGCTTGCCTTTCTGTCTGCCTTCCTTCCTCCATCCATACGTGACTGCCTGCCTCTTCTGCCTGCGTGCCCCCCTGCCTTTCCACCTTCCTACGTGCCTAAGTACCTGTCCTCTCGCCTCTGTATGTGGGAGTATTATGCAAGGAAGTTCACATTTCTAGCAACTCGTACACCGCCCGAGGAAGAGAAGGAGAGAGAGAGAGAGAGAGAGAATGAGTGAGTGTGTGTGTGTGTGTGTGTGTGTGTGTGTGTGTGTGTGTGTGTGTGTGCTTATTAACTGCAACGAGACTGACAGGAAAAGATTGAAAATAAAAACTGTCACTAAGAGATACATATTTCTAACTCAGGCCCTTGACGTAATTTTTCCCTTATTCTTCCTTCTTCTTTTCCACTCAGCTCAGGTGATTTTGTTACCTGTAAGAGGTTAATGAAGGCTATTTATTTAACTTCTTTAGGTCGAAAAATTAAGGTAGTCTGGAAGTGTGAAGAAAAAAGTGTCTTTGTACTGAATGGGTTAAAGTATTGTAGACATGGACGCCGCAAGAACTTCAGTGTGATGGGGGTATTTGCTGTTTTTTTGTTATTGTTACCACCAGGCGATTCTCTCTCTCTCTCTCTCTCTCTCTCTCTCTCTCTCTCTCTCTCTCAGCATTATAGAGACTTATCGAATGTGAAGGAGAGATGTCGCCTTCATTAACCCCTTTACTGCTAGAGATGCTTCCTGAGTTAAATAAAATCTTGTGGTATCAGAAATAAAATCAAGTAAAATGCGACGTGGGTTAGTAAGAGTTAACAAGATCCCTGTAGGTATTGACGCTGCATCTATTTCGGGACCAGCAGAAATGTTTGACCTGGACTCCACTTTTTTTTTTTCCTCACCTTGTTTGTACCCAAGCCGTCCCTCTTGGTCTAAAAATAGCTTTATTGGGGGTACTGTTATGGTCAATAATCCCTTTACACGTCTTGGGCTATGCGGAATTATGGGGCCAGATTATACCCCTTTCACATCGCTTGAGTACCAGGTTCTCCACTCTGTTTTTACGGGACGGAACTGGGCGACTCCCGTAACATGAATGTTAAGGAGCTGGTGTGTGGAATTCTGTGAGATTTGTTATGAGGCAGGAATGAGTCACCTTGCTTACGGAAGTCGATTTGTTTTTACCTGACGGAACTGGTCCACTCCCACACCTACACTACTACGTCGTGGCTGCATTATTTTGAGAAAGGAATGGTTGACGGTAACACGGGCACTATAGGATGACCATCGTAGTGAAGGGGTTGATAGCACAGTTTAATGTAGCCTGTGTCAGTCGATCAGTCAATGTTGGCGACCATCATTCACTCACGTGTTGTAGTGCTGTCTACTTCTCACCGACCATCATCCACTCAGTTGATGTAGTGTCGCCTACTTCTTTCTTTACCTTGATCAGTCTTTTTCTGTATCTGCCCTTCTCTTCCTGTTTCTCCCTTCCTTCTTGTCGCTTTTGATTACTTTTCTTCAGTTGGCCCTACACTGAGTAACAGGAAACTGTTTACAATGCTGGGTGGTAACCAAATAGCCAGATAACTAGGCGGTGTGGAGCCTAGTATGGTTCCTCTGTTAACCAAGTTGAGAAACACAAATGCGTCATCCATCCAGGAACTAAATCACCACACTTCCCCGCGCCTCATTGTGGTGTGGCGCCATCTGCCGCACGGAAACATAGGTTCACTGCACAGTACGGTCCTGCAGGGACGATTGCTTGCTTGCGGTTGGTGGGTTTGCTCGGCCAGACAGACCGGGGTTGCTCAACAACACAGTGATAAAGGCAAAATGTGATGGAAGCACGAATACAAAAAATTCCATTGCAGACTGACAGGGTTGATCGCAGGGTGGGCAGGTGGATGAGTGGATGTACAGGTGCCAGGTATAGTTACCACCCACCACTCAGTGGGTCTGACCCAGTGGTAATGCATGTAGTAATGGATCAGGGACTGGCATCCAAGGAGCCGTATTTTCGCGACATATGACATTCGGAGCACTTCCTCCTTACCGATTTATTTTGCATATTACATCTCAATATTCCCATGTATGTTATTTATGGGCACTTGATATCGACACTGGCCGTCGTATTTTCGTCGGCATGAGAGTCTTCGTGGCACTACCATTTTAGCGATTTATTTTGTAGATTACGCCTAATATTGGATTTTAGTACCGACATAATTTGCATCAATAGCAGTCAAGAGTATGTTAAGCCCTTCACTACGATGACGGGTTCTTAGCTTATTCTTGGTACTCTTAGACGATTTTCTTTGACTCGGGAAGGGCCTGTCGTAATGAAGGGGTTAATCAAGGCTCCGCCCAACCCCTCCAGGCCTAAAAATCCCTCATTAGCAGAATAAAATCGCCTGTAGATAGAAAGAGGAAATTGTGCAAGACGTTGTGGGGCTGAAGAGGTTGAAGGCAAAATAAATAGCTGAGGAAGAGGTGTTACGAAAGCCCCAAAGAAAACAACATCTCGAACTTTATTTTTTTTAATTACTAACACAAGAGGATATTAACACTCTCAGGCTTCCAGAACTCGCTCTTGGCCAAATAAAATCATGTTATGTTTCCTTAATATAGTAAAAATAAGTCGCAGAGGGAGAGGTGTGACGAGACCTTAAGGCAGCGAGAATACGTCCTTTTTATTTCACACGTGCCTCGCCCACCTGTCCTGGTCGGCAGTTTACACAATGGCTTTACCGATGTGGTTTTGATGACGGTATGGATGAGGTGTGATGGAGTCTAATGAATTGTGTATTTGAGACGATATTTTGGCTCGTTTCACATTACTGGTTGCTGATTTGATGATTCTCTCTCTCTCTCTCTCTCTCTCTCTCTCTCTCTCTCTCTCTCTCTCTCTCTCTCTCTCTCTCTCTCTCTCTCTCTCTCTCAGTTCCAGGTCAATGAAAGCAAATGGGAGGCACTGCCGGTCTAACGAGGTGGGGGTAGGAACACAACAGCCTCGTCTCTTCCTTCCTTCCTTCCTTCCATCTTTCCTTCCTTCCTTCCTTCCTCTGCTTTCCGTCATTCCCATCTTTGTTCCCTCCTTTCCATCCATCCTTCATTCATTCATTCATTCCATTCCATTCATTCATTCATTCCAGCTTTCCTTCCCTCCCTATTCCTTCCTTTGTTCCTTCCTCCCTGTCTTCCTTCCTTTCTCGCCGATGTAACGAACTGGGGGCGGAGGGTAGGTGGTACGGTACAAGATCTGCTCCATCCTTACTTTCCTCAGTCCTTTCCTTCAACCTTTGTATTTCCATTCTTCTTTCCTTTCTTCCCTCCTTCCCTTCTCTCAGTTTTCTTCCCCATCTTTCCCATTCTTCATTCCCCTCTGTTTATCTCTCTTCCTTTCATGCTCTCTTCCATATTTCCTTCCTTCCCTCATTCCCTCCTATTCCTGTCCTTCCCTCCCTCTTTCATATCTGCATTTCTTCCTTTCATTTTCTCTTCCATCCTTCCTCTCTTACTTCCCTTTCCTCCTTTTCTGTCACTCCCTGCCGTTCCTTCATCCTCGTATCTTTCCTTCCTACCTTTGTTTTCTTTTTCTTTCCTCCTCCCTTCCCCTCTTTTACCTCTTTCTTCCCTTCCTTCACTTCATTCCTCCTCTGCTGTCGTTCTTCCTTCTTCACTGTCCTCTTTTTTCATTCCTCTCTTCCTTATTTCTCTTCATGCCCTCTTTTATCTCCCCATCTCTCATTCTCATCCATTTTCCCATCCTTAGTTCCTTCCCTTTTCCTTCCTTTCCTTCTTCCTCCCTTCATCTGTTTTCCCTCTCTTTACCTTCCTTGTACCCCTACCTTACCTCCCTTCCGTATTTCTTTCCTCCTCCCATCTCACTCTTTATTTTCTTTTTCTCTCCAGTACTCGTATTTCCTTCTTTATCCTCTCTCTTCCTCTCCTAAGACTTCCTCCCCCCCTTCATGCATTTCCTAAAACTCTTCCTCCTTTCCTTCCTCCCTTTCTCCTCCTCCTCCTGAAGCTCTTCTTCCATCCCTCCTTCCCTCTTCTCTCTTCCAAATGTTCTTCGCTTCCACGTCCATCTCCAAGCACTGTTCTTTCCTTTATCGTCTCTCTCTCTCTCTCTCTCTCTCTCTCTCTCTCTCTCTCTCTCTCTCTCTCTCTCAGTACTGCACGGAACTTTTTTCTTGCTCAGCACCTCACCACCATTCTCTCTTCTCCTGTCTTTTCTTTCCTCTTCTCCCATCCTTACCCTGCCTCTCCTCACTCCCTGTCCCTCCTGCTTCGTCTCCTTTTCTTTTCTCTTCCTTTTTGCTTCTTTCTTCTCTTTCTTCTGCTTCACTTCTTATTTTTCTGTCCTTTTTCTTCCGGCTTTGTCTTCCCTCCTATCGTCTCCTTTCTTCTTTCCCATTCGGTCTCCCTCCGTCTCTTTCTTCTCTCTCTTCTTTCTCTCATTCTCCTCTTATCCCATTATTTTACCACTCCCTCCTGCTCGTCTTCCTCCTTCTCCTCCTCCTCCCTTTCTTCTTCTCTTTCTTTTTCCTCCCATCCTTACTTTACTGCTCTCTCTCTCTCCCTCTCTCTCTCTCTCTCTCTCTCTCTCTCTCTCTCTCTCTCCCCTTACGAGACAAGCACAATCGTAAACAAGAAACAAACACGTAAACAATAAACACAAACACGTAAACAAGAAACACACAGATAAACACGTACACAACAAATACAAACACATAAACAGACACAAACGTAAACAAGAAACACGTAAACAATAAACACAAACACGTAAACAGTAAACACACCCAAATAAACATCACGGTTATATGGGCAAATCAGGAAAATGTTGGGAAATCTCGTGGAAATAAACATTATCCTTCCGTAAGGTTGATTAGGCAGTGTTTTAAGGCTGCCTGGTCGACCTTGTGGTGTGTGTGTGTATGTGTGTGTGTGTGTGTGTGTGTGTGTGTGTGTGTGTGGAGTGAGGTTGATTGTGTGTGTCGGGGGAAGAGAGAGAGAGAGAGAGAGAGAGAGAGAGAGAGAATGTGTGTGTGTGTGTGTGTGTGTGTGTGTGTGTGTGTGTGTGTGTATAGTAAGGTTGATTGTGTATATCGGGGAAAAGAGAGAGAGAGAGAGAATATGTGTGTGTGTGTGTGTGTGTGTGTGTGTGTGTGTGTGTGTGTGTGTGAGAGAGAGAGAGAGAGAGAGAGAGAGAGAGAGAGAGAGAGAGAGAGAGAGAGAGAGAGAGATCATCATCATCATCATCATCATCATCATCATCATCATCCCTTATCTCGTCTATTGATGGCTGCGGTAGGGTCCAGATAACAACGAAAGGGAAAGCACGGTAGAGGGAAAACCTATCAACAGAATGCCCAGCCCTGTGAGCGACACACTCATTCAATCACCATTCAGTCTCCCGGAATCGTGGCTGTACCTGATAGAGTAGGCCAAACCATCTGCACTATTTTTTTTTTTTTTAAATTGTATATGCGCTTCACTGTGCTTTTCAGATAGTCCGTAGAATGTGGAGTTAAAAAATGGACCCGTAGAATGTGGAGTTAAAAAATGGACCCAGTACTTGTCATATGCTTCTCCGTACACCATTCATCCATTTAGCTGGATACCTGGTCAGATCCCTTGTCTCATCGGCTTCCATACATCGCTTCTTACAAACTCTTATACCTTTTTCATTCACCTTCTTAACACATTCATTTGCCTTGTTCATCCACCTTAATATTCTCTGCATATACCTCACCAACATTTGTGCCTTCTCGTTCTTTAGCCTCCTCACAATGGTAGCATGGAAAAGAGGGATGTGTGTATGTTAATGTCTGTGTTAGTGTTTGATGTGCTTATGTGAATGTATGTGTGTATATACGTAATCTGCGGTTGCTTGTAATGTAATTGTGTGTGTGTGTGTGTGTGTGTGTGTGAGAGAGAGAGAGAGAGAGAGAGAGAGAGAGAGAGAGAGAGACGAAGGGGGGGGGAGATAGACAAGGAGAGAATGCAGATTACACTAAAGGCTGAAACTTGCATGGGTAGGCTAGATGAGTCCTAAAGAGTTTTGGCAAGGTTGTGGCAGGGTGGTGTGGTAGGGGTTGGAGAGTGGTGTGGTAGGGAAGGCAGGGTGGCGCGGTAGGGGAGGCAGGGAACTGTGGTAGTGGTGGCAGGGTGGTGTGGTAGGGGTTGCAGGGTGGTGTGGTAGTGGTTGCAGGGTGGTGTGGAAGTGATTGCAGGGTGGTGTGGTAGGGGATGCAGGGTGGTGTGGTAGGGGATGCAGGGTTGTGTGGTAGGAGTGGCAGGGTGGTGTGGTAAGGGCTGGAGGGTGGTGTGGTAGGGACCGCAGGGTGGTGTGGTAGGGACTGCAGGGTGGTTTGGTAGTGGTTGCAGGGTGGTGCGGTCGGGCAGGCAGGGTGGTGTGGC
>NC_137048.1:33608406-33638406 GCF_032717465.1 Coenobita brevimanus
CAGACCATCATTTGTGAATGAATTTGTTGATATGTGCAATGCCCTCACAAATATAATGCCAAGAAGATGTGTAGCTATGGTAAATAATTTCATAAGGAGGGCGTGAGTGATGGGGAGGGAAAAAATTAAGATAAAATAAAAGTGGATGGATGAGTGTGTAGGGAGATGCACCTGTTAAGGGTTGCACCTCATTACCTTGGCAGTCTGCGGAAAGACATTAGCCAACCATACAGGTGATGCGAGAGCTGCCTAATCAGGTGAAACACAGTAGTACGGACAGTTAGACAAGTGGGAGGGATTCAAGAAAACCTGGAATCTTGTAATGATGAGGGAATGGATATATCGTTATTTTGGGCTGACACTGATGATGGTTCTTAGGCTGTGTTGTGTGTTTTCATTTTTGTTCTTTCTGGACCCAGCCCACCTCATGGGTATTTTAGGCACACACACACACACACACACACACACACACACACACACACACACACACACACACACACACACACACACACACACACACACACACACACACACACACACACACACACACACACAGTTCTTCCCAGCACTAACCCTGTAAATTTATTCCCCTCATCTCTACTGAACACACACACTCCCACTCACTGCATTGTTTTACTCTCTCTCTCTCTCTCTCTCTCTCTCTCTCTCTCTCTCTGTCCTCGTATATTCAGGCTAGGGTAAATCTTTTGTAGTGAAGTTAATGTGTAATGAGTAAAATGAATCGGTAAAAAAATGATGTCAGGGAGCCTCGGAGGACTTCTAGATTGAAACATGACAGAGTGAGACAATTTGCTTCTGGCCTTTGGTTCCTTCTTTTTTGCATTATTAAAAAAAAAAAAGAACAGGATTTCCATCATTTTTTCCCCATTGATTTATTTCCCCTATTTCACCTTCATATTCCCCTCTGAGCCTCTTGTATGTATTTGACAGGGTCGTTTCTATAGTCCCCTCACGCCAACTTGGCCCAGATTTTCGTCCTCCCGCCATATTTCATGAAGTTTGTTGGTGGAAAAATACCTTGTGGCTCTGATTCCTTTCCATGGCACTTCTTCATGACTAGCATTACATTCTAGTGGTAATCTGCTGTTACAGATCCGTATTAAAGATGAAGAGATGGCAATTTTAGGCCAAGTTAGAGTAATAAACTAGAGTATGAATAACAAAATAGAGTCTGTTTATGCAGTGTATGATGCGCCACTCTTGCCATGTGTGTTATTGAACCAGGCTGTATTAACCATCAGACAAGGGAATGATAAGGCCTCGCATGTATCTATAAACTGCTGAGGCCTCACAAGCATCTATAAACTGCTGAGGAAGGGGGGGATTCAGGGTTGTATTAGAGGTGCCATAAGAGGTTTCGTAATGCCTCTTCCTTTGCGACTTATTTTGCACAGTACTCCTTTTCAGAAAGATACAAAAGGAAATTGAGGTATAAATGCGGAAAAAAAAATCGGTAAGGAAAAGGTATGAAGAAATATCCAGAACCACATAAAACAGGAACATTAAAAAAACTGAGGTGTATAGTGCAGAGTAACTCGCTAAGGCAGAGTTGTTAAGAAATGTCCGAAGTTACATGGAGTAGGAACAAAAATAAATTGAGGTGTAATGTGCAGAATAGATGGCTAAGGGAAAGGTGTTAGGAAACGTCCCAACCCACAGAGAACTGAGAACACTGTGGGTCCTGCCTGCCCATCCCACTGGCCGAGACTCACTAATGACACACTCACCACCATTGTGTGAGGGAATTAATTCATTAGGGACATGTACGTGTGGGAGGAGGCTGACACACACACACACACACACACACACACACACACACACACACACACACACAAGCACCAGCATATTAATATACACATGAATTCACACAAACATCCACACTCCCTTTCTGTCTCACACACCTAGACACTAAACGCACCATATATAATTATACTGTCATTCTCCTCTCTCTCTCTCTCTCTCTCTCTCTCTCTCTCTCTCTCTCTCTCTCTCTCAAAACACTAACCACTTAAACAAACCAGTATATTGCAAACAGTAAGCACGAAGCACACACACAGCTGCCATAAACACACACTGACGCACATAAACACTCAGACTCATGACCATAAAACCACACACACACACACACACACACACACACACACACACACACACACACACACACACACACACACACTGCCTGTGTAGATAAGGATATTTCTCTCTCTCTCTCTCTCTCTCTCTCTCTCTCTCTCTCTCTCTCTCTCTCTCTCTCTCTCTCTCTCTCTCACACACACACACACACACACACACACACACACACACACACACTGAATATGTAGATAAGGATATTTTCTCCCTCTCTCTCTCTCTCTCTCTCTCTCTCTCTCTCTCTCTCTCTCTCTCTCTCTCAACACCACCACAACACAACCCGTACTCTCATGTTTACTAATGGACTTGGCTCATGAAACACAAGCCGGAGATAGTGTGGGGGAGGAAAGGAGGTGAGAAGGGGGAGGGGCGGGAGAGACTGGGGAGGGAGGGAGGGGAAGGGAGAGATGGGGGAGGGAGAGAGGGGAAGGGAGAGATGGGGGTGAGGGGAAGGGAGAAGGGGGAGGGGAAGTGCAGGAACAGGAATACGAAGAGAAGGCGAATTTATATATATCAGAAGTATGGAAACATGAATATAAAAAATGGATTTGTCTTTCCGTCTCTGTATCTGTCTGCGTTTGTCTGTTACTCATCAGTCATCCCCAGTGTCTGTTTATCTTATCTTTGTCATTTATATCAGTCTGTTCTCGTCTTTATCTAATTTATCTGTTAGTCTGTCTTTATTCCTGTATATCTCCGTTGTTACATTTTCCTGTCATTGTATTCATATTGTTTTTATTATATTATTTCTCGCTATCCATTCGTATTATTTATTTTTTGTCTATATATGCCTCTCTTTGGTCATATCAAAATCTGTCTTCATCTCTCATTTCTCTGCCTAATGTTCATCTTTATATATCTTTCTGCCTACCTATTTATCTCTGTAATATTTTTTCTTTATCAGTCTCACTATCTGCGCGTCTCTAAGTGTGTTTTTCATCTACATCATTATATATTCCTGTGTATCTATTCATTTCTTTATCTATTTATGATTCTGTCCAGGCCTTATGTTGTCATTTTAGGTAACAGTGCGGGTATGTGTATTTAGGTATGTAAACTTTTTTCACTATCAGTTCACACACACACACACACACACACACACACACACACACACACACACACACACACACACACACACACACACACACACACACACACAGGCCTCAGTGGGTAGTAAGAATTAAATAAGAGGTAATCATAATAAAGGAACTATCTGTTAAGGGAGTCGGAAGTGGGACGCGCAGACTCATGGCACCGAATGTAAAGTGTCTTGGTAGGGAGCATGATGATGATGATGATGATGATGATGATGATGATGGTGATGGTTTTAGTGGTTGTTGTGGTGGTGAGGTTCAGGACTCTTATTCGTAAACTTTCTTGAGCCCGTAATTGTGTATAAGATTGTGTATACTTTTAATCTTCACTCTTAAACCTGTATACTACCAAAAACTGCACAGCCAAAGTTCAGTGAATAAAACAGTGAAAAATATGACTAGGAAGTTAAATACAGATAACTGGCATGGAGAGATCAAGGCAAAAAATATCACATGAGAAGATATTATGGCGTAAGAAGAGAGATAAAGGCTGTAAATAATACAAAAGAGAATATTAAGGTGTGGGAAGCAAGATAAACCACTATGGAAGAGGTGCTAGGCAGTTTATTAACACCGCAAGAATACGGCCCGAGAAAGGCCATTGTTGAGATCGTATGTGTATTATATCTGTCCAACCCTCCTCCTAACATACAACATACCACTGTCTTCCGTTTGATCGTCTATACAGTACCTTGTATCTGTCCAACCCTCCTCCTAACCTGCACTGTACCACTGTCTACTGTCACTCTCTTCTGTTTCACCGTCTGTCTCTTGTATCTCTCCTACTCTTCTGGTAAACTACACCATACTACTGTCTACAACCATTATCCTATTTCCTCGCCTATGTCATATATCTACTTAGCCCTGCTCCAGCCCCCCCTATGACCTCACGCCTTTACGTCACCACTGGGGCTGTTATGTCCACACTTCCTAATGTGATATGCAAGAGATATTTACGACTGCTATGATGGCACTGGCAGGGGTGAAATTATGATGTGTCCGAGGGGCCTCGTGGAAGGGTGGTGAAGGTTTGCAGAGCCCTTATCCCCTCCAATCAGATGACCTCCAGTTTAAGTCTGTTATATTCCCGACGATTTTTGTAAGCTTAAGGAGATGTGCCAGTTTGTGATGAGATTAATGGAGACTGTTTCCTGCCTCACCACTTTAGATGGTTTCATGAGCGTTAGTAAAGTCGTCAGTTGGTAGAAGGAATAAGCAAGAAAAAAGATTTTAAAAAAATCAAAGAATTAACATGTGAGGGCAGGTGGAATAATTTCTGATGTGTCCTCTTGTGTTTGTGGGGAGGGGAGGGGGGGTAAGGTCTCTAACCCGTTCAACATGATGTATTTTGTACTTTGTTCTTGCTGCCACTATACAGTAGTGTTGTATTCTGCATAGGAGAAGCTTTTCCAGATGGATGAGGTAGATTTAACCATCATTAGCCCCGTTCACTACGAGAGATTTGCCCTAAGCTGATTGAATTCATATGGAGATAGGGAGAATCAGATACATAACTACATCATTATATTGAAATGGTAATCTTTTCTCTGATATACATTCAGTTGAGTATTTTATGCAGTCTATCATCTGCTTTAAAAAAATCCAAGTGTAATTACTGTCTCATGATCAGGACAACTCGAGCTTTCTGTTCCTGCTAACACCAGACGTTTTTATTTACCTGAGAGGGAGATAATGTAAAGGAGCATGAGAATGTTAACGAGCCATTTACAGATACTGAGTGGCAAGGAAAAGGTTCTCCTAGGTTGACGAGAACCGAGTGTACTGATGGGTTTAATAACAAGACCTGACATTGCAGCAAGAGTGACCATTTTGTTGTGCAAAGAAACGGCGGCATTTTCTGATCCAATCCATTCAGTACGATAACGCCTTTGTTTACTCTTGCTGCCGCCAAAACGATTTTTTGCCGCAGCCACAGGGGCGGCCAAATCCAGTGTGTGTTCCTGGTTGCCACTCACTCTCACCAAGTCACTGTACCTTACTGAAAGATAAAATCTGACATGTTGCAGCCGTAGGGTTTTATTAGCGCTACAAATGGAGGGGCGTGTTGCAAGGTGGGGGGTATTGGTGGTGAGTTTGGTCTGCGTCAGGGCTGTGTCTGAGGTGCCTGTGGTGTACATCTGGCTGTGTTTAAGGGATCGTCAAAAGAGAATGGACACCCTATGGGATGTGTTGGGGTGAGTGCATACGGTTGGGTGGGTGCGGGTATTAAAGATGGCCTTTGTCGTGTTCATCCTTGAAGAGAGAACTCGCACTTTTAGGGCTACAGGCAGTACAGTATTAACCCCTCTAGTACTTATTCCATCTGCCACCATATAGTTCTGTTCAGACTTGGTGAGGTCTTTTATGGTGAAAATATTATTATTAATCATCATCATCATCATCATCATCATCATCATCATCATATCTCCGCGAGTAGGGAAGGAAGTAGGTTGGTAGTAACCGAGTCATACTAAGGTGATTGTTCTCTCTCTGATCCCTCTGAAACCGATGTCCAAAGCCTATTTCTCTAACTTTTATTCCGGCTTAAGTCCTTCAGTGCTCCCTCCTTTCCTCTTTGGGGATGTCAGTGCGGAGTCCCAACCTCTTACCCTCAGGAGTACGGTGGCGTCTTTTGTGCATTATTCTTGCTTTGTTCAGGGGATTTGATTTAGCGTAAGAGAGACTATACTATTTAGAGGAATAAGATTATAGTCTTCATTATCCCCCTCATATCTAGATTTTAGCCCCGAGTTAAACAAAATCATTGTGGAGGTAAGAATGTAGTAAAGTATAAGGAGACGTGTTTATAATGGTATTCTTGTCTCTGTATGTGATTTGATTTAGTCTTGGAAGTGAAGGTGTTACAAAGAATTTCGAGATTGAAAGTGAGGCAAGGTAAATGAGGTTGTGTCAAACGAGGTAGGTGGAAATGAGACAGGTGAAGGGCACGCAGAGCATGTGAGGCAGGTAAAGGTGAGACAAGGCAAGAACGTGTACACAAACTTTAAGGTAGGCGAAGGTGACGCAAGTGAAAGTGAAAAGGCAAGTATAGCTGTGAAGGTGAGATAGGTGAAGGTGAGGCGGGGTGGGTGAGGCAAGTGAGGGTGAGTCAGTTGAGTTAAGGTCAGGCCAGGTATTCGTGTAAACCAGTGTGGCTCTTAATTAACCCGTTGTTCCCATCCCGACTAAGCCGTCAACATCAGCATTTCACCTAGTCGAGAGTCCTTCACCACTCCATCACTGCATTCAGTCACCCAACCTCCCACCATCATCATTTCCCTTCATCACAACTCAGCAGCCTTTACATTTCACAACATCCATCCAACCTTACCTCTCGCCATCATCATTTCCCCTCCTATCCAACCTTACCTTTCACCATCATCATTTCCCCTCATCACAAGTCACTGCCACCCCCTTTCATAACATACATTCCCTCAGTCTCTCAATAGCAGCATTTCCCCTCTCTACAACTTACCACAGATCACCGTCCTCATTTCCCCTCACCACAGTTCACCCACACTCCTTCACAACACACATCCACTTAGTCTCTCGCTATCAACATTCCCCTCATTACAGCTCACCACAGCTCACCATCCACATTTCCCCTCACCACAGTTCACCGTTCTCATTTCCCTTCACCACAGCTTATCAGTCGCATTGCCCAACTTCACAGCTCACCATCCTCACCACAGCTCATCATCTTCATTTCCCCTCACCACAGCATACCATCCTCCTTTCCCCTCACCACAGCATACCATCCTCCTTTCCCCTTACCACAGCTCACCATCTTCGTTTCTCCTCACCAGAGCTCACCATCCTCATTTCCCCTCACCACAGCTCACCATCCTCATTCCCCTCACCACAGCTCACCATTCTCATTCCCCTCACTACAGCTCACCATTGTCATATCCCCTCACCACAGCTCACCATCATCATTCCCCTCACCAGAGCTCACCATCACCTCTTTCACTTCAAAACACCTAGCAGTCCTAAGCGTTCAATGCCATTATTTCCCCTCACCACAACTCTCTCTTAAACTTTGCAAAACACACACACACACACACACACACACACACACACACACACACACACACACACACACACACACACACACACACACACACACACACACACACACACACACACACACACACACACACACACACACACACACACACACACACCATGAAACAATTATAAGAACAACTAAGAACACACCCATCTTCTATCTGTCTAATTCTCTGATTTTAAAGTTAATTGTCATCCTCAGTGTTTTTTTTGGATTACCGATATATGACTGGCCGAAGCAGAAATATATACAAAACGGTGACACGAATGATGGTCACAAATTTTCAGCCATAGATAACTTGCACGATTTAAAAAAAAGCGAGTTATGGATATGAAAATTATGTACTCTGACTCTAAACACAAACACCACGAATACAATGCAGTAATAAGCTCAAGGATTATGTGAATGGGGGTAATGTTTTTCAGCCACGATTATCCCGCTCTGCAATAAGCCCGTGACATAAGAGAGCTGGGTACCGTGATAATAGGCAACATATATACCCCCAGCATAATATAATGTTAAAACTAGCGATTAAGCGAGTGGAGATAACAGTTTTCAGCCGCTTATAAATTATAATCAAAGGGAGGGGCGGGTTGTGGAGCATGTAGTGTTTATCTCTCCACAATACACATTTTCCATTTTTATTCTGTTAACCTTCGGACGCTTTAATTTAGCTTAAGAAAAAGTCCCTCACTTGAGGAATTTGAACCTCGTAATCGGATGACTTACTTCACATTTTATTCATGCCATTTCCGTGTACAGTGCTAAAAACACCACAATATGGGAGCGCGGCCCGGGCAGACGGACTGAGAGTCTTGAGAGGACTTGAGAGACGCCTTGAGGGAGGGAAAGGGCGGGAATCCGATCAGCTGTCTGGTGGTGGCTTCGGATACTTCCCTTTTGAGCGGGAACACGTTTTTCCTCTGCTTTCAGACGACGGATTCTCATTTTAGAATCGCATTTCGCATATTAGAAAATATATATTTTCTCGTGGGTCGAGTTCGCATATTATGTGTTTCGCATATTGAGATCCCGAATATTGGGAGACCCACTGTAGATCAGCCTGATTAACCTCTAACTCTTCTCAAGCCAAATAAAATACCTCATAACAGCAAGAATAAAGCAAAATACGTAATAATTATGTGTTAAAAGGATCACCACTGCCCTCTCTCACAACGATAGCTGTTTTTACATTATATTCTCGCCACCGCCAGACAATTTCATTCCACGCAAGAACCTGTCGTGGTGTTGGGGTGAACCTGAGTACTTGAGGGAAACACAGGAAAAAGAACAGTGATCATAAACAGCAAAAAAAGAACAATGAACATAAACAATAAAAAATGGACAGTACACATAAACAACAGAGAAAAGAGGAATGAACATAAACAGCAAAGGAAAAAATGACTGAACGTAAGCAACAACAAAAAAACAAAAAACACGAACATTGAATATAAACTCTCTCTCTCTCTCTCTCTCTCTCTTCAAACACACTCGGATATTCAAACAGACCCTGCCTTTCTGTCTTGTTTGAGGTATGTTTTATCTCTTCACACCTCCTTTGCTCTCGCCCTCACGTTACCCCACCCCCATCGTCTCTCTCTCTCTCTCTCTCTCTCTCTCTCTCTCTCAAGATCTATGCAACCCTCACATACACTCCACATTCTCCCACGCCCGCAGCCTTCCCACCCCCTCCCTCCTTCGTTTCCCTCTCCCCCCTCCGTATTCACCCATTCTCTCCTTCCTATTCAACGCTTTCAATCCTTTATACCCATTTCCTTTCACTCCCCTCCCTCTCAGTGCCGCGCCAGGAGGGAAGAGAGAGAGAGAGAGAGAGAGAGAGAGAGAGAGTGAGAGATGGGGGCAGGTTAGTAGCAGATCTCATCACGGGAGTAGCTGCGTCTGTGTAACAAATTGCGTTTCGGGAGGAGTTTCTGGTCTTAATACAATTTGGTTTTTAGTTTCCCGGATTTTCCTCGGCTTTTCTTCCTACTGCTTCTCTGTCTTTTTGTTCCTCTTCCACCTCATTTTGCTGCTGCCGCTGCAGCTTCTATTCCTCTTCCCTCTCCTGCTCCTCCTCCTCCTCCTCCTCTTGACGATTACTTTGCATCTGTTTTTACAGTAGAAAACACCACCAGAAGCCTACTGTCACCCATAAACCAAGCAAATAGCACCAGCCTCAGTTACTGCACTATCCACAATAACGGTATCCTTTCAGCCATAAATTGTACAAACATTAACAAACCCCTGGCCCTGATAAAATAGCAGAAAATTCTCAAAGAAGCAAAAAATTAGATATCGTTGCCACTCTCTGTCTTATTCAATAAACCGTTAAATACTGGGAAAGTCCCGTGCGAATGCAAACCAGCAAATGTAACACCAATTTTCAAAAAGGGAAATAAGTCGCTCCCGGGAAATGACAGACCAATCAGTTTAACATCAGTATTAGACAAATTAATGGAAACAGTCATAAGGGATATGACAACTTAGACGTGAATAAATATTTTGAAATAGGCCGGTCGAGTCAAACCAGGAGTAATGGCTGCAAAATAATGGGAAAGCGTATCCAATCCCATGAAGCAAAATACTTCGTCTTCAGCAGAGTTGTAAATATCAGTCTCTTCTCATTCACTTCAGCTCGATCATGTCAACTCGGCCCCATTCCAGTCACTATAAATCTTGCAACGCCTAGTCTTTAGCAGATTTCACCCGCTTTCCCACCCCGTCAGAGCACACTAAACCCATACTTCCCCGTTAAAGCTAGGATGGTCAGGAATAATTTTGTCTAAAGAGCTTTCAGTCTGGCATCGTATTCTTTTCATTCTTGCTATCCCCAGACGGTTTTACTCAGCGTGGGATAGACTTTTCGACTTGTTAAGCTGTACAGATGGTTAAAATCGTCTGCTGGCTGTGTAAGTAGTCTCCCCATACCGATGATTTTTTTTTTTTTTTTATTCCTTACATTTGTAGTGACTGGTTAGAAACGTTCCCAGTGAACACGTGCAGAACCTGATTTCCCTCCATTAGCTGAGTACAATACATTCAAGTCACTTCATGTCCAGTTAGATCTATTCAGGGAGCCTCAGGTTAATTCACAATCGTTCCAATCATTCTGCTCCATTTCAACCGTGATCAGACCCAGGGGGATCAGTTAAGCCCTGTGTTATTCGTATTAGGCACCTTTTGGACCTTGTAGTTCAGTAGAAGGTGTATCATGGAAACTGAAGACCTTATACGAGGATTTCGACATTTCCGACGAGGATGTTATAAATCAGCCCAGTTAGTGCACTGGCCTGCGGGATGTGGCAGTTCTTGTGCTTTAGATCCCATGAGATGCGTATGATGATCTGTTCATTTCAGTTCATATTGCTGCCCGTCATGTATACGAAGGTGTGAGACCAAAACCAGCCTTGTCAGTGCATTAGTCTTTGATACATCTATTCGGGTCTTTGAAGAATGGGAGGGGTGAGTGGGATGGCCTGGGCTGATGGAGAATGTTGGGGTACAGTACAAGGGGTGAATATGAGTTTCGTAGGTCAGCTGGAAATCAGTCATTTTTGTTAATTCACACACTTACAGCAGGAATATGTGGGTTAAGGAAGGGAAGCAAAGAAATGGATTTTGTACGCAGAAAATAGTGGGTGGGTTACCTCAAGATGGCGGGTGTTGGGGCAAAGCGAGACGAGCGCGGTTTGTGATGGAAGGTATTGCATGAGAAGCGTAGTTGGCAGTGAGATGAAAGTGACAGGTTTCTCTTAATTTGAATATGTGTGTGTGTGTGTGTGTGTGTGTGTGTGTGTGTGTGTGTGTGTGTGTGTGTGTGTGTGTGTTTGTGTGTGTGTGTGTGTGTGTGTGTAAGGAGGGGGGGAGAGGAGAATGAGTTAGTGAAGAGGAGTGGGGATGACAGGCTGTAATAGTGGTGGGTGATTGGGTGGGATGGTGTAAGTAGGAAGCTGTCTGTTGGCTGGTATAGACGGTGGCTGTGTTTTAATTCATAGTTTTCTCCCAGTAGAGTTAGAAGAAAGTGAGTGTGCGTCGCTTTCCTACATCCTGTGTCTCATGAAGGGATAATGACGGTATTGCCTGCCAGTCTCCGCCACTCAGTCAGTCAGTTAATTTGTCGAGCAGTCAGTCAGCCAATTAGTCAGCCTATCAGGTCAGCCTCTCCTACGCTTCCTCTCAGAAAGATGGCGTCTTTATAGTTTGATCTTTGTCACCTTCATACTATATTCTTCAGGTTAGGAGAAGCCCCTCTGAAATAAGGGTTAGTACGGTGATGCCTCTCTCTCTCTCTCTCTCTCTCTCTCTCTCTCTCTCTCTCTCTCTCTCTCTCTCTCTCTCTCTCTCTCGCTTCCTCCAGATTGTTATATTCAATTTAGGAGAAAGTTCTTTAGAGTAAACGACAATGTTAGTAAATGGAAATACTGTACTTAAACTCAGATAATTGCCAAAGAAATATCTAAAACGCTACATGTAAGCCGACAGGACTAAAGTGTCACCGTTGATTATGGGAAAGCACACCCCTTCAATAGGCAGGTGTGGGACTGCTGTTACGTAATTTGGGTAAGAAGTTATAAATATCTGGATTGATTCGGGAAAACTTTGCAATATAACAACAAAGCAAATAACTGCATGAAAGCGCCCAACGGAGCCATAAAGTGCTACATACATAATATACTTAAAATATGGGCGTTTCGTTGTGTATTCAGTCAGGTATAATTATGATCCTGTATAAAAAGATGGACCTGCCTGTCAATCACTGGTGACGTCAGGCCTTCATTTTTTCTAATTGGTCGAAAACTTTTAAGCATTCCTGCCTCATATTGCCGCGTTATAACCATTTTGCGAAATTGATGTTCGAGATCTGTTCCCTTTTGTAGTTCACACTTAGGACAGGTTCGTCACAGTGCTCCTAGATGCATCGTATTAAGGAAAATCATTTGTGTGAGAAAATACTAAGGCTGTTTTACCTTCCTTCTTGTCGCTATGTGTTCACCTGTCGGAATTGGGCCACTCCCACGACTTGATTGCTAAGTTATGGTTCCTTGAAATTCGAAGAGCCTAAGGCACGGAGTGTGAGTCCTTCATTAATAGTTACTTTGACTACATCTGGCCATAAACAGAGCTGAAGGGGGTTAGGGATCTCAGTCAGGCTAGAACGAACTCACTGTAGTGTTAAGGAGTTGAGGAAAGTGATGGGTAGTAATGGTGAAATGTCACATGAAATTTTGTCCAAGACTGAATTAACTCATGGAAGTGCATTAGAAAACTGCACATTAAACTTTGGTGTAAAAGTAAAAGTAATTGACAGACTTGCATAAATGACTCCAAAGCGGCCATAAACTTTAACACTGACAGATATACCGGCAGTTGGGGTAATGGGAACTACAGTACTAAGATACTATATTTTCTGAAGCAAATATTCGTCTGAGAAATGTAGTGGAAGGACTTTCTCAAACCTCAGCCCCCCCCCCTGTCTGTCTGTCTGTCTGTCTGTCTCTGTCTGTCTCTCTCTCTCTCTCTGTCTCTCTCTCTCTGTCTCTGTCTGTCTGTCTGTCTGTCTGTCTCTCTGTCTGTCTGTCTGTCTGTCTGTCTGTCTGTCTGTCTCTCTCTCTCTCAGGGAAAATTTTTAATGCATTATATAATATGTACAGGTGTAAGCTGATGTGGAGGGTAAACACAGTCAGCAATACTTAGTGGAAAAATTAATTTCTTTGAATGTGACTTACCTTAAGATGTAACGTAATGTCTTTGACACTGTACATACTTTACAATAGATACCATATGTTAACTATTGAATAAGTGAGGGAATAGTATATTTTGGCTGCTGCGATTGGCCATGACATTCACGTACCGATCTAGAAATCTGTGGTGGGTTTGCACAAGTTACAGTGTGTTGCCCTCGTGGCTGAGAATGTGCACAGCTGCTGTCTGACCCTTGACCTTGGCACTTGTATCAGCAGCGGCCAGGGAGCACCGTCCTCCCGCTTGTTAGCACATAGTCGTGTGCCATAAGCTGGCCAAGTGATGCTCTTATTGGACGTGATCCTTTTGAAGCACCATCGTGGCTCCAACGCCTCCACCACTTTGCAGGGAGTTGACTTGTGGAGGTGGATGACTGTGTGCGGTCAGGAGAACACCGGTGTCTAGGTTTCGTACAATGTAATTAGGTAGGGAGCAACTCAGGACAACCACGCTAATAAACCCTGCATACACCAGACATGACTGGTTGATGACCCTCAGAGGAAGACGGGAGTTTACGGTCGTACTAATAAGTGGGTTTGGATATTTTATAACGCCTTTTACGTAGTGTTTGTTTTGTCAGCACAGTACTCCGTGATATCGTCGTGAATTTTATTGATGCAAACTATATCAGTGTTAAAACAATACAGATGACATACAATAGAACGTTTAGGTGTGACATCCGGAATAGATATCGAAGGCAGAGGTGCTAAGAAGCTTCCTTTACCAACCAGAATATTCACTTGACACATACCGTCCAGTTATGCGTATTATTCATCTAACACCAGACGATATTATTCAGCTGAGGGTGTACCACGGGAGCCTGATAGTTATTGCAGTCACCATCAATCTTCTATGAATCGGGCGCCTTTAGTATTGCATTCTAGTTTAAGCCAGACATGTTTATTTACCAGAGAATGAATCACTGGAACCTATATTTAGCTACGAGTAATACTGCCATTGTTAACCCTCTGGTGATGGGGATAACTTAAGCATTCTCACCAGCCTAACTCTAGACTTTTTTCCGGCTGGGAGCGAATCATAAGTGACCGTAAGAGTTAACCTTCACATTTATTATCAGTTTGCCCTTCATAACAGCTATCTTTTATGTACTTCTCTTTCTCGTTTTCCTTCTCCTTGTTACTGTCTTTCTTCTTGTTCTCCCTCGCCCTCTCTTTTTTCATTTTTTTTTCCTCATATTTTCTCTGTCCTCCTCCTCCTCCTCCTCCTCCTCCTCCTCCTCCTCCTCCTCCTCCTCCTCCTTCTTCATCTTCTTCTCCCGATCAATATGAATTATTTATTACCCTTAAGGTTTGATAAGAACCTGTCTTTACTTTCTCTCTCTCTCTCTCTCTCTCTCTCTCTCTCTCCTTTTAAATTCCGCATATTTTATCACTGTCACCGTCTCAGTTCCTAGTTTTAAAGTTGTCGCAGAGAGAGAGAGAGAGAGAGAGAGTATATGCAGGTGAATGATGGTAGGACAAGGTGAAGATGATAAAAGTGAAGGAGAACACCTGGGTACGGCTCATACTGGTGATGCAGGTGAAGGTGAAGGTGAGGTAATGAAGCAGAACACATTAAATAGACCATGTATATATGAAGGTGAGGCAGGATTGTAAACTGTAGCAGGTGAACGTGAGGCGGGATAGGTGTATGTGAGACAGGACAAGTGAAAAGTGAATGTGAGCCAGGACAAGTAAAGGAAGGCAGGTGAAAGTGAAGGTGAGGCTGGACAGGTGAAGTAGGGCAAGTGAAAGTGAATGTGAGCAGGACAGGTAAAGTGAGGCATGTGAAAGTGAATGTGAGGCGGGACAAGTAAACGAAGGCAGGTGAAAGTGAAAGTGAGGCTGGACAGGTAAAGTGAGGTAGGTGAAAGTGGAGGTGAGACAGGACAGGTAAAGTGGGGCAGGTGATGATGAGGCAGGACAGGTAAAGGAGGGCAGGTGAAAGTGAAGGTGAGGCAAGATTAGTAAAGTAGGACAGGTAAAAATAAGGCAGGACAGATAAAGTAGGGCAGGTGAAAGTGAAGGTGAGGCAGGACAGGTAAAGTGGGACAGGTGATGGTGAGGCAGGACAGATGAAAGAGGGCAGGTGAAAGTGAAGGTGAGGCAGGATTGGTAAAGTAGGGCAGGTGAAGGTGGAAGTGAGGCAGGGAAACTCTCCTCGTTAGCTGCGTCCTCTCTCACTCCCAAGAGGCTGGGGGGGGGGAGGTATTTCTCAAACCTCAGCTCCCCTTCTCTCTCTCTCTCTCTCTCTCTCTCTCTCTCTCTCTCTTTCACGTATGCCACTATCTCTTCATTTTTTCTTCCTTCCTTTTCCCTTTCCCTCACCCGTCTCCCCATCCTGACCTGGTTGGCGTAACAGAAGCCCCGGATATTAATGTACAAAGGTCCAGAGGGAATCAGACAGAACATATCTACTGGTCCTGTCGAGGCTGTTATAAGATAGGCTGTAACTAACCTAACTAATACAAGGGTCAAAGTGAAGGATAGAAAAGCAGGAAGGCCTAAGTAATTACAGTTCCATTGTTCTCCATGCAAATACCTTTCATTGTTCTTAAAAATACCTACAACGCGGTGGAAACATCTCCCTTGAAGTAAGATAAAGGTCGTTTGTAGGTGTCAAACGTAAGGTAAAAAAATGTCAGCGGATTAAAGGGGTAAATGGTTTCAGTGGCATGGGTGATCGGGTGGACGGATTATAATTGGTTTATGGGACCTGAACATAAGGGTTGAACCTACTGAAAAGAAAGAATGGAATGCCTCGAGCTTTAGTGGTGGGTCTTTACTGTTGCTACAAACGACTAATCACGTATTACATCTTTTGGGCCGTTGAGGGACGCCTTCATGCGGTGGCACTGATATGAGCGGGCGGTGGGGCTGCCTGGTTATTCAAATGTTCGTCAGTCACCTTCCTGTTCTCCTAAAGGAGGATGTTGAGCTGCAGAAGAAGGGCAGCTTTATTCTGCTTTCCTCTGGGTTTACGTTTCAGATGAACCTGGGATTTCAACAACGGTACTACTGTTACTAGGCCACTGCTGGGCTAAGAAGGATCAAAGCTAGACTACCTTAGTTCGAAATTTAAGGGCAGAAGATCACCGTATATCACTGGTATGAGAGAAAAACCTGGGGTACGTCGGACATTTGAACCGCAATGAGTAAACGGACGGCGGTTTCGAACCCGAGGCCTCCGCCACCAGATCACCAGACGTCTTTTCTATTTTCAGTTTATATAGATGATAATGATGAAGATTTGTATTTATAATACCCAGATATGATGTTGGAAAAAAGAATAATGGACGCAATGCAAAAAAGACAAATGTTTCAGTGAGATCTCGATGATTGCTTATTAGGACCACATAGGCCTATACCGTAGCGGCTAGATTTAATTATTATTGGGAAATGCTAATAGCTCAGTACTAAGAGAGAAAAAAAAGAAAGTGATACTTTGAACAGTATTCAGTCTGGGAACATAAACCAAGAGCAAGCAGTTGTCAGAGGCATTAACGAAAGCCAACAGATTAAGTAGATTCAGAAATAGAACATTCGAATCAAAATGGGAAAATATTACCTGCTCCTTAGACTATTCAGCCGAACTATAGTACGATCTGTATGGGGAGCAGACCATACGAGGAGCGTTTGGGAGAACATGAAGTTGTTTAGCGTAACAGAACGCAGGGTACGAGTGAATCAGAGCCGAAGATAATAATTTGGTATGGACATGGCAGTATGTAGATAACGTTTTTCATATGTATAATATTCCGATAAAAGTACATTAGAGATGCGGTAATGGCTATAAAATTATTAGCAAACATATCCGGTCAAATGAAACAAAACCTGTCTTGTTGAGTTAAATATTACGTATCATTTGTAGGTGAGGGTAGTGTGGACTATATTTTCCATTTGTTTCATGACATTTCTTATTATTGCTTGGTGGCCCTTCCTAGTTTCTCCTCCCGACTTTAGCTGGAGGGACTGAAGAGTGGAGGTGTTATTCTTACTTTGCCGCCCATATCTTCAACGCATAGAATACCTGTCAGAGATAACCTTCCCCGTAAAAACAGCCTTGAATGCGACAGGAGATTTGTTGCGGTTGTTTTCCTTTGTACTCCCTACTGCATTTCCTTTCCATTCAGTCTCTCCCTCTTGTCTCCCGTTGTCTCTCGGTCTTTCCATCTCTTCCTTCATTCTCTTCCTCCCTCCCCCCTCCTTACCTCATTGTTAACTTTCCTTCATTCTCTTTCCCTCATGCCTCCTTCCTTTCTTTTACTCTGCCCCGTTTCCTTCCTCTCCCCTGTGCCTCAGTCTCTCCTCCCAATATTTATTTCCTGTCTTTCATGGTTAGGTCTCGAGCCTGGCAGGAGAAAGGCAGCTGAGGCAGGGTGAGACAAGGAAATGAGGTGTGGCAGGGAAGTGGTACCGTATGAGGCAGGGAATAGGGTGAGGTAGAAGGGAAGCTGAAATAGGGTGAGGCAAGAAAATAGAATGTGGCAGGGACATGGGTTGAGGCAGGTAGGGAAATGGAGTGAGGCATGGAGAAGCAACTAAGGTAGGGTGAGGCAGGGAAATGGAGTGAGGGAGGGGAGAGGCAGTTGAGGTTGGGTGAGACATGGAAATGGGGTGAAGGAGGGGAGTGGTTGCTGAGGTAGGGTGAGGCAAGAAAAGTTTTATGAGGCGGTGAAATAGGGTGAGGAAGAGGAGCAGCAGCTGGTGTGGGGTGAGGCAGATGGAATGGAGACTGGTACGGTAAGCCTTAGAGTCAGGCAGAGAGAGGTAGACGTGTGAGGCAGAGAGGAGGTAGGATAAGGCAGGGAGAAGCAAAGTTAGGTAGGGTGAGGTAATGAGAGATAATGGGAGAGACAACTGTGGTAGGGGAGGCAGGGAAAAGGAATGAGGCAGGGGTAGAAGAAACTGAGCCAGGGTGAGGCAGAAGGGAGTAGCTTGTGACAGGGGGAGACAGTGTGGTAGAGGGAGAAGCAGAGGTAGAGTGTTGCTGAGGTTGGTAGGGTGAGGTAGGGGCAGACAGGGTGAAGCAGAGAGGGGTAGGATGGGGTATGCGAGAAGGTGGTTGAGGTAGCGTGAGGTAGAGAGGCATAGGTGAGGCAGAGAGAGTTAAAATGAGATGCAGCAGAGTCACGAGAGAGAGTTAATGTGAAGCTGGAAGTGGCTGCGAGAGGTAAGATGAAGCAGGGAGAGAGGCAGGTAAGGCAGAGAGAGGAAGGGTGAGGCAGGGGTGCGGCAGTATCGGCTGACAGTGATTGGTGGAGAAGCATAGGGAAGTAAGAGAGGGAAGAGAGGGGCAGTGTGAACCAGAGTGAGAGGTAGCTAAGGCGCAGGGAGGCAGGGTAAGGTAGAGAGCGATATGATGAGGCAGAATGAGAGGCAGGTAATGCACAAGGAGGTAGAAGATGGAGAGGGAGGTAGAAAGGCAGAGGGAAAGGGAATCAAGGTGAGGCAGGGGTAGAAAGACGATGGAAAGGGGTTCGAAGTAACAGAGAGAGAGAGAGAGAGAGAGAGAGAGAGAGGGAGGGAGGGAGGGAGGGAGGAAACTGTGGTTGAGGGAGAGGGGAGGGTAAGAGAAAGGGAAGGAGAGGGGTTAGTGGGCCTAATGAATCCAATTTGCATAGTAATGAGTGGGAGGCGTACTGGACCCCCCCCCACCCTTTCTTAATTGTCACACCTGCCCTCCCTCACCCATTATCACCACCACCATCACCACTACTACCATTGTCACCATTTTTTCCATCATCATCGTCATCACTCTCCTCCACCCATTATCATCACCACCACCATCACCACTGCTACCGCTGTCACCATTTTTTCCATCATCATCGTCATCACCCTCCTCCACCCATTATCATCACAGTCACCACCACCACTACCATAATTGTCACCATTTTTCATCATCATCCATCGACGTGGCAAAGCGACGCCCTGATGTGATGCTACCGTCTCCCCTTCAGTGTGAGGATTGAACTCGATGTTGAACCCGGCTGTTTTTGTGCTTTTTTACCCCTTTGCACTGTTTCTCACACACACACACACACACACACACACACACACACACACACACACACACACACACACACACACACACACACACACACACACGTCACCAGTGTTGTGTAGGGTTTTTGGTCTGGATTTCCCTCAATAAATATTTGTTTTACATATCCCAGGTCTGGTCTTTTGTGGCTAGTTTCCCGTAGGTCAGTGGTAGAATAAGATAATGCTACGGCTCCACATCCTTCCCAGAGTACTTCTTCGTCAGTAGTATCCTATTCTAGTATTAGTCTATCGTTAATGAGCATTCGAGATGGAGAGATGGCAGTTTTAGGCCAGGTTAAAGTAAAAGGGGTATAATATTTGTGGCTTTACCCGAGCACCCCTGGAGTGCGAATCTGGAACATATTTGGGACCGATTCTCTGCCGTAACTCGTATTTGTTTTCGTTCGAGGGACAAAGGGTATAATCTTTTCATGGCTTCCGTGCTTTCTGGGGGGAGAAATGTTAACCACGAAGAGAATTGTCAGGAGCTTTGTGTGTGTGTGTGTGTGTGTGTGTGTGTGTGTGTGTGTGTGAGAGAGAGAGAGAGAGAGAGAGAGAAAGGGGGTACATGACCATATTCCAGTAAATCCTGTGTAAACATAAGTCTGACTAACCTCTTACTTTGTGTGCCAGCCAGTCTCTCTCTCTCTCTCTCTCTCTCTCTCTCTCTCTCTCTCTCTCTCTCTCTCTCTCTCTCTCTCTCTCTCTCTCTCTCTCTCTCTCTCTCTCTCTCTCTCTCTCTCTCTCCAAAATTAGTTTGAGAATTATCTAGGTTACATTTTTAGTGAGCCAGAAAAATGGCACTTATAATTAGCGCACACACACACACACACACACACACACACACACACACACACACACACACACACACACACACACACACACACACACACACACACACACACACACACACACACACAGAGAAGGAACGAAATCTTTATCTTAAAACTCGCACATTGAAGGGATAACTCAACCCCCACAAAAAAAAGGATCATATTATTATTTATAAAAGTTTTTTTTTTTTTTACTAAGACCAGTGGAACACCCAATTAAGGAATGTACATGACAGCAGGACACTCGATACCTTAGAAAGAGAGAGAGAGAGAGAGAGAGAGAGAGAGAGAGAGAGAAATATCCTTCAACCACGTACACTACCAGCCCCGTATCCGCTAACCAATCAATTTTACTTACCAGAAATTAAGTCATAGAAGGGTAAGAGTGCCAACCTAATCCTTACTGACTTAAAGATTTGCTTATCAGAGAAGACATCACCTACACGAACACCCGATATCCGATATTTTCAGGTTCACAGCATCCCTTTGTAAATCTCGTCTTTGAATTCTGACGTTTTCCGCTTCTATCCTGTCTGGACTTTTTTCCCTGGTATCCTCTCTCTCTCTCTCTCTCTCTCTCTCTCTCGTCAGGTGTCCGTCGTGTTTTTGTTGGTGTCCCCTGCCACTCTTCTGGGCCTCGCGTCTCACTTCTTGCCACCCTCTCGCCAGTTCTTATAATTTCTTTCCAATACTTTCTCTCTCGTTTTCTAATCCATCTTTCCTCCCTCCTCCTCTTTCTCTCCATTCTTCCTGACCCTCCTTCTCTCCCCCCTTTTCCCTCCATTTCCTACCCATCTTCCCTCCCTACCTCCCTCTTCATTTCTTTTCAGTATTTCCTCTCTCACTCCTTGTCTGTCCATTTCGTTTCCTTCCTTCCCCCACGCTTTCTTCATCTCTTTCTCATCCTCTTTCTCTCTCTCTTTCCCTCCATTTCTTACCCATCTTCCCTTCCTCCCTCCCTCCCTTTGTCTCCTTTCCTTTCCCACCCTTCCTCCCTTCCTATAATTCAATCCTCTTCTTTCCCATCCTTTTTTCCTCTCCTTTTTTTCCCTCTGCATTCATTTTCCTTCTTTCCCTCCACTCTTCTTTTACCCCTCATTTCTTTACCATCCTGCCTCCCTCCATTTTCTCTCCAATTCCTTTCCATCCTTCACTCCTTATCTCTATTTCTTTCCCGTCCTCCTTCTCCCCCTTTCTTTCTCTCCCATCAGTCTTCCCTTCCTCTCTCTCTCTCTCTCTCTCTCTCTCTCTCTTTTGAGGTCTTCACACCTTGACGGAGACCTGCCGTATTTGCTCAGTATCTTTCTTCTTCTTTCGTCTTTCTTCCAAACACTTTTCAATCTGGTGCCGTTTCTTCATTTCTTCACTGATTCGCTTCAAACTTCGGCAGGCGCTCCAAAAATAAATCGCTAAGGAAGAGGTATTGGGGAGCTTCCTTAACACACCATACTTTGGGATCCTATGTTCATGCTGGTTCTTAAATCATCATGGCACTTCACACAGAATTATGCCAATATATTATAGTTTTTGACAATCCTTAATCTATTTACCAGTCTGTCTATCATTTCAGTTCTTTCTCATCCTTCTTCCCCCTTACCCCTTTTTTCCCATCATTCCATCTTCGTTTCCTTTTTTCCCTCCCTCTCAATCTTGCCTCCTCTCACCGTCTTTTCCATTTTCCCCGCCCTACGTCCTTCCTCCCTCTATCTGATTCCTTTCCCAGCAATACTTCTTTTCCTATCTTTTCTTTTCCCATTTCTTTCCTACTCTTTACTCTTCTCCATTTCTTACCTGTCCCTCCCCTTCTTTTCCTTCCAATTTCTTCCTTCCTCTCCCTCCTCATTTTCTTTCTGTTTCCGTCCCCTCTTCCCTCCCTCGATTCCTCATTGTTTTCTTCTTTATCTGTCTAATTTTTTTCCCTCCCATCCTCACTTTCTCTACTTTCCATTTCTTCCCACCTTTCCCATCTCTTTTTTGTCTGTATTTCTCTCCCTTGTTCCCCCCCCCTCCCCTCTTTTTCCATTTTTCTTCATTTTTCTCTATATTTTCCGTCCCTCTCTACCTCTGTTTTTTTTCTCTTTCGTCCTTGTCTCTTTTCTTCTCTGCCTTCTTTCTGTGTATCACTCTTTCTCCCCTCCCTCCCTCCCCCTCCTCCCTTCTTTCCCACTCAATCTTTCTCACACAAACATAAATCTTTTCTGACCACCGCACCCTCTCTCACTATCTTTCACTGTCCCCCCCGCCATTCTCACTCACTTTCTCAGTTTCTCACTTTCTGTCTCCCATGTGGTGACTAACTTCTCGCTGGTGACGGCTGCTTCTGTTGGATCTTATGTCTTAGGTCTCTTTCTCTCTCTCTCTCTCTCTCTCTCTCTCTCTCTCTCTCTCTCTCTCGGCTGCCACACTTCCTGACCTCTCCCTCTCCACATTCCCTGCTTCACTCATCACCCCTTCCTCCGTCCCTCCCTCCCTCCTTCCTTCACTCCCTCACTCACTCACTCACTGTCTTTTCAGGTGTGTGCCAACTTCGTCCTCGTCTCTGCCGCCACTCTCCTCGGCCTCATGTCCTACTTCTTCGCGGACAAGAAGCACCGTCGGGCCTTCCTCGAGACCCGCCAGTCCCTCGAGGTGAAGATGGTCATCGAGGAGCAGTCTAGGGAACAGGTATGGACTTTATCGGGGTGTATCGGCCTGTTTATCGGGGTGTATCGGCGGAGTGTAGGGTGTGTCGGTGTTGGATCGGGATTTTTTTGTAAGTATGTGTGCAGTTGTACTCAGTTGCTTTAACCCCTTCCATCCGATGATGTCGTTTATATGTTTATCCATGCCACTGCCTGTCGATTATATTCAGCTTAGAATAGCCTCTGGTAGAGAAGGTGCAGATCAAGACAATACTGCATCTATCACCCCCAGCCCTAGTAATCTCCCCAAAGCTGGTTTTCGCCTGCAGAGAGCAAGAATAAAATAGAAAATACTTTACTGGATTGACGGGATAAATCAAGGGGTGCATGAGATTGTAGGGAACCCCTGATTTAACCCTTTCAGCAGGAGAACGTCAGTGGTGGTTTATTTATTTATTTATTCATTTATTTATTTTATTTTATTTTTTGCTACTGGCGGATGATCTAAGGAATGACATGATTGGTTAAAGGGGTCCGATATAACCTCCATTTACTCCTTCACCACTGTACTTAATTCAGTAGTATAAAATCGTCTGATGGTATTAATATGGCCTATAGCATATATATAAAGACATCGTATTTGAGGGATTGGAGGGGTTAATGGGTGTCGTGTTTTAGCCCTTTCCTTTCTGTGACTTGAAGTTTGATTCTCTGTTGCCAAATGTTTTTACGCTAAAATATATATATTTTTATTGAAGGTAAATGTGATCTTCATTTACTTCTTCAGTGCAAAAGGTTTCTCTTCATTTTACTACAGTCGTCTGACGGTAGCTAGAAAACACACACACACACACACACACACACACACACACACACACACACACACACACACACACACACACACACACACACAAGGGTAATTGGATCGAAGGGATTAACTGCACTTTATCTGGCTATTGTATTGGTTTATACAGGCATTCAGAATCTGTTGTTATCCCATTCAGTACAGTTTTTCCCCACCAACAGTCAGTATAGTTCAGATATGGAGGGACTTTTTCAACCTGGAGGGATTAGACAAAGCCTTCAGTATCGCCTTTACTACACGAGACCTCCCCAAACTGACTACAAATTGGAGGTGGGAAGGAGAAAGAAAAGTCTGCATCATATTGTGCTGGGTTTATCGCGTTATAGCCGTCCTTTATTGGGTTATTTTATCGCTGTATTGGATTATATCGCCGCTGTTGAGGTATACCCCGGCAGTATTTAGGTATCCAGGGTTTCAGACATCAGGCAGATCGGTAGGTGATATTCAGACTTGATCGGGTAAATCAGAAAATGACATTCAGGCTTGATCGGGTATATCTGGTGACATTCGGAAGGTTGGCAGTCTGTCTGCACTTCTTTAACACCTTCCGCTCCATAGTCAGGTGTAATGTATCCTTGCTGCTTCCAGACGATTTAATTCAGAAGTTGAATAATTCCTGAAGTTGAATAAAATCGTCTGGTGGCAGTAGATCAGTAAATAAATTAATATAAACGTGTGCTGGCAGCTAAAAGGTTAATAGTCCCTCTAATTGTCATCAGTCCTTCTCACGTGTCATAACATCATTAACGTTTGGTGCGATGACGCCTTTTATCATTGCTTTTGGCATAGCTTTATACAGCTTTGGGGAGGTTTATTTTGGTGAGGTAAGTGAAACATCTCCGTGACCCCCTTGACAACGAGAGAGACTTCTTAAAATGAATATATTTGTTTGGCAGAAGCAGGAATACGGTGACAAAAGCGGCGCCATATTGAAGGATTTGTTGTGTGCAGTTTTTTTCCATCACTCACTCTGTTTTGTATTATATTTCATCAGCTTTATACAGAGGCAGATTGAAACTACAAATTTTCATCGTCGCCTCTGTTGTTCGTAATGCTCACTTTAGCGGTATTAATCATTCTTTTGTTATTGGCGCCCTTGTTCCGACTGACGGCTCTCAATCGGCTTTCACTGGCACCTGTGTGTGTGTGTGTTGATCAGTCTTCATTTTTTTGTGTGAATCTTTCTGTGTGAGTGAATGGTGTTATAGTGTTTGTGTTTATGGAATATTTCTCTCTCTCTCTCTCTCTCAACATTGCTTCCCACAGTGCCTATGTGTATGGTTCTCTTTCTGAATGTTTGATCGTTTTTATGGTGCTTCATTGAGTCACATTTCTGCCTTTGTGCATCTGCGTTTCTCTTCGTTTTTTTTTGTATGGTTCTTCGTATGTTTATTTGTGTGTGTGTGTGTGTGTGTGTGTGTGTGTGTGTGTGTGTGTGTGTGTGTGTGTGTGTGTGTTTCTGTGGACATATGCGTGTATAAATGTTTGTGTATGTTTTTTTTTCTTCGGTGTATTTTCGTAGCCATGTATGTCTTTTCCCCCAAGCGTGCTTTTCCCAGCCCACCTTCACCACCGCCACTAACAAGCCATCAGGGAAGGCAGTCCGGCACACTAATTGTCAAACCACTGCCCGCCATTTCTCTTTCCATTAATTACTCTTTTGTGGCGCCAGACGAGGAATTTGTCCACGCCGTGTTTGGTTTCGGCAGTGTGGCGCTCTCACCTGTGTGGTAGTTTGGTAGGATGTCAGGTAGGATGTGGTAGGATTATGTGATGTGGGGGGATGGTTTGATGGTGTGGTAGGAGTGTGTGGTAGGATGTGGTAGGATTATGTGATGTCGGGGGATGGTTTGATGGTGTGGTAGGATTGAAGTGTTGTCAGGAGATGGTGAGGTAGGGTAATGTGGTGTGGGAGGATGGTGTGGTAGTGTGGTAGGATTGGAGAGTTGTGTGGAGGTGGTATGGTAGTGGTGTTGTGGTAGTCGGGTGTGTGGTATTGGCAATGTGGTAGTAATAGAGAGGTGTGGTGTGAGAATGTGGCTTTGGAAATTCTTAACACCCCTTTCCTAGCGATTTTTTCTGCTCTTTTCAAATTAGTATCCTCTTGTATGTTATTGATGCAAACTGTTGATACTAAAACGATATAAGTAGCATACAAGAGGGTGTTAAGGTGTAGTATGCTAAATAAATCGCTGAGGAATAGGTGTTTGAAGCCACTAATGCCATCTAAAGTACAACCCATAGTTGGTGGTGGGGTGCGTTGCGTGACTGTGGTGTGTGGTGGTGTGATGGTGTTGTTGGTGTGGTGATAGGGAGGGTGTATCGTGTGGCTGTGACGTGTGGTGGTAGAGAGGGTGCGTTGTGTGACTGTGGTGTGTGATGGTGTGGTGGTAGGTAGGGTGTAGTGTGTGGTGGTGTGATGGTGCTGTTAGTGTGGTGGTAGGTAGGGTGTGTTTCAGCGTCTGTGATGGTGTTGTTGTGCCGTGTGTCTGTCAGGTGTGTTTTTCGAGTGGTGTGTTTTGGCGTAATGAATGTGTAGTGGTGCTGACAGGTTGTGAGGTGAAGTTATTGCTCTCTCTCTCTCTCTCTCTCTCTCTCTCTCTCTCTCTCTCTCTCTCTCTCTCTCTCTCTCTCTCTTTCAGGCATACAAAGAAGGATTGAATAACGTCAAGCTGCGTGGACATAAAGGTATTGTAAGCGACATAAACGTAAGCTGTTGTTAATAAAAAACTTACATACATTTTTCATTTATATTTTAGTTTTAGTAACATGATAATAGCCTTCCCTTTTAAATGAGAGAGAGAGAGAGAGAGAGAGAGAGAGAGAGGCGATTCGCTGTTCGAGAGAAGGAGATGGGAACATTGCAGTGGAGGAAGGAAGAGGAAATATCAGAGAAAGGATGGGATGAAAGATAGAAGTGAAGGTAGGAAAGGGGAGGAAGAGGAAGATACAACAGTGAAGATGAGAGACGGTGTGAGAAGGATTAGAGAGGAGAGAGCGTGAGCCAGACAGAGGAGGGTTTTGAATAGAGAAGATGAAGGAGAGGAGAGGGGCAGCTCTGAATGAAGGGATTTGCCTCATAAAGCCACCATTGTCGTTGTGTATACCGTATATATATATATATATATATATATATATATATATATATATATATATATATATATATATATATATATAGTGTGTATGTGTGTGTGTGTGTGTGTGTGTGTGTGTGTATAAAAGAGAGAAAGAGAATTAGTTGAAAATAATACTCTGATATAAAAGTTAATTGATTACAAAGAGATACTGTAATGTTGGCGGAAGGTGTGTGCGAGAAGTGTTATTGTAGTGTCTTGGAGTGTGTTGTAGTGTCCTGGAGTGTGATGGTGGGGTGCGAAGTGGAGGTGAGGAGGGGGGTCAATGGTTTAAAGACCACCTGCTAGAAGGGAAGTGAACTTGATTTACGGAACTGGATAATACTGCACTGTTCTGTCTTAACAAAATGGGGCAGTGAGAAATGAAAAGAGGTGGAAGGGCAAATATGAGGTGTGTATTAGGAGGGTAGCTTGAACTGGTGGGTGGGAGCGGCGATAAAATGTGAAAGACAGGCCTAGTGGTATTGCTATTGTCGTATCTTTGCTTAAGGTATGAGATTGTGCGTCTGGCAATGGGTAATAAAGGAGATTGCCGACAAGATTACTAGCATGAAAGTCTACCAGTTGTATCCCTTGTTCAGTATAGAGTATTGTCAAAAGAGAAGCACTGTTATATAGCATCTGTTTCTCTTCTTTAACACGCTGAAACACAGGATGAAAAATTTTGTTCCTGTGTGCTGTATGGCTTGGGTGTCGTGGTTGGTAGAAGTCTTGGGTTGGGGAAGAGCATGATGAACGTGTCACGGTTCAAATCTCAGAGATGGTGGGAAGTGTTTATACCTTATTTAAATGCCACGGAGAATACAGGGCGCAGGTACTTAGTGAACTGGACCACGATAACCCAGCCTCGGGCCCTATGGAACCACCGAGGGCATAGTAAACGTTTGGTAATTAGATTTTTTTTTCTTTTCGTAACTTTTATCTTCTATTATTATTTTCTGTTTTGCCACTCATTAAAGTAAAATATTTGGCCATCACACCTAGCTATTTGTTGCGTCATACTAGCCACATCTGTGCGTTAACATTATCAGTGGGCGCCTGTGGTGTCCGAACGCACTACTCATCAGTTCTGGAGAATGAGGACCAATGACTCTATAAACAGTGGATCAGAATCAGGGTTGCTGCTTCGGCTCTTCACTTCTACGCAGTCATTTCCCACGCACTTTCTGTTGCCATGCTCCAGCACTACAAGTGGCCGCTGATCGTGTGCACGGGACCTAAGGGTGGCGTTACTGTTATTCTTGGCTGTACCAGTCCTGAATAAGAAAGTGGAGTGGGGGAGGGAGGACAGGGTTTGTGAGGATAAGGGGCTTGAGGTGGGGTGGGGTGGGCATTGGGAAAGAATAAGGGACTTGGGGTGGGGTGCGGTGGGCATTGAGGAGGAATACGGTGGTGTGGGAAGGGGTTGGAGGGGGAGGGGAGAAGATGGGGACGGGATTGAATATGGAGGGGGAGGGTTACATCCGGGATTAGGGTCGTATTTTCATTGGATTAGGAAGCTGCCTGGCGCCTCTTTCAAGTCAGTTCCTTTGTGAATATGAAATGTTAATATCGCCTTGTATGGATTGTGAGGACCATATTCTGATTAGCTTTGAAGGCTTCGTTATATCTCTTACTCAGCGACTTAATCTCTGTATTACACCTCAGTATCCTCTTGTACATTATTAATTCAAACACTGTCGATATACAAAAATAAATAGCTCACAGAAGAATGTTAGGGAGTTGTACGCTAAATAAGTTGCCAAGATAGAATGCTACGAAGCCTCTGTGTCACCAGTAATACAACAGTTAATATAAAGAGGCCGATGAGACAATGGTAATGTGTGTGTGTGTGTGTGTGTGTGTGTGTGTGTGTGTGTGTGAAGGTAAGAGATGGATAGAGAGTAGTCATGTTGTAAGATGGTGCGTGCGCGTGAATGTGTGTGCGTTTATGAGAGAGAGAGAGAGAGAATATGACAAAGAAAATAACAGAGAGGGAAGAATGGAGAAGGCATGTAAATTCAGACCAAGATTAAAGCAAGAGAGAGAGAGAGAGACAGAGAGAGGGGGGGGGAGAGTGAAAAAAAAAGCTAGCTCTCAATTTATTCTACCCATTCCAATCCCATCCGCCCACAAAGGGAGGCAATTTCGCTTAGATGTCTTCTCGCTTCGGATAAGGGGTAAATTGTGTGGATCTTGATATATCGAGAGAGAGAGAGAGAGAGAGAGAGAGAGAGAGAGAGAGAGAGAGAGAGAGAGAGAATTACACAGCTGACACAAACCTAACGATTCGCTCTAGTTATTCTCTCCTTTTTATACCGTAACTGGCTACATCCAAGAAGAGCATAACACAGCAAAAGATCTCCCTTCCCTTCCAACTCTCCAGCAGTCAGCCGTACAGGAAAGTCGAGAGAAGGAATATATTGATGGACTGAAATACCCTAGGATGATATTTTTTGGAATGAAAGTACATACAACGCCAATAATTCGCAGGGTATACCTTCCCCGTCTTGAACTACCATCCACCACCATCTCGTCCCATCCCGCTTATTTGTCGCCATTCTTTCACTCAGTCCTGGAAAATTTTAATCGATTTAGCTAAAGACAGTATTGCACAGGTAGGGATAATTTTTCAGACACGCCAACGTAACCATGATCTAAGACTTTTTTGTGTTAATGGACTTCCGTGGACCTAAATGTACCTGAAACGCCTTAAATGTTGTATCTCAGAAACTATTTGCTCCAACAAGTTTGATTTTTACCCCACGTTTTCATGTACCTGACCTGGTTACACCCACATAGTCCTAAATCGACTTGCTGGACCAGAAGGGACGAGTATTGTCTGAAATGGTCTTGAAATGAACTGGCTGGGTCTTGATTGTGCCTGGGATTGCCGTAAGCTGACCTAAATGGCTGTGAATTATCCTAAATTAATGGGCTTGGTGCTGAATGGTTGTGAAGGGTAAATGAATGGATATATAGCCTGCTTCACTGGACACTGTTGATAGCTGTCCTAATTTGTGCTTTCGTGTACCTGTTTATGGCGTCTTCCTTTCCACCCCATGTATGAGGGAGAATGATGATGATGATGATGATGATGATAATAATAATAATAATAATGAGTTCCAGTATTAAGGTTACACTCTCAGCTGATTGACTAATTTTTAAATCATTTCACTCATAGATCTTTTACATTACTGGTTATGCCGGACCATCTCAGCCAGAGGACTTTTTTTTTAAATAATATTTTCCAGCTGCCAGAAGATTCATTAAGTGTAGGGAAGACTGCACTAGATAAATACATAGCCTTATTTAACCCCATCACTGTTCAATGTCCTTCGTAAATTAAGGGAATCGTGTGGAGGTAGTTTGAAATGATAAAGGAGTCAGAGTGAAAAGGTTTATTATTTTCTATACTAAAATTCTGCTCACACACACACACACACACACACACACACACACACACAC
>NC_137048.1:33643406-33650906 GCF_032717465.1 Coenobita brevimanus
CTCAATCTGCCTTAACTTACGTCACCTCTGCCTCTTCCTGCCTGTCGCTTACCTCACACTGCCCTACCCTACCCAAAACCTACCTCACCCTGCCTCACTTTTCACTCACTGTGCCATACCTTACCTCACCCTGCCTCACTCTTGGCTCACTCTGCCATACCCATCTTTAACCACAACCTACCTCACCCCGTCACACTCTTGACTCACTCTGCCTTACCCTATCTCACCTCTGCCTCTCCCTGCCGCACTCTTACCTCACTCTGCCCTACCCTGCCCCACTTCTCCCTCTTCCTTCCTCACTCTGCCTCACCCTTCCTTACCCTGTCCACAGCCTGTCCCACCCTGCCTCACTGTGCCTTACCCCTCCTTACTCTAGCCACAGCCTGCCACACTCTTGACTCACTCAGCCCCTCTCCAAGTCTTAAAAGTGAAGTAAATCTGCTCATTAGGGGTAACTTTCAGACCACCATGTACTTCTCCAACATTTTCTCTCATTTTATTCATTTTGCTCTACAGTTTTTTACCCTTGATTTTACTCCTTCATTTTCTCATTCTTTTTTGTATATTCCCGTATTTATATCGTCATTTTCATCATTTGCCTCGCTTTTGACTCATGTTTTTAAGAATATATCTTCATTTTCTTCTCTTTTTCTCACGTAATCTTTTTTTTTTCTCCTTCAGATTGCTTCTGTTTTGGTTTCATTTTGCCTCACTTTATCGTAACTTTCTTTACAATATTATCTCAATTCTCCTCACTTTCTGTTATTCACTTTAAATTCCTCTACTTTATACTTCTTCTCTTCACTACTCTCTATTTTCGTTTTCTTTGTAAGCTGTTCCCTCATCACCATTTTCTTTACCCCTAACTCGTATCTTTATTCTCGCCTACCTCTTCCTTTATTTTCCTTTCTTCATATGCCTTCACTGTCTTTACCTTCCTCATTTACCCCATACTAACCATAAATTCCTTACTTATTTTCTTTATTTTCTCCCACGTAATCCTCAGTTAATTTATTGCCCCTTACGTTTCTTCTTCGTAATCTTTATATCAAGTTGTCTTCATACTCCCCTCACTGTATTTTCTACATATACCTTCACTATCCTCGTTTTTATCCGTTATCTTTTATTTATCTCAGGTTATCCTCATTATCTTCAGTTATCCTCATGTTATCCGTATTTTTACTCATAGTCTGTTTTTTTATAACCTTCATTATATCCTCAGTTTCTTTATTTTTTTCATTCTCCTCTTTTTCATCTTCCTAGGAGGTTATCATTCTCACTCTCTCTCTCTCTCTCTCTCTCTCTCTCTCTCTCTCTCTCTCACACGTTCCTATATTTTCGCTTCTTCGCCTTCCTTCTTCTTCATACTTTCCTTTTTTTGTCCTGATGTCAATTTGTGTATTGTCTTTTATGGAGATCCGTTTATAAATACTGTCATTCCTCCAGTATTTTTTTTTTTCGTAGATAGATAGATAGGTAGGTAGACAGACCGGCAGACAGACAGACAGATAGATAGATAGATAGATAGATAGATTGAGTACGCGAAGGTGAAAGACCCGAATATTACTTTCCCCCAAAATTTCCGTTCATTTTTGCTCAATCTCACTCATATACCCCTTTATTTTTTCACTCAGTATCCCCCTCATCATCGCTCACTCTCATCACCATCTTCGTTTTTTATTCACTTTCATTTCCTCGTCATTTTCGTAAGTTATCCCGTCCACCCACCATCTTCACCGCCTGTTCTATATATTTTCATTTTCCTCTCTCATTTCCGCTGTCCCATTCATTTTCATTAATTTCCTCACTCACCACCGCCTCTGTAGTTGGTAGATAGTGTTTGAGGTTACATCTTTTATCTATCTTTGGTGTCATCTTTTTAACAATCTATGGTGTCATCTTTTATCTATCTATCAATGTATGGTGTAGGTGTGATGGTGGGAGTAGGTGATGAATGTATGGTGAAGGATAGGCATTTTGTGTGGGTGTGATGGTGGGAGTGGGTGATGAATGTATGGTGAAGGACAGGCATTGGGTGTGGATGTGGTGGTGGGAGTGGGTGATGAATAAATGACTCAGGATAGACATGGGTAACGCTGACCCACCCGTCCCCTCAAAACACGAAATATTTCCTGTCGAAGTGGAAGAGGTGCGTTATATGTGAACCAGCCTGTATTTCTGGGTTTCTCTCTGTCCGTATTTCCCGGCTCTAATTTTGTAAAGCCCTGATATAGGAAATTTTTATCTGTTTTTTATTATTATTATTATTATTATTATTATTATTATTATATATTGTATTATTATTTTTTTATTGTTGGTTAGGTAGCTGTTAGCCGCATCTAGGTCATGTTCAAATATGAGGGTTGTGCGTCAGAGGTCAGTGTTTGAGAGAGAGAGAGAGAGAGAGAGAGAGAGAGAGAGAGAGAGGCGGTAGGTTGGCCTTCGTCTCGGGGGCATTCAGGTCATCACTCATTGTAGCATTTTCATGAGTTTTAGCTGTAGTCTCTCTCTCTCTCTCTCTCTCTCTCTCTCTCTCTCTCTCTCTCTCTCTCTCTCTCTCAATATAGGAATTCTATAGCCAAGACAAAATTTCTTAAAATGTTGGGTCAGATTTTCACAAACAACTTTTGGTCATTATGCCCCGCCAGTGTTGAAAGTTTAGACATTATTGCTCTCTCTCTCTCTCTCTCTCTCTCTCTCTCTCTCTCTCTCTCTCTCTCTCTCTCTCACACACACACACACACACACACACACACACACACACACACACACACACACACACAAAACCATAAGCCACATAATACTCCCCATTTTAACCCCTATAATGCTCTATCAGAGAGGCTATAACTCACAGCCCACACATCTCCCCTCACCTCTCAGTCTTTCCCCCTCTTTCTCCTTCCTTCCCTCTCTTTTCCCCTCCTTTCATTTCCTGTCATCTCCTGTCCCTTCCCTTTCCTTCCCCTCCCTTATTTTCACCTACACTTATCATGTTTTCCCTCCAGTTCTCCATCCGATCTTTTGTTGTCACTCCTCTCCTCTCCTCTCCTCTCCTTTCCTCTCCTCCCTCTTCTCTTCTCTTCTTGTCTCTTCTCTTCCACATTGCTCCGTCTTTCTTTCCTCACTTCACCATCCTCCCTCACTCTTTTCCCATGCTGTTCCTTTCGTTTCCTTTCCTTCTCATAGCCATGTCTTCCCTATTTAACTTCTCTCATCACCCTTGCCCTGACCTGTCGCCCCCCACCCCTTTCCCCTCTCTCTCATTCCTCTCCCGTCCCCTCTCCTGCTTCTCCTCACCCCTGTTCCCCTCTTATCTCGTCCCCTCTGCCCTCACTCCCCTCCCCTGCTCTCCCCTCCGCACCCCTGCCCTCCACGCCCATCTCTTTTCATTCCTTTTCTCATTTCTCTCACTCTCCCCTCTCCCTCAGTCCTCTCCCCTCACCTCCACTCCTCCCTTGACTCCCTCACTCCTCTCCCCTCCCCCTCGTTCCTCTCCCCTCCCTCTCGCTCCTCTCTCCTCCTCTGCCCTGCCCTCCTAACCCCTTGTTCCCCCTGTCCCACTCCTGGCCTCACTGCCTGGCTCTGGATGGGGAGTGTAGCTTTAAGTGTTTTATTTGCCTTACAATGTGTGTGCGTGTGTGTGTGTGTGTGTGTGTGTGTGTGTGTGTGTGTGTGTGTGTGTGTGTGTGTGTGTGTGTGTGTGTGTGTGTGTTTTAGTAGATAGGTAGGTACTGTAGGTGTTATGTTGGTAGACTGTATTTGTGCAGGTAAGTGGACTGTGTGTGTGTGTGTGTGTGTGTGTGTGTGTGTGTGTGTGTGTGGAGAGAGAGAGAGAGAGAGAGAGAGTTCCGAAGGCAGGAGGGATGCGAGGTAGATAAAAGTTGGGAGGTAATTAAGTAGGATGTGTGATAGGGAGGTTGGGGGTGAGGTAGGGAAGGAATGAGGTAGGGTGGTTGTGAGGTAGGTAGGTAAGTAGGTAGGGAATGAGGTAGGGTGTATGTGAGGCAGGTATGTAGGAAGAAGGATGAGAGGAAGGCAGAAGGTATGAAGTTGGAAATGGAGAGAGAGTTTGCTTTTCCCACAGTACTATGAAAAAGTAAGTCTTGATCATAATTAAATGTAAACAAAACAGCGGGGGAACATGCGTAAAACTCGTTCTAATTTCAAGTGTAGTGCAGTGTGGAATGTTGATTTTACTGTACTCTTTAATCTGGGCTAAAACTGCCGTCGCTCCGTCTTGAATGCTGAGGTGTAACAATGGATAAACACAGGAGTAGGATGTTAGTCACCTTGGAGTGCTATGGAAAGGATGTAGCGCCGTAGTGTTGTATTTTCCCGTCACTGAGCTACGTGAAATGCGCTACAGAAGGACGAAGATTTGGACCAAGTTAAGGTGAAAGAAGTATAGTATCCCAGAAACAAAATATAGCTTTATTATGCACTGTGGTAAATAACACAAAGTTGTAAGCGATGAAAAGGGGAAAATATCGTCCATAAATTTTTAGCGGGAAAGAACCGACCTAATCTAGCTACTAGGAAAGGAATTACTTTTATGTTAATTATTTTAGTCATGATGGTAACAGCGAAATTTTAAAGGTTAGTAAGTTATTTTCTATCACCTTTTTTTAACAGAGCAAGTAAACGGGAAAGAGAAAGTTCTTTATCATATTCATTAAGTCTTTGTTATGCATCATTAGCGTGTTTCAGTATAATGCAGCATTTGTCCATACTATTGATTCTGTAAATTGGAGAGACTGGCAAATCGGCTTTATTGGTACTAATGCAACTTGAACGGGCAATTATTCTGGTAATTTCTGTGGACTTAATAAAAAATGAACATAAAAGAAGGGGGGCGGGAGACAGTAGCGAGACTTTCCCCCTCCCCCTCCCCCCCTCTCTCTCTCTCTCTCTCTCTCTCTCTCTCTCTCTCTCTCTCTCTCAAGAAACCAAACCTAGCATCCTCCTCCTTCCTTCAGCCTCATTACCTTCTCATCTCCCACCTGCCTCTCCCCTCATTACTTATCCTAGCTAATCACATCGTGACTCGGGTAATTAGGTGTCCGTTGCCCTCTAAGTGTCAAGTCATTAGAAACTTGTGGTGCTAATTGGCCAGCTGAGAAAAAGAAGATAATGATGATGATGATGATGTCGACGAAGACCTGTGTATTTGGCTTATAGGAGGGGGAGGGAGGAGGGGTAGGTGCGTTGGGGTGTGTTTTATAATTTATGTTCTTGTTTTTCCCGCCATCTCTCTCTCTCTCTCTCTCTCTCTCTCTCTCTCTCTCTCTCTCTCTCTCTCTCTCTCTCTTTCACTCATTTTGGCCCGGTACCCCATTTTTCATGTGCAGATTTTGGGGTGTGTTGTAAATTTTGTGGGACTGTGGTGTGTTGGTGTGCTTGGTGGGGATTATTAGTTGTGTGTGTTTTTTTTTAAGTTACGGTGTGTGTGTGTGTGTGTGTGTGTGTGTGTGTGTGTGAGAGAGAGAGAGAGAGAGAGAGAGAGAGAGAGAGAGAGAGAGCTCAGCACATATTTAGCATAAAACATAATTGACGAGGTACATTATGAGGTAGATTTTTTATCGCCTGACTAAAGGTGATACACAGAAGGCATAAAATACTGCGATAAAATAATTCACCGTTAGCCCAGTTGATGTGCCACCGTCTTGTACTGTTTATGTTCCTGCTACGTTATCGCACATGTGAGTATAACAAATTACAGTAATAATTAATGTTAGAATACTTTAGGGTAGAGTTGATGAGGTTTGGTTGGACTGTTGTGTTAGCTTGGGCTTGATTTGATTTAGTGAAGTAAATAAGGATAGATTATGTAGGAATTGGTTACGTTAGGCTTCATTAAGTTTATGCAGAGGGAACTAGGTTAGGTTGGGCTACAAGAGGCTAGGTATGGTAGGCTTAGATTAGACTAGGGTGAGCTGAATTCGGTTAAGGTAATCTAGGTTGGGTAAGGGAGGATAGGTAAGTTAGGTTAGGCTGAATCAGTTGGAGCAGGCTTAGGATGGCCTAATCGGACACTAGCGTATTTGTTCTAACCTGACAGATACCTAACTCTTGTCAGCCTATTTGGGGGTCGATCTCACTACAGTTAATTCATTCTAAGTAGGTGAGGAATTTCGTGATTTTGCAGTTATTTTCCAGTAGCTCAGTAGCAGAATAGACAGTACATCGACTCAACAACCTTTCCATACCACGTCTCCGTTACTGGCATCGTATGTAGTGCTGATCTCATGTTATAGCACAGCATTCAGTTTTTACGTCCAGTTAAATGGAACAAAGTGTGGCAGGTGTGGAGACTCTTTCCTTCTTCATAACCGCTAAGGCTTACTGGAAATTATGTAACACTGTTCAGTTTGCCGGAGCAGCGCAGTTCCGTTAGTTTCATGTCAACGGACTGTAACAACGGACCCTGAAACGGACCTCTGTACCCAAGTGTCTTATTTATATCCACTTAGTGTGTTTATTGCGACGATCAACAGTTCCTGCCCCACTTGGACCCTAATCACGCCTGTGCCATAAATTTCAACTGCTCTTCCTTTTTACACTGATGCGGGATAGCGAGCATTTGGAGGAAAGTATAGAATATCGTGGTACAGAGTGCAGACGTTATAGAATTTGATGGTATAGAAGCAACTAGTATTGAATTTGATATAAAGATGATGTAAGAATGATAGCATAGAGTCAGACGTGATATTATAGAGTTAGACATGATAGTATAAACAGACGTGACTATAAACAGACATGATAGTATAGACGGACTGTAGACGGAACTGTATATAATCAGTATTTGAGAGCTGGTATACACTGTGAATTATAGAATTGTTGTCATATTGAAAGGCAACCATATAAAAAAAAACTTAAGATGAATAATATTATCTGGTTCTCTGTCGTCTCCCCCCCCCTCTCTCTCTAAGTCAAATCCACTCCCCTGGACACAAGGGGATTTAAGGCCAGGCTGCTGTCTTTGTCACTCATTTGCTCTCTCTCTCTCTCTCTCTCTCTCTCTCTCTCTCTCTCTCTCTCTCTCTCTCTCTCTCTCTCTCTCTCACACACACACACACACACACACACACACACACAGAGAGAGAGAGAGAGAGAGAGAGAGAGAGAGAGAGAGAGAGAGAGAACGCGACAGACAGACAGACAGAGACAGACAAACAAAGAGACAGAAGCCAGAGAACATGCCTGGTGCGAGAAGTAATTAGGGCTAAAGAGACTTCCTGTGCCACCCAGCATTTCTAAAGGTGTTGTGCCCGGCCGCTGCTTCATCCCGGGGTCCCCCAATTCACCCTCTGTGTTGACCAAGCGGTGGAAAGCTTATGCCACACGCGGATTTGAAGGAGTTTTTATTTTCATTCTTTTGACCACAGTTGGAGATCATTTTTACACTCGAGTTGGCATAGGGAGGGCGGGTGTTTGTGTGTGTGTGTGTGTGTGTGTGTGTGTGTGTGTGTGTGTGTGTGTGTGTGTGTGTGTGAACAACAT
>NC_137048.1:33653406-33665906 GCF_032717465.1 Coenobita brevimanus
TATTTAGTAGAGGAGTTAGGTGAGGCTTGTACCTATATCCTTCACTATCCTTCACTGCGACAGGATTCCCCAGAGTCAAATATAGCAGTGTGGACGCAGCGAAAGTGATATATTCGAAGACTTCATTGTTTTCAAGGAGTGGGTTCTGTTTTTAGAGTTCATGCAGTTATAATACACCAATGAACGCTTTCAGTATGGCGACTTTTTGTAATTAGTGTTCGTGCCACCTGACGATTTTATTCAGTTTTGGAGAGGATTTTCGGATTGGAGGGATTAGATAAAGCCTTCAACCCCCTTCTCTCCTAACCACCTTTACTGTAGCGTGACCTAAAATTGCCATCTCTCCATCTTAAGTGCTGAGTTGTAATATTAGCTGCTGAGGAAAAAGACAGTGCTTTGGAAAGAATGTAGAGTCATAGCGTTGTCTTTTTCTGCCACTGAACTACGTGAAATAAGCTACAAAAGGATGATAATCTAGGTCAGGTTAGTGTAAAAGGCTTATGGTTTTTTTTCTCATAAGCTAGTTAAAATTGACTATAAACTCCAATGATATTTTGAGCCTGGAGGGGTTAATTATGAGTTATGAGGTTGTGATCTCTTGTTAATACATCCTTTTTCTCAGGGGACATTCTCTCTCTCTCTCTCTCTCTCTCTCTCTCTCTCTCTCTCTCTCTCTCTCTCTGTGTTGTGTGTGTGTGTGTGTGTGTGTGTTCCAGCTGCAGCAGTTCCCTGACACCTGCGTCTGTCCCCTCAGGTCACGCCACAGACACTTACTCTCATTTCCAGCTTGCTCTCTGAAGATTCATTGTATTATCGTGTCTTTTTCTTCACATTCTTCCTTCTAATTTTTTATGCGTTTTGACCATATAAAGAGGGGGACTAAGAGGATGTAAGAGGGTGCGAGAGAGACCAATTAAAGAGGCAGGGGAGGCACACAAAGCTCCTTATGCTCTAGTCCATTCACTTTAACTTGGCCCAAATTTTCTTCCTCTTGCACCTTCATTCACACAGCTCAGTGGCAGAAAAAGACAATACTGTGGCTCTGCACCTTGACAGTAGCACTTCTTCGTGACTTGCACCATATTCTAGTGTTAATCTCTTGTTATTACTCAGCATTCAAAGTGTAGGGGTGACGATTTTAGGCCAAGGTAAAATGAACAGAGTATACTTGCCATAGGAGGATTTCCAGCACCTCCCTGGTTATTTACACACACACACACACACACACACACACACACACACACACACACACACACACACACAGTTGCTTCAAATACATAAAAAATTCACCTAACTACAAACTCCAGTAAAAAAAAAAAGAAAAAAAAACAGTAATTTTAGTAACTTTATAATTGCATGTGGCGGTGTGTTTACCTGCCTCTGAAGTGACGTTTGTTGCACCCCTGGGGCTGTGTGTTTGCCAGCATAACAACCTCTGCTGTAAACGTTTCCCATCATGTGTGCGTGCGTGTGTGTGTGTGTGTGTGTGTGTGTGTGTGTGTGTGTGTGTGTGATTAGGTACCAAGTGGATTATGTAGTGAACGGATTAGGTAGTGAATAATTGTGTAGTGAAAGGATTATGTATTGAAGGGAGTGTGTAGCAAAACAAGTATGTAGAGAGAGAAAGAATATGCTGTGTAATGGTAGAAGTATATACGAATTAGATTATGCAGTAAAATGTATCCACAGTGAAAGGATTACGTAACTAAATAAAATAACGAAGCCAGAGTATTATGCAGGTAGATAAAACAGTGAACACTTTAACGTGAACTAATTCCAGGTGTGCCAAAAGGCCGGCCGGGTTGCTTTAAATTCCGGAAAATACTTGGGAGGAAATTTGCATGAGATAATGTGGGCGAATTATTGGCACTGGGGCCGCCATTACCTTCCTTACAATTTCCCGGGTAATTATTAAACGGGTATTTGCTGCTGTAACCTTTTTACTCTATCATGACCTAAAATTGCCATCTCTCCATCTTGAATGCTGAATTATAACCCTAGATTAACGCTACAGTATGATGCCAGTCACAAATGATTGCCATGGAAAGAATGTAGAGCCGTAGTATTGTCTTTTTCTGTCACTGACCCGCATGAAATAAGCTGCAAAGGAACGAAAATCAGGGCAAGGCTAAGATGAAAGAACTATGGTTGAGGAAGTGTAGGAAATCAAAATATTTAAGGATTTTATGGGTCTGGAAAATACTTATGGCTTGGTGGACAAGAATGGGATTAAGAAAGTGTTATGCGTGTGTAATTTGGAAGGAATAATGCTGCATGCTGTAAGGAGTTGCCGTGATGCTGCTGGAGAGGGGCGCCTTCATGTGATGGCACCGATATAGGCGGACGGGCCTCTCTACCTGGTTATAAAAATGTCCCTCCACACCCTCCTTATCCACTGAAAGGGGGATTGTCAGCTGCAGAAGGGCAGTTTCTTCAGCCTTCAGTCTATCGGGTCACGTTTAGATGAGCTTGGGGTATCAACATTAACAAAGGCAAAAAAAAAAAAAGCAACAACAGCAACAGCATCATCAACAACAACAACAACAACAACAACAACAGTAATGGTAGCAAAGCATATGTAAAAACAGTCGGGAAAAAAGTTTGTGGTCCAGTATTACTTTGGGGGTCATCAGTATTCGGCCTTAAGCTGCCTGTGGTGGGTAATGGTCCGTCAGATTCTCTCTCTCTCTCTCTCTCTCTCTCTCTCTCTCACTCTCTCTCTTTCTCTCTCTCTCTCTCACTCTCATTAGTCATTTCTTCCCTTCTCCATCAGGCTACAACCACGTGCTCTTACCTCCTCCCCCTAACCACCCTTCAATAGGCCATAATTGGTTATTCAGCGGCCTGGCTATTATATCTTATGGAGAGGATGATGACCTGAACTGCGTGTTGTTTTAGCCTTTGTAGGGGGAGGGGGGTCATGGGTAGTATTCATGGAGACTGCTTTTTAGCCGACCAGCAATTACTGGAATGGTTTGGCGTCCTTTATCATCGTCATCAACAACAGCGTCATCGTCATTAGCACCAGCAGCAACATTATCCTCCTGCTCATCATCATCATCATCATCATCATCAGCAGCAGCAGCAGCAGCAGCAACATCAACAGCATTAATTTCCACATCATTATCAGCATCAACATCATCATCATCATCATCATCATCATATCATTATTATCAGCAGCAGCAGCAGCATTAACCTCCTCCTCCTCCTCCTCAGCATCATCATCATCGTTGTCGTCGTCATCTTGAAAAATGTTGTCTTCAAATGCCATCATATAATATTTCATCACACGGTACATCTTTCTCTTTAGCATCAAATTAATACATTCATTATTATTATTATTATTATTATTATTATTATTATTATTATTATCGTTGTTGTTTTGATTATTACCATTATTATCATTTTTATATATATTATTCCATGTATTGCTGCAGTGTATATTGTCTTTCCGTTCCTTGGCTTTACTGACACGGGCCACCTCGTCTCGGAAAACAAGCTCGCTGCCGTTATCATCCTGTATCTCCTTCTGTCCCTCCCTTAGCTCTTCCCTCTTCTCCTCCTCTTCTCTTGTTCCTCCTCTCTTTTCCACTTCCCTATCCCTCCTTCCTCTGACCTTCACATTTCCTCTCTCCACCTCCTTCATCCTTCTCCTCGTATCTCTCTTGGTTCTTACTCTCATTGTCAATAAATATCCTCCCCTCGTCATTCCCACCCCCTTTATCTTATTTTGCTGCCTTGAGAAGAGAGAGAGAGAGAGAGAGAGAGAGAGAGAGAGAGAGAGAGGAGGAGGAGGAGGAGGAGGAAGGGACTCAGTTGAAATTGACTGCCTGCTGTGGACAGTTAGAGAGAGAGAGACAGAGACAGAGACAGAGAGAGGGAGAGATGGAGGTCATAGAGTTGCTGGGTTTAATATTGTCCAGAATTTATGGCAGGGGATATGAGAAAGAGAGAGAAGAGTGGAGGATGGGCCAGGAAAATAAAAAGAGTGAAATGTATGAGAGAGAGAGAGAGAGAGAGAGAGAGAGAGAAAGAGAGAGAGAGAGAGAGAGAGAGAGAGAGAGAGAGAGAGAGAGGTAAGGGCAGAAAAATAGAGAAGGGAAAAATCTGAGAGAGAGAGAGAGAGAGAGAGAGAATCATTTCATGCACCCAGTCTGCGTTACAGTGAATTCCAACCGTTTCCAGTTCTCCCCACCCTAACCTTTTTCACAACTTTCCATTCCACCCCACCCAGCTCCACCCTACCCCACCTTATTTGATCCCAGACCACTCATTTACACCCTATTCCATGCCATCCCACCTGTCTCCACCCCACTCCTTCCCACCCCATTCCACCCACTCCTTCCATCACACCTCTTTCCTCCCATTCTACATGTTTCCACCCTATCCCATCCCAGTGCCCCTTTCTATTCCAGACAGCCCACTTCTTCCCCATTCCACTACACTCCATCCCACCCCACCCGCCTCCACCCCTTTCCACCCCACCCTATTCTCTCCCACCCCACCCGTCTCCACCCCTTTCCAGCCCACCCTACCTCTTTCCAGCCCTTTCACCTGTCCTTAATTCTCTTCAGGTGAGATTAAAGAGGGAGGAGGAGGAGGAGGAGGGGTGTGAGAGGAGATGAGGGAAGGCAGGGATGAAGGAAGGAGAGGGTGATGTGGGGAGAAGGAGGGGAGAGGAAGAGAAGGAGGGGGGAAGAGGAAGGAGGAGAGAGATAAGGAAGTGGAGGGAAGAGCGAGAACGGAAGGAGGAGAGGGAATGAGGGATAAAGGGGAGGATGGGTGAGCTGGCTTTATATGGCTTCGTGTAATTTTCTCTTCTTTCACTCCCTCTGGTGTTCCTTTGTACAGTCCCACCACCACCAGCCCTCACCAGTCACCACCAGCCCTCACCAGTCACCACCAGCCCTCCACCAGTCACCACCAGCACTCACCAGTCACCACCAGCCCTCACCAGTCACCACCAGCCCTCCACCAGTCACCACCAGCCCTCACCAGTCACCACCAGCCCTCACCAGTCACCACCAGCCCTCACCAGTCACCACCAGCCCTCACCAGTCACCACCAACCCTCACCAGTCACCACCAGCCCTCACCAGTCACCACCAACTCTCACCAGTCACCATCAACCCTCACCAGTCACCACCAGCCCTCACCAGTCACCACCAGCCCTCACCAGTCACCACCAACCCTCACCAGTCACCACCAACAGTCACAACCTTTTTCTAGCACTGCTATGCCCTTAACACTCCTCAGGCTTCACCCTATGTTCCTACTTCTCAAACGATACTTGAGAGGGCGAAAGGGAAACAATTATTAGCTTAAGAGAGAGAGAGAGAGAGAGAGAGAGAGAGAGAGAGAGAGAGAGAGAGAGAGGATGGGAGTAAGATTCATGGGAATAGAAGTGTTTTGTCTTCTGAATGCATAAGTGATAAAAGAGACAATGATGCTGTTGAGTTATAGCCTTATTATTATGGTAATGTTTTATGATGGAAAAATACAATAGATGTGAACCGAGTTGGAGCGTCTCATGTCATACAGAAACTCGTATATCATCCCAGTGTATAATATTTTCGATTTAATGGGCACAGTTACGAACTTTATTAGAGTATGATTGGCAGCAAGAAAGTGCCATTACCCATCGGTTTGATAACGGTGTATCTATGCGATGTTTTTGTCATGTGTTTTTCTTTATTCTTATCTAGGAAATTGAGTCTGGCGCCGTATCTCATTCACTCACGTACCCTAAGGAAATATGATGTTATTGAAATATGACCAGCATGGCAGTGTTTCAGAAGCTTCATCTTACGTTCGAGATGCTAATGAACAGCCAGAGTAAGATTACCTTTTTTTGTCTGTCGGGGAAGAAAATTAAGGATCACGAAATGAACAGTGTTGGGTTGGTTCTTTTTTGTATATTTGTTTTTTTTCATTTGGTTGTTTATTTACTTTATGAAACTAGATCTTTCACGTACATAATTCTCATCTCTGGAACTGTATCTTCCTTGGGGTGTCTTTCCTACTGCCTGTGACACCCCCTCCCCCTGCGTTATTTTATTTTATTTTTTTACGCACAGTAGGCTATTGGCATCTCGAAACAGACTGATCATGATTTAAATGCTGTCTGTAGTTCTAGCAAAGGAGTCAGACTTTGGTGGTTTATACTGTTGCGCAGATGTGGTAGTTACTGTACGGTTAGTAGATTGTGAGGCTCAGTAGATGATGAGGTTCTGTTGGAGGAAGATGGTTAGAGTCAGTAGATGGTTAGAGTCAGTAGATGGTTAGAGTCAGTAGATGGTTAGAGTCAGTAGATGGTTAGAGTCAGTAGAGAGATTACAGAATTAACAGAATGATCAGACAACCCCAGTTAGGCAGTGATTTTTGGCTAACTTAGGTCTCCTTGGAACCGAGTGTGATCCTGATTCATTAAGAGTTTTGCACTAAGTGGGGCTCAGACTGCCGTAAAACAGTGCTGGAAAGTGGAAAGTCCGTATCAGGGAAAATGATGTCTGAGTCATCATAGTGTGCACCCCTTTCCAGTCTCACCAGTCCCTTTCCTTCCTTCTCCATCACATTCCTTCCCACGCCTCCCCACCCCTTTCTTCTCCTTTCCACCCCTCTCCTTCCTTCCCCATCCCTTTCCTTCCCACGCCTCCCCTTCGCTCACCACCCTTTCCCTTCCCTCCCCATACCTTTCCTTCCCTCCCCACTCCTGTTGTTCCTTCCCCATCCTTTCCTTCCCTCTCCATTCCCTTTCTGTCCCTTCTCAGCCCTTTTCGTCCCTCCCCAACCCTTCCCATCCCTCCCCACCCCTTTTCAGCCCCTTTCCCCCATCCCTTGCTAGCCCTACCCAGCGCTGATATTTCCTGGACTTAGGCGTGGCAGTAAATGTGATTGTGAGGTCTTGTCAGAACAGTAGGATGCAGGCCGTGTAATGACAAGTTGTAGTGAATGTGTGTGGATTTATTAGTCCAGTATAGTGACCTAACTGAAACATGGTAGTAAGTGAGCTTGTGGGATGTATGTGGCCGTAAGAATGACTTTACTTATGTGTGGTAGTGGATGCATAACGAGGATGGATGATTTATGTCAGTGAGTTAGAATGTTTGTGGTAGTGTCAGGTCAATTGGGTACATGGTGTAGTTTTGTGTGGCAGCCAGAGTGAGTGTTTGTTGCACAATTATAGGGTGATGTAACAAAGCTATGGCAGTATTTGGTGGTGGTGCAACATTTAGAGGACACATGGTGGAGTTAGAACATTCGGAGGATATATGATCGTGTCGGAACATTTAAAAGATACATTTTGGTGTTGGAACATTTGAAGTATACATAGTGGTGTCGGAATTTTTGAAGGTAACATGTTATTTCATGCAGGGAGTAGGTGAACATTTACATCCAGCAAATACTTGTGAATGGCAGTGGGTGGATGTGGTTGTGGGTTTGCTAGAGCATGAGGGTGACGTGATACTGTGTGGCAGTGAATGTGTTTAGCTACGTCACAGCAGTATATTGATGTCGCAGGCTCAGCAGTATATTGATGTGGCAACCAGCGTGAGTGCCTGGTTCTATGTGGACATAGGGGTGACGTAGTTTGTGTGTATGGCATGGGCAAGGGTGATAGTGCAGGTCAGGTTAAATCCAACGTTACCATGTCGTTTCACTTATGTTTATTGCTACCTTCAGATGATTTTTATTCAACTTAGAAATATATCGTGATAAAGGAGGCTTGAAACAATGAGGTTAAAAGCAGTCGCCTTAAACCCACACAGTACGATAACGCTTTAAGTTTAAAACCCGCTTTAATACCAATGCACCAGTCCCTAGAGTGTATTCAGTATGGACGGTGGGTTTTAGCGCCGAAGTGGTGACATGTGGTGGTGTATAGAACGATAGAGGACTGCTGGACCTGAGAGAATTGGCTGCCCAGTGTCAGAAACATTTAAAAAATTATAGCAACCATTAGTGGGTTTCGTGTGGACAGGGGGACACGTCTAGAATTGAAGGTGCTAAATATATATGCCATACACACATTAACCCTTCACCTCGCTGCCGTTCCCCTGTTCTCCCCTCCCGTTCAGCGATTCAGTCAATGGAACACTGTAATAACTGAAGGGCTTTTATGTTCGGAAGTGCATTGGTGAGCACCGCATACACCTTGTTCTGCAGGCATGTTTATTGCTTCTGTGCCATTCTCTTTGAAGTCTGAAGTGTATTATTTATGGTTAGTGCATTGTTCGTCGGGGTGTTTAGTTTTTCCCTCGTATTTTTTGTCTTATTGTGTTGTGAAGTTCATTTGTGAGTACGTGCCTTGTTTTTCAGGTATCTTAATTCATTGTGTTTTAAAGTGATTTGTCAGTCCTGTATATACCTTGTCCATCAGCGGTGTTCATTTCTGCCCTGTGGTTTTAGGTATTGTGTTCTAAAGTTCATTTGTGAGAGTATACCGTGATCTTTAGTTTCCCCTTTGTTATTTTGGTGGTGTTTTAGTTAATTATTTAGTTAGTTATTGAGTGGTAAAGTGAATTTGTAGATAATACCTTGTTCTTCAGCGATGTTCGTATCTATTGTAATTTTAGTTGGTGAGATCGAAAGTGGATTTGTGAGTTTATACATTGTTCTCCCTCTATGTTCATTTCGTCTGTCGTTTTGTTATTCCGTCATGTTCTTTTCATCTTTTTTTACTCTTTCTTCCTCTCTCGTTATCATCGTTGTATATCTTCGCTTCTTTGCCTCCTCTCTTCCTTCATTGCAATTTTCCTCTCCCTCTGTTCTGTTGTCGTTTTTCCTGTCTTCGTTATCGGTTATTACTCTTACTCTTTCATTATCGCTTTCCTTCTTGTGTTATTACCGAGAGAGAGAGAGAGAGAGAGAGAGAGAGAGAGAGAGAGAGAGAGAGAGAGAGGTGGGAAGAAAAATAGTAGAGAGAGAAGGAGGGAGGGAGGGAGGTGTGAAATTGAGAGAGAGAGAGAGAGAGAGAGAGAGAGAGAGTACTAGCCTAATAGCTTCCACTTTAACTTTTCGTGGTTGATGGATAAGGGACGAGTTGTGGTAGTTGTGGTGGCGGTGGTGGTAGTTGTGGTGGCGATGGTGGTAGTTATGATGGTGGTTGTAATTATGGCGGTAGTGATAACAGTAGTGGTAGTTTGGGCTGTGGCTGTGGTAGTGGTGGTGGTAGTTGTGCTGGTGGTGGGTGTAGTGGTTCTTTTGCTTGTTGTTGTTGTGGTAGTGGTGGTAGACTTGGTATTTTTGGTGGTGGTTGGGGTGGTTTTGGGAGGGTGGTGTTTGTGGCTATTTTGGTGGTGGTGGTGGTGGTGGTGGTTGTGGTAGTCGTGGTAGTTTAGGTAGTTTTGATGGTGGTAGTGGTGGTAATGACAGTTGTGGTAGTGGTGGTGGAACCAGTGGTTGTAGTTTCCTCCTTCCCTTCCTTCCTTCCATCCTTCCTTCCTTCCTTCCTTCCTTCCTTCCTTCCTTCCTTCCATCCTTCCTTCCTTCCTTCCTTCCTTCCTTCCATCCTTCCATCCTTCCTTCCTTCCATCCTTCCTTCCTTCCTTCCTTCCATCCATCCTTCCTTCCATCCTTCCTTCCATCCTTCCTTCCTTCCATCCTTCCTTCCATCCTTCCTTCCTTCCTTCCTTCCTTCCATCCTTCCTTCCATCCTTCCTTCCATCCTTCCTTCCTTCCATCCTTCCTTCCATCCATCCTTCCTTCCATCCTTCCTTCCATCCTTCCTTCCTTCCATCCTTCCTTCCATCCTTCCTTCCTTCCTTCCTTCCCTTTATTCGTTCTTTCTCCTCCGTTTCTCTTCCCTTTCTTCCCTAAATTTTTTCTTCCTTTTTTTATGTTCCCTTCCTTCCGTCCATTTTTCTTTTCCTCCCTCCCATCCTTCCTTCCTTCCTTCCTTCCGTCCGTCCGTCCGTCCGTCCGTCCTTCCTTCCTTCCTTCCTTCCTTTCTCCCTTCCTTCCTTCCTTCCTTTCTTCCTTCTTTCCTTCCTTCCTTTCTTTTTCCCTTTCTTTCTTCCTTTCTTTTTCCATCCTTCTTTCCTTCCTTCCTTCCTTCCCTCCGTCTATTTTGCCCACCTCAAGTTTAATTGGCTGTAAATTAGGATGAAGGAAAAGTTCTCTACAGTCAGCTCTGCCTCAGCCCCCCTTACCCTGCCTCACCCTGCTCCATTCTGCCTCTCTCTGCCTCTTTCTACACCATACTGCCTCTCCCTGCCTCACTCTACACTATGCTCCTCTCCCTGCCTCACCCTACACCATGCTGCCTCTCCCTGCCTCACCCTACACAATTCTGCCTCTCCCTGCCTCACCTTACACAATTCTGCCCCTCCCTCCTCACCCTGCATCATTCTACTTCACTCTGCATCATTCTCCCGCATCTTGCCTCACCCTGCCTCTCTCTTCCTCAACTTTCTCCTCTCTGCCTCACCTTTCACCTCCCTGCCTCACCCTTCCCCTTCCTGCCTCCCCATCCCCCTTCCTGCCTCACCCCCCCTTCCTGCCTCACCCTTCCCCTCCCTGTCTCACCCTTCCTCCCCTGCCTAATCTTTGCTTTCTCTGTCTCACCCTTCCTTTCTCTGCCTCTCTCTCTTCCTCTCCTGCCTCACCCTTCCTCTCCCCGCCTCACCCTTCCTTTCCCTGCCTCACCCTTCCTCTCCCTGCCTTCCCCTTCTCCTCCCTGCCTCATCCCTCTTCTCCTCTTCTCCATATATCACCCTTTGTCTCTGCATCTCTCTGTCTCCCCTGTCTCTCCCTGCTTCACAATTCCTTTCTCTGTCTCACCCTTTCTTACCCTGCCTCACTCTGCCTAACCTACTCGTACATCATTCTGTCGTACTCTGCCTTACCCTTCCTCACTCTGACTCAACCCTTACTTACCTTGCCTCACTCATTCTCACCTTGCATCAGTCTAGTGAACTCTGCCTAACCTTCCTTCACTCTTCTCATACTTCTTCACTCTGCCTCACACTTCTTCACTTTGCCTCACCTTTCTTCACTGTGCCTCACACTTCTTCACTCTGCCTCACCTTTCTTCACTCTACCTCACACATCCTCACTCTACCTAACCCTTCATCACCATTTCTCACATTGCCTCTCCTTTCCGCATCATGCATTATTCATCCTTACCCTTTCATACTCTGCCTCACACTTACCCCACTCTCCCTCTCCCTGCCTCACCCCTGCCTCTCCCTTACCTCTGCTTAGCTTACTCTTACCTCGCTGTTTCTCTCCTGTGCCTCACCTTTGCCCCACTTCATCTCACTCCTTCCTCCGTGTTCCCCCTGCTTCACCGCCCCCCCTCTCTCTCTCTCTCTCTCTCTCTCTCTCTCTCTCTCTCTCTCTCTCTTTTATTACCGTACCTCACTGTATTCCTCTCCCTGTTTCACCCCTGCCTCTCTCTGCCTCATTCTTCCTCACTCTTCCCCGTCCTACCTTCTCCTGCCTTTCATTGCCTTATTCTGCCTCTTCTTGTCTCGCTTTGCTCCACCCTGTCTCATTTTGCCTCACCATACCACCATAACTCACCCAAACTCGCGCCGACGTCCTTCTCCTTTGCCTCTACCTCGTATCTCATCCTCACCCTGTCTCCTTACCTCGCCCTACCCCACATCCCTGCCTCTCCCGAGTGACTCTTCCTCACCCTGCCTCTTTCTTCTGTACCCTCCCTGCACCACCCTTCCTTCTGCCTCACCTTGTCTTTGGCTTCCTCCCCCTTCCCCTTCCTCACCTTGTCTCTTGCTTCCTCACCCTGCCACTTACTTCCTCACCCTGCCTCACCCTGTCTCTTACTTCCTCACCCTGCCCCTCCCTGCCTCTCCCCACCGTCATTTCCCACCGTAATCGCCGATGTCATTAAATTTAAGTGTTTTCTAATGAAGCCCATTATCTGTCCTCCTAGTCAGTCGCTATTGTCCCCACTCAGCAGTCAGTCAGTCAGTCAGTCAGCAGAGTCAGTGGGGGAAGCGAGTCAGTAGATGTGATGATCGAGTGGTTAGAGAGGTGAGCTGTCTAGAAGGACGTGAGTTCGATGTTAGATTGGGGTGGGGAAGAGTTTGATGATTTGAATTTCGTTAATAACAAAAAAAACTACTACTACTACTACTACTACTACTGCTACTACTACTACTACTACTACTGCTACTACTACTACTACTACTACTGCTACTACTACTACTACTACTACTACTACTACTCTATTTTACCACACGTTACTTTACTGATCTTCCGCGATGCCCAACGATTTGCCATGAAAACACCGTCGCTAATGCCATCACACCAGTACTGAATGAGATAGCCCTGTCGTGTATTCAGTATGGACGGTGGGCATCAGCGCCGAAGTGGTGACATAAAAAGGTGTGTCGCATTTGGGATTGTTGGGCCTCATGTTCAGAATCTCTCTCTCTCTCTCTCTCTCTCTCTCTCTCACACACACACACACACACACACACACACACACACACACAGTAAACAAATTGTGATGATCATGGCTTACAAAGGTCG
>NC_137048.1:33668406-33943406 GCF_032717465.1 Coenobita brevimanus
ACTCACTCACTCTCATTCACATACCCACTCACTCACTCACTCACTTATTCACTCACTCACTCACTCACTCACTCACTTATTCACTCACTCACTCACACACTCACTTATTCACTCACTCACATACCCACTCACTCACTCACTCACTTGTTCACTCACTCACTTATTCACTCACTCACTCACTCTCACTTGGGTCTCCTTTCCTTTCGCCGTCTTTCTTTCGTGTACACTTTTTCTCTTGCTTCTTCTCCTTCGTATTTCTTTCCTCTTTTCTCAGTCGCCCTCCATATTTTCTCTCCGCTCTTTCTCTCCCATTTTTTCCCTCCCCCTCTCACAATCTTGTCTTCCCTCCGTCTCTTTGATCTCCCCCTCCCTCCTTTTCCCTCCCTCCCCTCCCTCCTTATCTCTCTCTCCCTTCCTCCTTCCCTCGCTAGGTACAAAGGGAGGTAAGATCTAAATTAAATTGCCTCTCTCTCTCTCTCTCTCTCTCTCTCTCTCTCTCTCTCTCTCTCTCTCTGTGTGTGTGTGTGTGTCTTAAGCTTGCATTCTAAGTAGCTCTGGAGAATTCGTAACACCTCTTCCTTAGCGATTCATTCCACACTTTACACCCCAGTATTCTCTAGTATGCTGAAGTGTGATGTGCAAAATAGATCACTAAGGGAGAGGTGTTAGGAAGCTTGTGCCACCAATAATCCTCTCCTTAAACCCAATAACGAGGGATTTGTGTGTCTGTAGGGGCGTTGTAAGGCGAATTAAGGCGCCAGGGAGCATATTCTGACCCTGTTTAACCTCATTTGACCCTGCAAGCTCCGGTAACATGCAAAACAGAGGCGGTATATTAGGTGTAAATTGACCCGTAATGGCGGCAGTTAACCACACCTCGCCATGCCGTCTTAAGGGTTGTTGGGTTCGGGCAAAAGAGAGAGAGAGAGAGAGAGAGAGAGAGAGAGAGAGAGAGAGAGAATCATTAACTCCTTCAGTACTATGACGCCCCTTATATATTTTTTATTCTAACCTCGTACGATTGTTTTAGCTCAGGTGGATTTATCTGACACAAATGTTTAAAACAGCCTCTTTGAACTAATTTACAGCAGTGATTTTTTTTTTCTGTAGACGATTAAACCCTCTCAGCCCGACGATATCTTTTTCATACTAAGCTGTCAATATTCAAGCAAGTTTATTGAGCCCAGGAGAAATTATTGAAAGCTGTAATAAACCTTACTTGTTCGAAACACCATGAGATGAATAAAATCGTCTGAAAATAGGAAGAATTACGCAGGTAGACGTCATCACACTGAAGGGGTTAGTAAGAAGCTGTCGGACTGAAGAAGGCTGAACAGTAATGAAGACGCGAAAACGTATGTAATCATTAATCAGAAGGATTGTAAATTATGAATGGTAGATTAATTAAGTGAGCGTTATTGCAAGGTCAAAAAAAGCGAAACTGAGTGATATTTAAGGGTGACATCCATACCCTTTTCACTTTAACCTGGCCCAGACTTTCTTCATTTTGCAGCTTACTTCACGTACTTCAAGTGACAGAAAAGACAGTACAACGGCCCTGCATCTTATCACTTCTTCATGACTAGCACTATAATCTAGTATTAATCCGTTGTTACAGTTCGAGATTTAAGACGGAGAGATTGCAATTTTAGGCCAGGTTGGAGTAAAAAGATTATAGTTTATTTCGCCCTACTTCCACACGACTTTATTCAGCTTGGAAAGGCCTCGGAGTGAAGGGGTTAATGAAGGCTAAATCTAAATTCCTCCAGTTTGGCTTAAGTGGGTTAGAGAACAATGGCGGGTACAAAACTGAGCCGTCATTGTGTTAGAGGCTGATGAATTATGCAAAAGTGAAGCATCATTAGCGGTAATTGGGGGTGAAATATGAACCTTGTCTAATGGCCTGAAAGGGGTGGTTGGGGGGGAAGGGAGAAGTAGATCAGGGACGGTAATTACAGTGGATCTTGGCCAATTACCACGATCAGAAAGTGTCCCTAAAAGTAAGCATAATTGAGAATCTTGTTGTTTTGTCGTATTTTGTACTCTGATATTCACTGTAGCTCGGTTATGAAGTGTTTTGTAGCTTTGTTTGTAAGGTTGCTTTTATGTACGGTACCTTTGTATATGAGAGAGGGGGGTGTGAGTTGGGAGCGGGGCAGTGAAATGGCGGGGGACAGAGCGACGTGGAGGCGATTTGTTTGTGGCCACCCCGAACGGGATTGAGGCGTCTGGCAATAGATAGATAGATAGACCTTTGCCTTCACTCATACAGCTATATTCTTTGTACTCTAACTTGGAATAAAACTGGCATCCCTCCATCGTGAATTCTTAGCTGTGGTAGTAGATTAACACTAGATTATGATGCTAGTCATGAAGAAGTGCAATGGAAAGGATGTATAGCCTTAGTATAGCTTGTTGTCTGCTACTGAACTACGTGAAAAACAAGAGGGCGAAAATTTGGGCCAAGTTAAGGTGAAAGAACAATACCACACACTTTACCATTAAATAGATGAACTTAGTGGACACATAGGCAGGGTAAAAGAGTGTGATAATTATGGGAATTTGTTTATTTGTTTATCCTGTAAATTGGGCAGGATCCTTGTAAATGCTTCTCCAGGGCAAGTACCTTCTTTTCACCTCTTCCTTACCGATTTATTTTTTATTGTGGTTGGTTGATGTTCTCTTCTGTGACTGATATAAACTTCGTCCATACTGGAGTTAATGTACAAGGGAGTTTTGAAGTGTAATGTACAAGAACAGGTCTTATTTGAGAGAGAGAGAGAGAGAGAGAGAGAGAGAGAGTAATTATATTAGGCAGGAGAGTGTGTTGTGATGGGAAGGGTCGTTACTGAGCAGGGAGAGAATTGCCTGGAGTTCAATTTATTGGGATTACCCCGTACAGGATGCAGCGTCAGGCAAAAGAGATAATGGTATTAGGACACTGTATTGTACTTTGCAGAGCTGCCTACCTACATACCTACCAACCTACTTACATACATACATACATATATAATCGTTCATACAAACATGCATACATATATACATACATACACACATTTATACATATACATACATAGGTAGATACAGTACTTGCACACACACACACACACACACACACACACACACACACACACTCATCAGCGTGGAAACAGTGGCTGAAAAATAATTACCGTGGGATTAATTGGACTTTATGATGTTATGAGTCCGTTTGTGAGTAGGTTTGTGAGTTTTGTGGTCGTGAGCTGAGGGCGTGGGTGGGTTGTGGTGGGTTTAAGGTAAAATGAATTGTGAGTTTGTGAGTAAATATGGTTGCTCTGAGTTGAATGTAGAGATATGAGTGTGAAATAGGTTGTGGGTAAATTTGTGAGTTGTGGTTTTAATGTTGTGAATTAGTTTTGTGAGTCATCGTGGGGTTGTGAGTAAGTGTGGTGGTGGTTCTGAGCTGAGTACATGAGTGAGGCGTGAGTTTGAAGTGTGATGAATTGTGAGTAGCTTTGTGAGTAAGTTTATGAGTCGTGAATTACTGATAGTTCCAAATACTGGAGTGAGGCGTGGTGCTTATGAGAGGGTATGAGTTGTGGATTGTGTATAGCATAGTTAAAATAAAAAGACTGAGTTATGAGCAATTGTGTGAGATAAGAGAAAATTTTATGAGCTGAGTGGTAATTGTGTGAGTTAATGCGAGTGTGAGACATTATGGATTAAGAGAATTTGTGATTTGTGGGCAGTAATTGATTTTTAAGTTAGTATTGGTAATATGTGTTGTCTGTGATTAAATGAGTAGCGAATCTTAGCCAAGTGCATCAGGCGACATTTATTTTAGTTTATTTTTGCTACTGAAAGAAAAAACGATATTGAAGGGGTTAATAGATTCTGTATCCCTCCCTCTCAGCTCAAAATATCCCCCCTGAGCTGAGCAATATTGTCTTTGAACCGCGAGAATAGGATACACATAACATACTAGAAAGCAGTGGGTTAGGATTGATTGTTGTTGTGAACTGGAATGTTACTGATTGGTAGGTCTGGGAGTTGTAATATCTGTTGCTCTTTATCGTAGGTTCATCTTCATTTTGTGTTTCCACGAAGGAGGATGGATGGAAGAGAGATTGAAGGGAAAAGAGAGGGAAGAGGAAGGAAAGGAGGTAGGAAAGGAAAAGAAAGGGAAGACAGAAAGGAGGTAGGAAGGAAGGAAAGGAGTTAGAAAGGAAGGAAAGGAGGTAGTAAACATGAAAGGAGGTAGAAAGGAAGGAAAGGAGTTAGGAGGGAAGGAGATGAGGTAGGAAAGCTGGAAAGGAGGTAGGAAGAAAGGAAATTAGGTAGGAAATAAGGAAAGGAGATAGGAAAGAAGGAAAGGAGGTAGGAAGGAAAGGAATGAAGTACGAAGGAAGGAAAAGAAGTAGGAAAGGAGATAGGAAGGAGGGAAAGGAGAAGGAAAGGAGAGAAAAAAAATCTGTGTGGTGAAAAATGCAATTACTTACTGTGAAATATTGTACACGTGACTGAGAGTAGTTTTGTGGTTGTGAGTTCTAGTAGTGAAACATTACACTCCGTTACCCTAGAGTTAGATGTTCTCTCTCTCTCTCTCTCTCTCTCTCTCTCTCTCTCTCTCTCTCTCTCTCTCTCTGTCATTCACACGCAATCGAATTACCGATAGTTCAGCGTTCCATTTCCATAATGAGAGAGAGAGAGAGAGAGAGGATGGTACAGCACGGTACAAAACGGGTGCAGAAAGGAAGTCATGTTGGGTTTGGCAAAAGGAATTCAGGATCATGATTGGATTTGTCAGCCGGAGAGAGAAAGAGAGAGAGAGAGAGAGAGAAGCATTGGTGTTTTACGTGAGCAGTTTTTCCAAGTGATTTTTTTTTTTTGCTTATTGACTCCGTTTCATCCTGTCTTTCCATCTCATTACTATTTAATTTCCTGCTTTCATCTCTCTCTCTCTCTCTCTCTCTCTCTCTCTCTCTCTCTCTCTCTCTCTCTCTCTCTCTCTCTCGCTAAAGCTAGATCTATTTTTCCCTCTGCCAGTCACAGGCTTTATCTTTTCCCACACTTTATTTTCTCTCTCTTTTGGCAATCATTTTCTTTCTCCCAACCTGACAGCTGTTCCAACTCCAGTCACTTTTTCATTCTCTCTCTCTCTCTCTCTCTCTCTCTCTCTCTCTCTCTCTCATTTGTGTGTGTGTGTGTGTGTGTGTGTGTGTGTGTGTGTGTGTGTGTGTGTGAGGCAATAGATTGAACGATGAGGTGAGGATGATCGAAGTGTGAATTGAGTGTAAGAGAGTGAGCTGAGTGTGTACTGAGTGAGCTGAAGGTGTAGTGAATGAGCTGAATGTGTAATGTGAGTGAGCTGAATGTGTAATGTGAGTGAGCTGAATGTGTAATGTGAGTGAGCTGAGGGTGTAGTGAATGAGCTGAGGGTGTAATGTGAGTGAGCTGAGGGTGTAATGAGTGAGCTGAGGGTGTAGTAGGTGAGCTGAGGGTGTAGCGGGGACGAGCTAATGGGTTGCTGCTGTGCTAATGGCCTCAAATGTGAACCAGATGCTGAGAACGACGTCCAGGAGTCGATACGGATTTAACACTAAACTGGGATCGATGCAGGTAATCTAGGTGGAACGTGACGCTTCGTAACGTCTGATTCTAAGCGATTTATTTTCCTTTCGATTTATATCCTTTATTTATTAGAGTGAGGACCTACGTGTGAGTGTGAACAGAGGGAGGGAAGGGCTGTAGAGTGAGGCAAGAGGTAGATGAGTGTGAGGCAGGGTTCGTAAAGGTAAAGGTGGGAGCAGACACCGTGAGGGGCATGGTCGCGGTGCCCATCTCCGTAACATAGGCCTTTGATCCCGTGGCGGGTCGCTCCTCCAAGGCCACTGCATCTTCCACGTTACGACAATTATCATCCCTGGTTGTTGCTCGAGATACGCATTGTACCTACGAGACCACGACGGCTGGATGGACACCTGAGTGGAGTGACGCCAGCTTCCCACACCAAACTTCGGACCCAGGTGCAAACGGGACGGCTGTTTTGTAATCGATGCTACTGTGATTACCAAGCAGCGTGAGCCAGACGGTGTTGAGAGAGAGCTGAGACATGGACGGTGCAGTTCCCCAGCCTGGAGCAGAGAGTAGGCTGAGTGTGAGACGTGAATCTTAAGACTGAAGAGGCGTAGTGTGAGGCAAGAGCTGATTGCCGTCGGTGATCTCAGTGAACCAAATACTGAAGGTGAAAGAGAGCTGGTGTTAGGTAAGCCGGGAGTGAAATCAGAGAGAGAGAGAGAGAGAGATAGTGTGTGTGTGTGTGTGTGTGTATCTGTGTGTGTGTGTGTGTGTGTGTGTGTGTGTGTATCTATGTGTTTGTGTGTGTGTGTGTGTGTGTGTGGTACATGTAGGTTACAGAAATAACGTACATAAATGCACGGACCACACTGACCTTACTGTGACAGCTTTGTGTGTGTGTGTGTGTGTGTGTGTGTGTGTGAGAGAGAGAGAGAGAAAGAGAGAGAGAGAGGAGTTATTTAGCTACACATTCACAACCCACACACAGCATCAAAGGCATGGTCAGATATTACCAAAGGAACGCTCACCGTCGCCACAAAGGCCAGGACCCCAAGGATCTCTGCTACGCTGCAAACCCCGATTCAGAGCCAGAGGAACTACGAAAATTAATACAGTACCTTCGTGGAATACAGTGGCTTAAAGAGAATTTCGTATGAGAGGTAGAAAATTAAACCAAGAATTATAAATCTAACAAAATCGTGTATCTTCGTCGTAGGCTATATTCCCACTCAACCACTTCGTTGTTTTATCATATTTTTCTTTTTTACTTCAAGAGAAATGGAATCTACGTATGAATTTACTACACAGAACATGAAACATAACCCTTGTTCAGTCAAATCATTTATGAACGAGAGAGAGAGAGAGAGAGAGAGAAGAGGGGGGAGTTACATAGATCACACCCACCCACTCACCCTTTGATCCATACGAGGTGATCAGGTCTTTATGCCAGCTGAGACAGGAGAGAGAGAGAGAGAGAGAGAGAGAGAGACGCCAGGGAGAAGGGAAAGGGAAGCTTTGTTGAAATATACAGGGGATGAGAGAGAGGGAGTGTAGGCGTCGCGAGAGAGAGTGAGTGAGAGAGAGAGAGAGAGAGAGAACAGGAAGGATGGCTGGCGAGGGCAGGAAATAGCGGTAGGGAGTGTGTGTGTGTGTGTGTGTGTGTGTGTGTGTGTGTGTGTGTGTGTATGTGTGTGTGTGTGTGTGTGTGTGTGTGTGTGTGTGTGTGTGTGTGTGTGTGTGTGTGTGTGTGTGTGTGTGTGATGGGTAGTGTCAGTGAGTGCTTGGTGTCCCAATGGTTATATAATGATGCCCGGATTATGAGAGAAAATAAAAAAAAATGGCGACAATTAGTGTACTTCAGAATATGCAGATGATGCTGTACGACTTATTAGTAGTGAACGAGATTTTTGCACAGTGGCTCTTTTTTTTTTTCTTTTAATATAGGTGGCACTGGCTAGAAGCGAAAGTACTCTGGAATAAAGTGATGGTTTTCTGGAGGGAGTGAAGGGAGACTGACACTGGTGGAAGGTTTTATGTATTTGATGTTAGGATAGTACAGGGAATGAATTGTGAGAAGGACCTGGAGAGCACAGTGACCAAGGGAAGTAAAGTAGCCAGTGCTATGAAGGCCTTTGCTACGGCATTTTACGGCGTGACGTGGAACTTTAGTTTGTAGAGAGTGTGGTGGAAGTGGACCTGTTGAGAAATATATTTGTGCCGTGTGGGATGGAATAGGGAAAGAAGTACAGATTCGTGAAAAATGTGGTGTAAGGAAGTGTGCTTATCAAAAAGTAGACTATACCGATTTTACTTTAACTTGGACTAAAATTTCCATCGCTCCTTCTTGATTGCTTTAGCTGGAACAACAGATTAACGCGGAAATATAATGCCAGCCTTGAAGAAGTGTCATGGAAGTGATGTGCAACAACAGCATTATTTTTGTACCACTGAACAACGTGCCATGAGTTACAAGTGGACAGAAATCTTGGCCAGGTTAAGGTGAAAGGAGTATTGTAGTGTGCTTAGAATATTCACATAGATAAGACATGACCAGTGTTGTGAAAAGAGTATATATGAGTAAGTCTTTGGTAGGAGGAAGCAGGAAATGGAAAGAATATTGTGTGATAAATGTTTGAGAAGGCAAGGCGTTGAACTAGAGGGAGGAAAATAATGGATGACGGACAGATGTAGGTGTATGAAGTGTGTATGAAGTTCCAGGTGAAGGAGACGTTTGCCTGAATTTCCAGCACGTCAGATTTTACAGGGATGGTATACAGCGTACCTTCCTTCGCCTGCCGGTTTATAGTCGCAAAACTCACTGGTTCCAAATTTAGGGTTACCTGCAGAGAGAGAGAGGGGGGGGGGGAGATCACACCTTTTGATCCCTTCAAAGTAATCTGGCCCCCCTTTGAAAATTCCCTCAAGAATACGAATCCGTCCCCCAGGGCAGTAGGGGAAATGGGGAGGAATAGACTCAGAATTAAGATGGCGAGAGAGCAATATGGAGTGCATTTTATTTATCGATTTACTTATTTATTTATGTACGATGGCAACACGGAATTATGAAGTGCGTTTTTATTGTGGAAAGAGAGGCGAGACAGAGAACTTCACAAGCGTGGAGACTGAGAGAAGTGATGTGTGGTATGATTCGCTGGATAGTGTGTTGGTAGCGGTCCTTGGTATATGCTGTCACTATCCCTCTTTTGGAGCCTGCTTACACCGTTTGTTAATAGGAAATGGGGTAGTGGTGGTGGTGGTGGTGGTGGTGGTGTTATGTGGTGGTGGTGATGATGATGATGGAAGAGGTAAAAATGAAAGTGGTGTGAGAGATGTGAGTGGAAATTTGAGAGAAGAATAAATTTGACTAAGAAATAGAAACGGTAACGTATGGAGAGAGAGAGAGAGAGAGAGAGAGAGAGAGAGAGAGAGAGAGAGAGAGAGAGAGATGAACCCGAAGGAGGAGAGGCTTTTAGCAGTGAAAGGGCAAAAGTGGCTTGAGAGAGAGAGTAAAAGCGGAAGAGGCACGTATGTTCAGAGATTGTTGAGGAAGGGTAGATAAATTTCTAGGAAAATGGATGCAGGATACAGGGAGAAAGAGAGAGAGAAAGACAGAGAGAGAGAGAGAGAGAGAGAGAGAGAGAATAATAATCTATCTATCTATCTATCTATATACCTAGGCTGCTTCCCCCAAGGAAAGGGAGGTAGCCGAGACAGGACGACTCACTCTCCATTTACTCATCCATTCAAACACATTCATTCGCATCTTAGCCCCAAAGGGGAGAACGGACAGATCCTCACCGCATCACACCGCACAAGGGTCAACTGCGCAATGCAAGCAGTGACATAATGATAATAATAATAACAGCCAAAACCGCAAAAATTCCCCTCCCACGCCGCATTAATAAAACCCAATGGTAAATGATGCCAGGCACGTTTTAAGGCCAATTATGTATGAAAAGTGAAAATATTGTATGTTATTCACGACTTGCTAATGGCACGTGTAATACCATACTGGTCAGTTATAATGGCCCTTTTATTGGCTGTTTTTTAGTTTTAATGTTTTTTTTTTTAGTTTTAATGGCTTTTTTAGTTTTAATGGCTTTTTTAGTTTTAATGTTTTTTTAGTTTTAATGTTTTTTTTTAGTTTTAATGGCTTTTTTTTAGTTTTAATGGTTCTTAATGTTTTTTTTTTAGTTTTAATGGCTATTTAAGGGCCGTTTTAGCTTTAATGTTTTTTATAATGCCTTTTGAATAGCTTTTTTTTTTTTTGATGGCTTTCTTTAGTTTTAATGGCATTTTTAGTTTTAGTGGCTTTTTAATGGCTTCATTCATACATGCATCATTCTTCTTTTCCACAGCCCATTTCACCCACTCACTCCGTCACCCAGTTCTTTTCACCCTTCTTACTTCTCCCAGCCCCACACACCACCTCACGCCCTGCATAAATTTCTTGTGTGAATAACTTACGTACACCTTCCACATCCTCCATCTGCTTCCAAGTATTGAGAGGAAGGCATCAGGTGTGTATAACATTACGCGGGACCCCACTTTGAACTATCCTCTTCAAAGAATTGTAGTCTACGCAGGATTCATCTCATCCTCAAAGCTATATTTTCTAAGTCGATTCTCCGTCTTCCTAATTTTCTCCTCCCTTTTGTCCTTCTTCTGCAGCTCTTTGTACTCCCTTTGCTACATCTGCATCCTCCACCCTTTTCCTTCCTTTTGCAGCTTTTTACTCTCTTTGCAACGTAGCTTCCTCTCCCTTTTTTGGGGTCTTCTTCCTGCAGCTTTTCCACACTCGTTCCTTACTGCATTCCCTCCTTTTTTTTTCCCCTCCTCGTACTCTCTTTACAACAACTGCTTCCACGTCCCTTTTTCCCCTCCTCCTGCAGCACTTCTCTTTACAAATTCTGCTTCCCCATGTCTTCCTCTATTACTATTCATCCGTCGCTTTTAGACCTTCATCAAGAGGTTAATTTGCCATCCTACAGTCAGTTTTCCCGCAGTTTGATTTGGTTCAGCATCACGTGTATTTTTCTTCTGTCCCAGTCACCACCGTGTCATGTTCCCAGATTCAATTATTTTTCCTGCCATGCTCTCTCTGGTTCGGTGTGCTTTTTTTTTTTTTCAATTTCAGTTCAGTAACGCACGCAATTTCTTTCTTTATTTTTTTTTTCAACGCAGAGCAATTTAATCACCTTAAAGAGAGTTTCATCTGTTGACATTCTTCCTACCATTCAGTATTTATTTATAGATTTTTTCTGTCATTTTGTGCTAGGAAAATTTACGTGATTTTGCACAGTAAACTCGTCTGGCGTTAACCTAGGTAGGACACGAATGTTGTGCCATCCATAAGAGGGTTAATGATACCACCGTGAACAGTCTCGGACTCATATGACCCACTCAGCTCAGTACAGTCGCTGCCTTTAAACTGGAATACTGTACATTAGAACATAGGAGACCATACAAGGACCAAACACGGATAACTCTTTTAATTACTGAACATTATCTTACTCTTTTTGCTTATATTAATACACTTTAGAGTCTACGTCTGTACGATTCAGACTACAGCATACAGAACGAAAGTCATCGACATAAAAACTTGAAACATTCATTCAGTCGCATACGACATGTGTTCTGCAGTGAGTGACAAAACCAAATGGTATCGTGTAACCCAGAAAACCATTTAGTATGTTGTCCGGTAACCATATAACCAAATGACCCTTGGTGGTTTGGGGGTTAAAGCGCGCCAAGCGGACAGAGTCGTAGGGGTTTGCATCCGAGGGCTGGTTGAAGTTTGGTGCTCACATATTGTTACTGAAGGGTGAGCGACACTGGTCACCCGCACCGTAAATGTTGACTTAGTAAATGAACCTCAGGCCCCTACTCTCCTCTCCTAATGGCGCACAGAAAGATTTGGGTGATAAGTAAATAGATAGATCAGTAGACAGATGGATAGGCAGATAGTTAAACTGATTGATGTAAGGGAATTCTTTTAGCCGAACAAAATTGTCGGATGTTAGTATAAATATGATTGCAAAGGAAGGGTTCCTCAGATTGAACAAGATCCAGAATACTCCTTAATAAAAATCACCCAATGCACCCGCTGCGGCGATGAGGGTAAATTTTACTCTGCTGCACAAATATCGAGCCACTTCATCACGATAAATAAAGTGAGAGTGAACGATAACTTCTGAACCTAGTGATGCGCTCTTCGGAAACCAGCAGATTTTTCAGGATAAAGTGAAAGAGTTTAATAAGTGTTCGCGTTAAAACTGGAGCGATATTCCCGACTGCAGCTGTACATTTTATTGGTGTATCGCGTATTGCCGTCCACTCTCATTACTCTGCCATCCATCTTTGCCTAGATTTATATGTTGATCCTCCAATGGCGACTATCATTTAGGATTTTTTCGGGCCGTTTCGTTACCAGGTGATTTAAGAGAGAAAAAAAAGTGCTTTTATTTTAGTTAGGCCCATATTACTTCGGTTAGAGAAGCTTCCTAACACCTTTACCTAAACTATTTATTTTGCTTATTTCCCCTTGCTCTCCCTCCTGTTACATAAAGTATTGTAATATTGCCATACTCTGCACAGATGACGTACAAAAGGATATTAGCCAGTCATATCCAAAAACAAATCGCTAAGGAAGAGGTGCTTAAGAGCGTCTATAACCTACGAGAATACAGGCCTTCTACTCGACTTAGGTTACGAACGTGTTTATGATGCAGGGTATTTATCACTTGTACGTAACTTATAAAGAAGAAAAAGGTAAAAAAATCCATAACTAATCTAGATGTCATACACTTTCACTTGCAGTATTTTCTCTTATTATCGCTGGTAATAATTATATCAGTAGCGCTTGCAGCCGGACCATACTGCTTTTATTCTAATTAGGCCCATAATTACCGTCACTCCATCTCGATTGTTGAGCTGCAGCTATATATCAACACTAGAATATGATGATAGTCAGGAAGAAGTGCTGTGAAAAGACTGTAATGTTGCCTTTTTCTGCCGCCGAGCTACGTGAAATAGGCTACAAGAGGGAGAAAATCTTGGCCAGGTTAAAGTAAGGGTATAGTTAATATAGACACTGTCAGATAATAAAGCAGTGGGCAGTGGACGTCTAATCGTGTACACTAAACGTCTGAACACTGTGGGATGAATTGTGTACGGTGCTGTGTGGCTAGACATTTTACAACGAAAATGGCACAAGCTTTACAGTTGGCGAGACTCGGATGTATCGTGTCAGTCGGATAATAATGTTTTCACCTACTGTGCTTAAGATTTCGCCAGTTCCACGTTGAGAGCATTTAACGCTAAACTTTACGTGTTACTTTACTGAGAACATAGTGGATGCATCTCAGAATGAATGGATCATGATTTTAGCTCCCTTCAGTTTTGAAAGAACACTTCCCCCCTCCCTCTCGCAAGCCTCCAGCTTTGACCCGTTCTTCTTTGCGAAGGAAATAAAAAAATGTGCGTAGTTTGACAGTACATGAATATTTTGGTGATACAAGGTGGCGACCATCATCCACTCACTTGTTGTACTGCTGCGCACTTCTTCCTTCACATTTTCTTGGTCCGCCCTCCTCTCTTCCTGGTTCTCCCACCCTTCCTGTCACCTTTTATTACCCATCTTTTCACTTCAGGTGGTTCTGCATTGAGTGACGTGCCTGATAGTTTCCTTTAACTCAGGAAACCATTTACAACGCTAGGTGATAACCATATAACCATGTAACGGGGAGATATGGAGCCTACTGTGGTGCCCCTGTTAACTGGGTGGAAATAGGCAAATGCGGCATTCATCCGGGCACCAAACCTTCACACTCTTCCCCGCGTCTTGGTGTGGTTAGGCGCTGTCAGCTACAGTAGAACATCGGTTCACAGCATGGGATGACATTGCAGGAGTGGTTACTGGCCTGTGGCTGGTGGGTCTGTTAGGCCACACAGAACAGCAGGCACTCAACGACAACAGCACAACAACAGCAACAACAACAACATAAATGTTTCTGAAAAAAAGAAAAAGTCTTTGTCTTTTTTTAGTGTGATGCAGTTATAGTTGGTAACATTTTATGGTGGAGTAACTGCAGCAGGCAGGTTGGTAGCCGGTGTTGTACAAGGCGTCACGGTGTGTACCCAACAAACACACAGCCCAATACACTCAGCACTAAATCACCTGTAACATTTTAGTGCCAGTCAGGCAACACCTGGCACTGTTATGTTTTTTTTTTTTCCTTCCCTGAGCCATTTCGCTGTTTCTGTCTATCATCCACTCTTCAATATCTTGTCAAGTTGTTGTATCTTTTCCTCATTTCCTGTTTTTTTCATCTTCCAGTTTCAGTCAGTGTCACATAGTTTCGTGTCTTAGCATGGTTAATTTTTCCTTCACTGTTTTGTCTTCTTTGTCATTTTATCAGCTTCGTATGTTTACCTTTCATTTCAGTAATTCTCTCACCATATATATATATATATATATATATATATATATATATATATATATATATATATATATATAAATGATTTGTTTAGCCGTCTCAGCTAGTCCATCCTTTCATAATGCATATGTCTATATCTAGCTGTCACTCAGTGTTTGCCCGCCTTTGTATGTATCTGTCTGTCTTGTGCTAACCCGCCTGTCTATCCATGTATATATTTACTTAACCAGTCGACTTGTTTTTGTATCTTTGTCCAGTGTACTAATCAGGGTGTCTGCTGGTGTGCAGGAGCGGCTGTTGCTGTCAGTGCTGCCCAAACACGTGGCCGAGACCATGCGACAGGACCTGGGCAGGGGCGGCGACGGACAGTTCAAGAGGATATACATGAGTCGACACGAGAATGTCAGGTGAGAGGAGAAGGGGAAAAAAAAGACGGAGAGAGAGAGAGAGAGAGAGAGAGAGAGAGAGAGAGAGAGAGAGAGAGAGAGAGAGAGAGGTGGTGACGGACAGATCAAGGAGATTTATGTTAGTCGTCACGAAAATGTCAAGGTAAGAGGGGGAAGATAAAAAAAAAAGGATATAAAGAAAGGACAAAGGGAAAGTGAATGGAGAGAGAGAGAGAGAGAGAGAGAGAGAGAGAGAGAGAGAGAGAGAGAATAACAGATGGAGGGAGGGAGGGATGGAGGAAAGGAGAATAATAGATGAAAGGACAACGGGAGGGAAAGAGACGGATCTGGGCAGTTAAAGAAGACTGCGTGAATCGCCACAAAAATATTATGTATGGGAGGAGGTAAAGTTGGAGAGAAAACGTAGTGAAAGGAGAGAAAAGGAAGGGGAGGGATAAGGAAAGGGAGAGATGGAAAGAAAGATGGGAGAAAGAAGAAAAAAATGATGGGAGGAAGATAGAAGGAAAGAAAGATGGGAGAAAGATAGAAGGAAAGAAAGATGGGAGAAAGAAGGAAAGAATGATGGGAGAAAGACAGAAAGAGGGAAAGAAAGATAGGAGAAAGATAGCAGGAAGGAAAGAAAGATGAGAGAAACATAGAAAGAAAGAAAGATGGGAGAAAGATAGATGGAAAGGAAGATGGGAGACAGATAGATGGAAAGAAAGATGGGAGAAAGAAGGAAAGAAAGATGGGAGAAAGATAGAAGGAGGGAAGAATGATGGGAGAAAGATAGGAGGAAAGGAGAAAGGAAGAGGTGGGTAATGGACAGTAAAGGAGAAAGTGGAGAGAAAACTGGAGAGGAGAAATAAGGCGAAATAAACGGCAGTGCTTGGAGGAACAAAAGAGAGAGAGAAGGAGGAGGAAAATTGGAAAGGGAGGGAAGGAGGGAAAGAGGGTGTGGCAGAGAAGGAAGGGAGGAAGGAGAGAAAAGGGAAGGGGGAGAAAAGGAAGGAAGGAGGAAACGAGAGGAAGGAAGAGAAGGAAAGATGGAGGAGAAGAAACAGAAGAGAATAAGGAGAAGTGGGAGAAGGAAGGAAGGGAGGAGGAAACGAGGAAGAAAGAGAGAGAGATGGAAGGAGGAAAAATGGAAGAGGGAGAGAAGGAAGAAAGGAAGTAGGAAAGGAGGGAGAGGAAAGGAGGGAAAAACTGGAGAGAAGGAGGTGGTAACAGATATTTCGTGAAGATTTATATGCGTGGACAAGAAAACGTCTGGAAAGAGAAGGAGGAAATAGAGAAATAAGTAGTAAATGGGGAACTAGAGAGAGAGAGAGAGAGAGAGAGAGAGAGAGAGAGAGAGAGAGAGATGGGATGACAAGGGAGAGAGAAAGTAAGAAAGTAAGGAAAAAAGACTGAGAGAAGATGGAAAACTCAGAAAGATAAATTGAAAGATGTGTGAAATACTGAGATGAATTAAAAGGAAAAAAATATTGTAGGAACGTGAGAAATGGAAGGAGGGAGGAGGGGGGGGGGAAGAGAACGAGGGAAGGACGAAAAAAAAGTGGGATGGGGAGAAAGAGGGGGTGATGAGAGGGAAGGATGGAGGGAGGGGAAGGAGGGAGGGAAGGAAGGAACAGAGAGAGAGTGAAAAAAAAAAAGAGTTTGTGACGGGCAATTAACCATGATTTATGTGAGTGGCCGAGAAATTGTCAAGAGAGGCAACAGGGAGACAATGAGGAGAAAGGCTGGTGAATTGGGAGGGAGGGAGGGAAGGGAGAGGAGAGGGAGAGAGAGAGAGAGGGAGGAGGAAAAAGAGAGAAAGAATGAGGAGAATACGAAGAAGTATTGAGATGAATGAACGAAGAAATAAATGAAAGAATGAGTTGGAACGCGGGAGGGAAGGAGAGAGAGAGAGAGAGAGAGAGAGAGTGGAGGGTAGAGGGATGATGGACAGTTCAAGGAAATCTGCATAAGTCGCTACGGAAATGTCAAGTTGGAGGGAGGGAAAAGGGGGAGGGAAAGTGTAAGAAAAGGGAGGAAAGGAGGGAAGAAAAAAAGAAACACGAAGGAAAATAAGAAGATAAAGAGAGTGAAAGGAAACACTGGGAAAACGAAGGGAAAGGGAAAGTAAAATGAGCAATGAAGAAGGAAGAGGAAAGAGGGAGTGAGAGAAGAAACAGGGAAGGAAATAGGAAGAAGAAGGAAGAAACAGGCAGGGTAAATGGAAGAGAAACGAAGAAACTGGGAAGGAAATGGGAAGGAAAAATGAAGGAAATGGGAAGAAAAAACGAAGGAAATGGGAAGAAAAAACGAAGGAAATGGGAAGAAAAAACGAAGGAAATGGGAAGAAAAAACGAAGGAAATGGGAAGAGAAAACGAAGGAAATGGGAAGAAAAAACGGGAAGGAAATGGGAAGAGAAAGGAAGAAACTTGGAAGGAAATGGGAAGACAGTGAAACAGGGAAGGAAATAGGATGAAAAAATAGGAAACTTGGAAGAAAAAACGAAGGAAATGGGAAGAGAAAACGAAGGAAATGGGAAGAGAAAACGAAGGAAATGGGAAGAGAAAACGGGAAGGAAATGGGAAGAAAAACGGGAAGGAAATGGGAAGAGAAAGGAAGAAACTGGGAAGGAAATTGGAAGACAGTGAAACAGGGAATGAAATAGGAAGAAAAAATAGGAAACTTGGAAGGAAAGGGGAGGAAAAAGGGAGAAACTGGGAGGGAAAGGGGAAGAAAAAGAAGAAACACGGAAAGAAGTAGGAAAAAAATGGAGGAAACTGGGAGGGAAATGGGAAGAAAAAGGATGAAACTGGGAGGGAAAGAGAAGGAGAAAGGAAGAGGGAAAATGTGAGAAAAGGGAGAAATAGGGAGGGATAGAGGAAGAAAAGGGAAGAAACTGGGAGGGAAAGAGGAAGAAAAATGGAGAATTAGAGAGGGAAAAGGGAAGAAAAAGGAAGAAAGGGTGAGAGGGCAAGAAAAGAAGAGAAAGAAAACATTAGGGAGGGAATAGGGAAGTAAAACGGGAAAAGGGAGGGAATAAAAAGGAAGGGAAGAGGGAAGAAAAGGAGGAGAGATGGGAGAAAAGGGAGGGAATGGAGGGACACGGAAAGAGGGAGGTGGATGGAGGATGGAAGAGAAATTAGGGAAATAAAAGACAAAGAGGCGTGTAATTCAGGTGAGAAAACTGGAGATAATGGAAAGATGAAGAAGTAAATGGAGAGAATAAGGTTCAGAGAGAGAGAGAGAGAGAGGGAGGGAGGGTGAGTTGACGGACAGTTCAAGAAAATCTGCATAAGTCGCCACGGAAATGTCAAGTAGGAGGGAGGGAATCTGGAGGAAGAGGCGGTAGAAAAAGGGGAGAGGTAAGGAGTGAAGGGGGAAGTGTGTGTGTGTGTGTGTGTGTGTGTGTGTGTGTGTGAGAGAGAGAGAGAGAGAGAGAGAGAGAGAGGTTAAAATCAGGAATAGTGTAAGGGGCTATCAGAAGGACGTGTTGGGGATGATGATAAAAGTCTAGGGCTCAGTATGCCATTCACCTTGCATACATATCAGCAGGTGAGATCAGCCTGGTTAATATCAAGTATATATTTTTTGTAAGGTTGTAGTAGTAATAGTAGTAGTACAGTAGTAGTAGTAGTAATAGTAGTAGTACAGTAGTAGTAGTAGTAGTAGTAGTAATAATAATAGTAGTATAATAGTAGTAGTAGTTGTAGTAGTAGTAGCAATAGTAGTAGTAGTAATAATAATAATAGTAGTAGTAGTTGTAGTAGTAGTAGCAATAGTAGTAGTAGTAATAATAATAATAGTAGTAGTAGTTGTAGTAGTAGTAGCAATAGTGGTAGTAATAGTTGTTGTTGTGGTAGTAGCAGTAGTCTCAAGTTTAGTAGGAGTCGTAGTACTAGCCCCAGGTTCGTCTGAAATGTGAACTCCGTGGACTGCAGGCTTAAGCTGATGTTCTGCAGCACACCATCCTCCTTTCTGTGGATAGGGGAAGTAACTGCGGCACGTCTGTAAAACCAGGCATGAGGGACCTGGTTGTATCGGCGCCACCACGTGAAGGCGTCCCTCAGCATCCAACGCGGGTGTATTACAGAGCTTGATGTACTGTGATGGTGCTACGAATCTTTATATAGTTGATTTTTTATGATTTACAAATGTGGCTTATTACATCCGCGTGCGTAGCGCGAGGAGGTTTTACTTTTGGTTTAGTTTGTTAGTCTGTCTGTTAGCAAGATTATGGAAAAACTTTTGGATGAAGTTGCACCGAATTAGGAACAAGTGTTTAAATTTTGGCTGATAAAGGTCATAGATCATAGTTCAAAAACAAGTTCAGCAAGACAGTTTTGATCCGATTTTTATTTAACCTGGTGGAGTGATTGTGGGTCAGCAAGTGAGAGAGGGATTCAGTTTTGTCGAGCAGTCGGTACAAGGTAAAGGTCACGGAGACAACACTTGCTGGGACGATTTTACATCAGCCAAGAATGACGCGATTCTGTTTTGAAAGCAAGAGGTCAGAGGCCAAGGGGGAAGGTCAGCTTATATGAACCCAGCTTGGTAGAAGCGTTAAAGGTCAGACAAGGATGTAGAACTTCAATTTTGAGAAGAGATGTTCGAAGCACACGGTTACAGGGCAATCGAAGGTTCAATCTTAGGCTGATTGTAGGACACAGGTGTTGTACCCTCTAAGTGCTCCTTCTTGGTATGGTTTGTAATGGACTTATATTATAGAGATTCCAGTGCTTTTACCTTGTGCACTATGAATCTTGCTGTATTATAGTTTACAACCCACAATTTTGGTTTCAGTTCTTCGTATGTCTGTTACATGAAAACGCACAAACAGTTTGAATAATTCACGAGAAACGCATTATCTTTTCTATACGATTTCAGTGGAGGAGATAACAGTTGCATGAAAAAAGCAATATATTCATGCCAGTTCCATGAAAGAAGCATTTACAAAGATTAAGGGTGAGGGTAGTAAGAAGATAATAGAAAATTGTGATCGTATGGAAGGGGTTAGAGTAATGAGTCGTCACAGATTTGTCAGGTAAGAGAGAGAGAGAGAGAGAGAGAGAGAGAGAGAGACATTTCAAAAATATACACCTGAGTCGTCACGATGATATCCAGTGAGAGAGTGAGAGAAAAGTGAGAAAATGTAGAGAACAGCGTGGTAAAGTAGAAAGAAAATGAAGTACACGAGAAAAAACAAGGTAGGGAGAGGAAAGAAGAAACAAAAGAAATGTATTGAATGAAAGGTGTGGAAGAAAAGGTGAGGAATAGGAGGCATTGAAGGAAAAGGTGGGGGAGAGGAGAGTTGTGATAATGGAGAGAAGGAAACGTCTGTGAGGAAAGGGATGGAAAAATGTTAGGAGAGGAAAGCGTTAGAGAGGAGGAGTTAGGAAAGGAAGATAGTGAAGAAAGAGGGAAGGAGAAGAAAAGGGAAGGAAGAAAAGAGAGTCGCAAGAGAGGAAATGTAAAGGAGTAAAGACAAGAGGAAGGAAATGTAAGGAAGTGTTGACAATTTAAGATGGCATGCTTGAGTTGACAAGACGATGTTACGCGGCATGGATAGATAAAAGAGAGAGAGAGGGGGGGAGGGGGGAGGAAAAATCTGAAAGGGAAAGAGAGCGTGAGGGAAGGTTTAAAAATATCGAGTGAGTCGTTACCAGAATGTCAGGTGAGGTGGAGGAGGGAGGGGCTGGAGGGAGGAAGAGAGGAGGAGAGGATAGTGAGAAGAGGAGAGGGAGGAGAGAGAAGAAAGGAGGAGGAGGAAAGGGAAGGAAGAGAGGGAAAAAATAAAGGGAAAATAGAGGAAGGGAAGGAGAGAAGATGAAAGAGGGAAGCAAAGAAAGGAGAAAACAGAGGGAAGAAAGGAAGCAGAGGAAGAAAAGAAAAGGAAGGAATGCGAGGAGGGGAGAGCACAACGAAGGAGAGGGTAGGAAAGAGGGAGAGGGGGAAATAGAGAGGGAAAGAGGAAAGATTAGGAAGGAAGAAGAGAGGGAGAGGAGGAGGAGAAGTTATAGAGGAAAAATGGAAGGAAAGAAGGGAAAGAGTGAGGAAGAGAAGAGAAAACATGTAGAAGAAAAGGGGAGGTGGAGGAGAGAAGAAAGGGAGGGAAGGCAGGAGAGAGAAATTGCAAGACAGTAAAAGAAAAAGAGAGGGAAGGAAAGATAGAGACAGAGGGAGAAAAGAGGCAGAGAAGACCTGAGAAGGAGGAAGAGAGAAGGCAGGAGAGAAAGGCTGAGAGGGGCTGGGACAGTTTAAGATAATATGCATGAGTGACCACCACAATGTTAGGGGAGAGAGAGAGAGAGAGAGAGAGAGAGAGAGAGAAGGGGGGAACTGGCGGTGAGGGTGGAAGAGTAAAAAAAAATTGAAAGGAAAGACAGATGGAGGAAGAAAATATTGAAAGTCGTTACGAGAATGTCAGGTGAGGAGGAGGAGGAGGAGGAGGAGGAGGAGGAGAGAGAGAGAGAGAGAGAGAGAGAGAGAGAGGAAGCACGAAAACAGAACCCGAGTGTCTAAGAAAATGTTATGGCAAGAATACGATCATGGGAGGAAGGAGAGGGTCTTGGAAGAAACACAATCCGGTGCGAGCCAATCCCTTACGACCTCTTTAGGGTCTCCACAGGGCCCTGGCGAGGCTACTGGAGTCTGGATTATTTAACCGCTTCATTCCAATAACATTTTTTTGTATTATTTTCTTCCTGTGTGTCTTCAGTCGATTTTACTCGTGAAAACTGTGCCTAGTGAAACAGTGGAGGCTTCGACATCTCATAAGTTGAATATATAATAGTCTGGAGTGCCAAGAACAGATTAGAAATAGGTCATTGTTTTGAAAGCGTCAGCCACCTAACACCGATGGGGCATTTTGTCTTTGTTGCCTCCACAAGACGATTCAATTCAACTTTTTAAATCTGAACCTGAGTCATATAGAGCTTAAATTGACCCCTTTACTAGCAGAGGTTTATTGTAAGTTGAACATAATTGAATAGTATTAGCAAAAATAGATATGGAACTGAAGGGGTTAAGTTCTAGGAGACCACCATACGCACCTGGCAGCGTGGTACACAAGAGTAAAATCTGTGGGTACCGTTTGGATTCGAGGCATGGCGCGTCAAGACATCGCTGCCTCATCGGTGTACCACGGCATTACCAAGGTGCCTAGGAAGGAAAAAATGGTGAAAAACTGTGGAGAAAATAAGAGAGAGAGAGAGAGAGAGAGAGAGATCAAAGGACTGATAGAAAAGGGAATTAGAAAGGAGAAAAGAGAAGGGAGGGAAAGAAAAGAGAGAATCAACGCAAAGGAGGGCGAGAGAAGATACAAGAAAGAATGGCAGGAGAAGGACGAAGGAGGGGGAGTGGGGGAAATAAGGAAGGAAGGAAGGAAGGAAGAAGACTAAGGAGGGAAGGAGGAGGGAATAAGGAAAGAAAGTAAGAAGAAGACGAAGGAGGGAGAGAGAAGAAAAGAAAAAAGGAAGAAGACGAAGGAGGGCGAGAGAAGAAATGAAAAAAGGAAGATGACGACGGAGGGAGAGAGAAGGAAGGATAAAACTAAGGAAGGAAAGATGGATGATGGGAAAAACGCTGGGGAGGTAAAGATAAAGGAAAAGAAAAGAAAAAGAGGAAGAGAGAGAAAAGAGGAAAGAAAGGAGAAAGGAGCAGGGGAAGGGACAGGTTAAGGTAATATGCATGAGTGGCCAAGCAAATATTACGTCACGAGGGGAGAGAGAGAGAGAGAGAGAGAGAGAGAGAGAGATGGAAAGAAGAGACAAGTTGTTCAAGAAATTTACGAGTCTCCTTGAATTTATCTGGTAAGAGAGAGAGAGAGAGAGAGAGAGAGAGAGAGAGAGATCGCATATACAGGTGTGGAGGGAAGGAAATCGGAGGGGAAGAGGAGAGTAAAAGGACAGCGAAGGATATAACAGAAGAGGAATGGAGAGGGGCAAGAAGGAAGAGATAGAGGCTGATGCTTGCACGGTAATAGTCCTGATCCATCCTACAGATTCGTAGAAAAAAAGAAAGAAAGAAAGAAAGTAAAGGAAAGAATAAACCCGAGTTTTAATTATGAAAAAGGGGCCACGCACCTTTAAATTATCTTGAGTGACACAGCACGTTTGTAACATTATCCCTGCCGGACTCCAGTTGGCAAGATGGCCGCTGGAAGTGTTGTTCTTGTCAGGGTCTCAGTTTATAGTTTCATGTTCAGTAAATTATATTACAAATATTTAAACATCAGTGGAACATCATTATAGCAAACAGTGATCTAATGGAAGTTTTTTTTTTTTTTTTAACGGTCACGATACTGCTGTTTTGGTCTGTTTCTAAACAAATACGGAAGAGAATGGTGATCTTTGGATCAACATGTGTGTATACCTTCATATATATGGAAGTTCACTGAAACTTTCATTACACTTCCAATATTTTGTTGCACCACTGATAAAACCTTGGTAATATATATTTGTGCTATATAAGGTTGATTTAAGAGTTCAGGATAGGTACTGACACAGCCTCTACCCTGCTTCCTCCTCTGTATTAACGCCTTCATAGCATCAACAACTTTCTTCTTTCGTCCACTCGACATTCCACTTTCTTTTTGCATTTTCCTCCCTCCTATGAATCACTTTTCTCCTTTCACTTTCAGAGCTCACCGCACAAGGACAAAACCCTGTAACGAGTTGTCATTCAGGGTAATACTCAACCACATCATCTGCAAACATTAGATATAATATTACCCATTACGTAATCCCTTTTTCACCTTCTCTCTCCACTTTCCTTTGTTTTTCTGATCCCTGTTTTGACCACGATCATAACTCAGTGCACATATATATAAACCAGCCGTGTGGGACAACGTACATCCTCGTCTTTCTCCACCAGTCCTTTTCACGTATGTCCTCCATTACGGTATCGTCTTACTGCATTAAAATCCACACCTCATCTTCCTTCGAAAACCATTTGTTCGTTATAATAATAGCAATAATTTTTCACCTTTCTCGTCATTTTGTCTCTCCCATTCCACATGTCTTCCTCTCCTCTTCCATCTACCCCCCCCCTCCCACCCTTTCGTCTCCCTTTCTCTTCATCTCTTCCATCCTCTTCTTTTTCCTGTTCCTATCCTACTCCATCCACTCTTCCCTGGCTGCCAACCTTCTTGCCTACCCCCCGCCTATGTTAATCCTTCCTGCTTCCTCTTCCCTCCCCCGCCTCTCTCCCTTTCTTCCTGGGCTCCCCCGACTCTCCCTTCCTCCTCCCGTCTTCCTCGCTGTCTCTCTTGAGGGATAAGAGACGTCCAACGATGATCAAAGATTTGGTGAAACAGGAAGGGGTAATATAGGTTAACATTCATTTTTGTTGTTGTTATTATTATTATTATTATTATTATTATTATTATTTTGTTCAGCGTGAATATTGGAGTGATAAGTGATGTGTGGATTTTAATGGCAAGACAGATAGTGAGATTAAAAGGAAGTAAGCGAGTAAATTAATAAGGAGGGGAGGGTTGGGGCAGATGAGGAGGACTGGACAGGAATGAGGCAGGGGTGAGGCAGGATTGGACAGGGATGAGGCAGGTAGAGTGAGTGATTCGGTATGGAGGAGACGCTGAGGTAGAGGAAAGGAGGTACTTGGGTGAAGCAGGAAGGAAGGAAGAAAGGAGGGGAGGGAGGGAAGTGGGTGAGAGGCGGTAAGAGAGGGAGTCAAGTGAATGAAGAATAGCGGAAAGGGGGTGGGGGTGAGGCAGGAGTGAGGTAGAAGGTTAAGTGGAAAGGATAATGGATGAGAAAAGGAGGTATAGGCAGAGGCAAATTGATTAGGAATAAAGAAGGCAGGCAGGAAGCTAAGGTAAGAGGGAGGTAGGTGAGGCAGGAGGGTAGGGGTAGGGAAGAGTGAGACAGACTAAGGGAAAATGTAGATGAGGTAACATGAAGTTGTGGGCCGAGGTAAAGGGATTAAGACAGGAAGATAGAAAACGAAGATGAGAGATGTGTAGAGGGAGGAAGGCAGGTGGGTGAAACAGGAACATCATGTGATTTTAGTGTAATATCGTTCCAGGTATTTAAAACAAGTGACAGTGCACTCCGTGATGTTGAAAGCGTAGCCATCACTAAGAAATGATTTTGTTTTACATATTTTTTTTTTCAATACTCCCCTAAATAGTACCACAGTCGGCCATGCTTGTATATATTTAATTCTTGGATAGGTTTTCTCTCGAATGAACCAAATTATCTGGTGTTAGCCAAAATTGATTTCAAGGTGCACGAATGGCAGAAACGGGTGGCTCGAGGTATTTAACCTTCAAATTAGGATTGCTTTCAGATTAACAGAGTCTTTTAGTGTTAATCAGAATACAGTACCCAAGTGCGTTAACTGCAATAGAGGAGTTACACATGTTCAGGGAATTTCCTCCACCCGAAAAACAAACATTTAGAGACCAAGACAGTGACGTAGCTTAGCAGAGGCCCTTCCCCCGTCAGACCCTTATCCTCTTCGCCCCATATATGCAAACTTGGCAACGCTACTGTCCCAAGATCATTATACATTGGGCAGTAGTTATTGAGACCATCATAAACAACACTGTGGACGGACATTATGCAAGACAGTGTTCAGACGTGCAATTATCTACCCAGTCCAGTTGTGAAGGTCCTGGACTCCTTGACATGATAAAACACTTCAGCCAGACGACCGTAATTTTTTTATAATATTTTACTACAAATAGGTTATTGTATTAGCATAGGAAAGACTCATGTTTCAAGGGATTAATGGAGTCTGCATTCAACCCCTTTCCCTCCAGTTCGAGAAGCCTCTACAAATCAGAATCGTGTGAAGATAGTTTGGATAAAATAAAAATACATCATCAGGTAATAGGGATTAAACAATTTTTCAGGGGACACCTTTTTATTAATTAATTTATGCAGATACGTAGGAGAGATTCAAGACCTAAATTTATAAACATTCCTAAGCACAAGTCGTGTATAAGATTGTATATTTCTATTTTCATTCATTCACATACCAAAGACTCTAAAACTATACTAGAGTGAATGATAAAATGCAAATACGAGAAAACAAAAATGAATGAAAATAATGAACTGTATGGAGACTTTATTATTGTGGAAACTGGCTACGATTCTTTGTGAATACGAATATAGGACGATTAGTGAATGGCGGGAAAGAAAGGAGAGGGAGGGAGAAGTAAAAGAAAGGGAATAGGGAAAGCAAAATAAATGGAGAGAGAGAGAGAGAGAGAGAGAGAGAGAGAGAGAGGATCCGGAAAGTGAGAGCCAGCCAAGAGGATTACAGAAGGTTGAGACTCTCTCTCTCTCTCTCTCTCTCTCTAGGAAAAATGAAATGAAGGTCAGGAGAGAGCGAGCAAGCGAGAGAGAGAGAGAGAGAGAGAGAGAGAGAGACCAGAGCACAGCACAACAGGAAAATGCCATTACCTTCCTTCTTTACGATGATGTCTGCCGTCCCCTCCAACATCACCCATTCTGCCTGACATCACTATCTCTTTGCTCTCGACGCGACACTCTTGCGACATCAGGACCTCTTTGCTACGTAGGCCTCGTTTGTTACATTAGCACATCTTTATGACATCAGCACCTCGTTATGACATCAGCATTTGTGACATCAGCGCTTCTTTGTGGCAGTAACTTTATGACACGCAGTTTTTTGTGACACTAACACCTCATTTTGACGTCAACACTTTACGGCGACAGACATTCTTTGTTACACTGGCACTTTGTGAACTTGCGAGTACACACACACACACACACACACACACACACACACACACACACACACACACACACACACACACACACACACACACACACACACACACACACACACACACACACACACACACACACACACACACACACACACACACACACACACACACAATCATCTTGACATCTTCATCATCTTCAAGTTATTAAAGGCGTTTCCTGCCTGCACCCTCTTGGCCTAGCTCCAAGCCTGCCTTGCCTCACCCTGTTCTGCCTCATCCTGCCTTTGCCTCTCCCTGCCTTGCCTCACCCTGCTCTGTCTCATCCTGCCTTGCCTTACCCTGCCTCACCCTCACCCTGCTTCACTCAGTACATGCCATACTCAGTACTTGCATTTCCCAGCCTCAGTCAGTACACTCCTCATCCTGCCTCACTCAATACCCTCCTCACCCTGTCTCACTCAGTACCCTTCTCACCCTGCCTCACTCAGTACCCTCCTCACCTTGCCTCACTCAGTACCCTCCTCACCCTGCCTCACTCAGTACCTCCTCACCTTGTCTCATTCAGTCCCTGCCTCACCCTTCCTCATTCAGTATCTGCTTCGCCCTGCCTCACTCCACATCTGTTTCCACCCTGCCTCACCATCCTCCTCATTTGCTGCCTCACCTTGCCGCACCCTGCCTAACCCATACTCGCCTGACATCACAGGACTCGTTGAGATGCAAAAATCAAGCCCCTGAAATAGGTTACTGAGCCAGGAATGTTGGTAGTTGTGGTAGTGATGGTGGTGGCTGTGGTGGTGATGGTGGTGGCTGTGGTGGTGATGGTGGTGGCTGTGGTGGTGATGGTGGTAGGTATGGTGGTGGTGGTGGTAGTTGTGGTGGTGATGGTGGTGGATGTAGTGGTGGTGGTGATGTGGTGGTTATGGTGGTAGTTGTACTGTAGGGGTGATGGTTGTGGATGTAGAGGTGGTGGTGGTGGTGGTACTTGTTGTGGTGATGGCGGTGGTGGTGGTGATGGTTAGTGGTACCGTAGTTGTGTTGGTGATGGTGACTGTGTTAGTGATGGTGATGGTTGTGGTAGTGATGGTGGTGGCTGTGGTAGTGACGGTGGTAGCTGTGGTAGTGACGGTGTTAGTTGTGGTGGTGATGATGGTAGTTGTGGTAGTGATGGTGATGATTGTGATGGTGATGGTGTGGCTGTGGTAGTGATGGTGGTGGTGATTGTGGTAGTGATGAGAGTCGTGGTAATGATAGCGGTAGTCGTGGAAATTATGTTGGCAGTGGTGGTGATTGTGGTGGTTGTGATATGATGGTGATGGTTGCAGCTCTAGAAATGATGATGATGGAAGTTATGGTAGTGATGATGGTGCTTGTGGTGGTGGACATATACTCCTTGTTTTCCCTAATTTAGCAAAGTGGATCCACACCCCTTATTCCTGGCCCTGACCCACATGCAAACTAACACTCTCTGGCGCCTCTAATCCCCAGCTTAATAAAATCGTCTGGCGTTTGCTGGCGTATAAGCTAGACAATACATGGCTATGGGAGGTAAGAGGGATAACATGCGTTTGTTTTCTACTGTTTTGTGTGTTGCAGGGACGGCTCAGTCAGGTGGTGTTGGGAGCACAGTCATTTTAGCTGCTAGTGAAATTATTAATCAGCCATGCAGTCAGTGAGCGTAAAACAGCAAACACTACAGCAACTGAAAAATAAAATCGAGTTAGTGCGGTAAACTTCGTTCGCCAGTTAATTTCATGTCAGTGTGTGATTTTGTGTGTGTGTGTGTGTGTATATATATATATATATATATATATATATATATATATATATATATATATATATATAGCTATTTATTTATCTATTTATTTATTTATTTATTTATTTATGTATATATATATAATTGTTAGTGGTAGGTGGGGGCGCTCACCATTCGCTCACTCGATGTAGTGCTGCTCTCGGGTGTCTGCCCTTTCCTCTCCTCCAGCCTTCTTTCCTTCCATCCTCTTCTGTCTTTCTTTCCTTCATACTTTCCTTGTCCTTATGCCTATGGGTGACTTTACACTCCCTCTTCTGTCTTTCTTTCATTCTTTCCTCTTCCTTCTGCCTGTGGATGACTCTACACTGAGTGACAAGCCAAATGGTTTCCTATACACAAGGAAACCATTTACTACACTGGGTGGTAACCATATAACCAAATTATGGCACCTGGTGGTTTAATGGGTAATTGTTGTGTTCCAGTCGGATTGAACCGGTAGAGAGGTGGCCTGCAGTCCTTACGGACCCAGGTTCGAATCCCGGCTGGCGCAGGGAACAGTTTAAGGATTTGAATTTCTTTAAATCAGGCTTTACTGATCTACCAGAAGACCCGCCGACATGTCGTAAAAATACCCCCGCTAATACCAATACACCAGTCCTGTATGAGACAGCCCTAGCATGTATTCAATATGGACGGTGGGTGTTAGCGCCGAAGTGGTGACATGTAGAGGTGTATGGCATGTAGGAGGACTGCTGGGCCTTGATAGCAGGCTGTGAAGCCTATGCCCAGAGTCGGACACATAAAAAAAAAAAAAAAAAAAAATCCAAGGGATGGTTGGGGTTTATTGCTTACGTAATGCCACTCAGGGATGAGTGAGGCTGGTCACTCATCTTAATTGTCGAGACCAACCGCCTAGCCCCGGGCTCCTACGCTTCTCATGGGGCAATGTAGGGTTGGATGATGACTGGATGGATGGATGTATAATAGCTGTCAGTATCGCCATTATTGGGTCTGACAGTTGTTAAATATGAGAAATATGGTTTGACGGTTTGCTCGCCTAATGGCCACCCCTCAGCACTCAATTTTTCCATATTTGCAGTAGTTGAGTCCTTCACTAACCAAAGCCAGCTGTGTCGTAATTGTGATAGATATGTGTTGGTAGTTGTGGTGGCAGACGTGTTAGTTGTGGTTAATTTGCACTGTGGTTGATAGATGTTGATAACTGTGGTGATAATTGTGGTGGAGAGATGTACGGTAGCTGTATGATAAAAGCGGTAGATATATGTTGATAGTTGTGATGGTAATTGTGGTGGTTGTGGTTAATTAGAATGGTGGTGGAAATAATTGACATTGTGGTGGGCAGATGTTGGTAGTTGGTGGAAATTGAGGCAGTTGTGGTTAATTAATGCTCAGGTCACGTAGCTTTCCAGTCAGACACTTTTATATTCATTGCCTCGTTAACCTTGCCCTTGTATCGTTAATCCCTCAATGTATATCGTTAATCTTGAGCTGGGCCTTATCTGTCCTGGCCTTCGTTAGCTCAGACTCTCGTTATCAGTTACATGTGTGGATCTGGATGCTATGTTTGGGATGTACACACACACACACACACACACACACACACACACACACACACACACACACACACACACACACACACACACACACACACACACACAAGGAAGCAAACAACGTAATCCCATCCCACACATTCACACACACGTGCACCCAAGCAAGCTTACACACACACACATACACACACACACACACACACACACACACACACAGGTAGGATAATTGGCCTGTTTGGTTACCTGTTCCCCGCCTCCCTAATTGGCCACACTTACCTGCACTCCCCTCCTTTTAGTCACACATTTTCTCCCCCGTTATTTTTCACATTCCCTCATTTTCTCACATTCTCTTTAATTTCCCCCGTCGCCTTTTACTTTAATCCCATTGACCTGCATTCCCATCTTTACTGCACTCATTTTCTCTTATTTATTTACTATCTTTTACGTTCTTACATATTCTTTAGTTCTCCCTTTCGGCTTGCATTTTCTCGCTCCTTCGTTCACTGCCTTCTTATCTCAGTTTAATTTTCTGTATATTTCATCACTTGTTTTCCTCACATTCTTTTATCCTCCCCTTTCAAGTTTCCTCACTATATGTTCTCATTTTCTTTATTTTTTTTCTTTAAGTTCCCCTTTTTTACATTTTCTCAGTCTTTATGTTCCCCGATTTTCTCACGAGTCCATTTGTTAACACTTTACATTTTCCCCAGTTTCCCCTTTTGGGTTTTCGTGATATATATTTTTTTACTCGCTTCTTCTTTTATTTTTACTTTCTCCTTTCATTTTCTGCCGTTTTCTTCTATTCCCCTTAAGATTATCATGCTATTTTGCTCATATTTTCTTCCACGACTTTCTGCCCCCCTACAGGTTCCTCATTTTACACACTCACTTTCGTCTTTACTTCTCACCGTAAATTTTCTCATATTTTCTTTAACCGTGCATTTTTCTTTTTTTGCGTTTTCTTTTAGTGTCCCCTTTTGGCATTTCTGAGTGTTCCCGTTTTCATTTCTTGTATTTTTTTCGTTCGTTTCACTAGTCCTTTTGTTTTATCACATAATTTTGTCACATTTTCAACAGTTGGTCCTTGTGGCTTCTCTGGTTGTTTTTCCTTTCGTACTCTCTCTCTCTCTTCAAACTCTTTAAATTTCTCACTTTCTTTGCTTTCTCACTTAACTTTCTTTACATTTCTCACTTACTCCATTTTTCCATTGTTTCACCATCTTCATATGCTTTAATTTTCTTCTGACTATTTTCCTTCTGTTTCTTTTTTATTTCTTTTTTTATTCTTTTTCTCTTTTTTTTCTTTAACTTTCTCTTTTTGTGTCTTCACTTTCACCTTTCATTTTGTCCGTTGGCTTTCATCGCATTTCCCTGCATTTTCTTTCAGTCCACCATCTTCTTTTTTTTTTTTTTTCTTTCACCTTTTCATTTTCTCATGCCTTGTTCATTTTATTTTTCCACCTTCATTTTCTCACATTCATTTTCTCACATTCTTCACTTGCCATTGTCATTTTGCTCACTCCTCATATTCCTTCGTCATTTCGCACTTTCCTCGCCCTTTTCGGAGTCATTTTCTCACTTCCTCACATTCTCCGCTTCTTTTTCTCACTTTCCCCACCTTTCTTCGTCATTTCCTCACGTTCCAGGTCTTTCTTCCTCAATTTTCTCTTTCCTCACCTTTCTTAGCCATTTTCTCAATCTCTTCACCCTTCATCGTCATTTTCTCACTTTCCTCACCTTCCTGCGATTTTGACCCTCCACCTGACGAGGCCACTGGGATGAACAAGATAGGTGGCGTAGAGATTTTCGTTCCCGGAGCAGATCTCGGAAAGTATTAACCATAGACTCATGAAATTTCAAATAGATATGTGTCTTATGGTAAAATGGTGCCTTTTGGTAGGTAGAATGCTGTCTTAAGTAGTTTTTTTTCTTTTTTAATAATTCTTCACAGATTTCAGTGCTACCTGCGTAAGAAATTTTAGGGCCTGACTGTACCTGTTATTATGTAATCATAAAACAAAGGCTGTTTATTTCCAAGGATAAACTACCGTAATTTTAAAGTTTTAATGTCTCTGTGTTTTACCAGGGGGGGGGGGACGAGAGCCATTATGCGCTTGGTTAGGTGTGTAGGAGGTGGCAGCAGTGTAGCGTTTCCTATGTTTTATTCCATTTTCGCCCCTGCTTGACCTCTACCTCTATCCGAATTTCTTCCTTCAACTCTTCCTTATTGTCGTCTTTGGCTTCTTTCATTTTCTCCTTTATTTTACTTTTTCTTCGTCTCTTTCTACCCAAGTTTATCTCCGTCTTCCTTTTACCTGTCATTATCTCTAAAAATTCCACATTTCTCCAAGAATTTATTCCCTGATTTTATCTTGCTTCATTCCCCCTCGTCATTATCCTCTGTCATTTATATTTTTCTTTCCTCATGTTCGTCCATCATGTCATCATTTATTTCCTTCCTTATTTTCCTCTCATCTTTTGCATTTTCTTTCCTCATCTTCATCCATCATGTCTTCCACTATTTACTTCCCCGTTTTCCTCCCAACCTTTTTTTTCTTTCCTTGTGTTCGACCTTAATGTCTTCCTTTATTTCCTTCCTCATTTTCTGTCCCATCATTTACCTCTTTCATGTCCGTCATTTTGTCAGGGTCTCGTCATTCTTTCCGTGAACATTGTGAACCTTTGAACTTTGGAATCCCTGATATTGAACCTGATACTGTGAGATGAGGTGGGGTTGGGTAGGATGAGGTATTGAACCTGATACTGTGAGGTGAGGTGGGGTTGGGTAGGGTAGGGTGAGGTGAGGTGGGGTTGGGTAGGGTGAGTTGAGGTGAGGAAATATGTGGCGAGGTGAGATGGATGACGTGAGGTGTGGTGGTGTGAGGTGAGGTGAGATGAGGTGAAGTTGCTGGTGGGTTGGGTGGGGTTGAGGTAAAGTGATGTGAGGTGACAGAGTGAGTTGGGGTAAGGTGAGGGTATGAGAGGAAGGTGTAGTGAGATGAGGGGACGGGGGGCTTGGTGGGAGGCCTAGGAGTGAGATAAGAGAAGGTTGGGTGAGATGAGTGGAGCCCTTACCCTGGAGGGACCATGGGATTGGGGTAGCGGGAGGGACGCAATGCATACTGAATAGGTATTTGCTGATGAGGTAAGCTGCGGTGCGGTGACGTGGGATATACAGAAGTACATGCAAAATATACGTAACATACAGCATATGCATTGATAGTGAGTTCGTCTTTTGTGACAGACCAAATAGGTTTACAGATAACCTAATCTCCGTGTGTAAAATATGAATGGAAAAAAGGAAAGCTCTCCCAACCCCGTTATCTGCAGGGTAGTATCTGTAAGGGGAGAAAAAAACACCATAACTGATAAACAACACAAAGGATACCTGTAAAAGTCACACCTAACGCGACGGTATCCACCACCCCGATACGTCCTATAAAGCATTCTTTGTCTTTGGCCACACTCTTTATACACACCTCGGACACATGCCAGACACTCCCCAGATGCACACCACATGCACCTCACACACCACAAATACCTTCCACCGCTCAGTACATCCCATAAGTGTGACACATATTAAACTTTACGGTTACAGCTTGCCAGATTTGATTCTTCTATAGAGCACAATGACTGAGTGAGTGAATAAGAGAGTGACACAGTTAGGAACACACACACACACACACACACACACACACACTGGACTTAGCCGCCCCTGTGGGTGCAACAAAAACGATTTTTTTTGTAATGCGTCACACAGAAGCGGAAATATTGTGATCCAATTTATCTGTGACTCCCTGCAAACCTCCTAGGGACATGTTGAATGGGGCGAAGTTAGGTAAGGCTGGATAACGTGAGTTGGGATGAAGTGGGGTGAGGCAGAAGTGGGATGAGGTGATGTGAAGTGAGATGAAGTGGGGTGAGGTAGGGTTGGGTGAAGTGTGGTGACTTGGGGCGGAGTGGAGTGAACTAGGGTGAGGTTAGGCGTAGTGAGGTTGGGTGGGGTGGAGTGAGGTAGGGGAAGGTAAGGTGCATTGAGGTGGGGCGGAGTGGAGTGAAGTAGGGTGAGGTAAGGTGTAGTGAGGTGGGGCGGGATTGAGTGAGGTAGGGTAAGGCACGGTGTGATGAGGTGGGGCGGGATGGAGTGAGGTAGGGGGAGGTAAGGCGAAGTGAGGTGGGGCGGAGTGGAGTGAGGTGAGGTTGGCATGCTCAGCATTCCAGCTAAAATTGATCCCCTCGCGTGGCATTTAAATTTCTTGTTACCACCCTGGAGAGAGAGAGAGAGAGAGAGAGAGAGAGAGAGAGAGAGAGAGAGAGAGAGAGAGAGAACGTGACTATCTGAAAAACGTTATGTTGCGAGAGACAGGGTGGGGGCGAGGCAGGGAAAAAGATGTGCAGGATTGTTATTGTTGTTGTTGTTACTCCCGCTGCGTTTTTGCTGCTTCTGCTGTTGCTGCTACTCTACCATGGTCTCTGGCCGAGCAGACCAATCGACCACAAGCAGACAGCCACATTCCCATAGCAGACAGCGTTTCGTCAGGGTTGGAACGGGCTAGAGAATATAATGACTGATAAGGTGGTGGTAAGTCTGAGGAAAGGTGAGGGTGAGGAAGTGTGAGGTAGGGTGAGGGAAAGTGATAGTGAAAGCTTGGTAGATTGGGATTGAGGTGCGGTTATGTAATGCAACACTGGAAAGAAAGTAGGGTTGAGCGGATGAGAGTTAGGCAAGGTAAGGTTGAGGCAGGGTTGAGTTTAGAGAGGTTGTGGGTGAGGCAGGGTGAGGATAAGGTAGAGTTAGGGTAAGTCAGAATGATTGGAAAGACAGGATGAGAGTGCAGAAGGGTGAGTATTAGCAAGGGTGATCCAGGGTGAAAATAATGCAACGTAAGGGTAAGACAGACAGATAATGAGACTAGGGAAAAAAGCCGAATTGGAGAAAGACTGGATAAAACTTGGATAGGTGAGGGTATGGCAGGGTTATATAAGGTAAAGAGTGAGGCAGAGAGGGTGAGGTAGGATGAAGGAGGCAGGTTGACGCTGAGGGAGGGTTATATGAGGCATGAGTAAGAATGAATGGGGAGGTAGAATGAAGTGTTTCAAGGTTATGCGAGGTAATGGAAAGAATGGGAGAGGGACAGGATGAAAGTGAAGTAGGGTGGATGTGGGGTTTGGTGAGTTTGAATCAGGATAAAGAGGTGGATTTAAGTGAGGCTGAGGGGGTAAGGCAGGATGAGGGCAGGGGCGGGGTGAGGAAGGATGAGGGTGAGGCAGGGTGAGGGTTAGGCAGGGGCGGGGTGAGGCAGGTCTGTCGTCAAGGAGCCATCCATTTTTCTTGATCACTCTCCTCGTCTTGAGGGAGAGAGAGAGAGAGAGAGAGAGAGAGAGAGAAATTCAGAGGCAGACAAGTAGAAAATGAGAAAGAAATGGAAGTAAGGTAACAAAACAAACAAATAGAAGAGAGAGAGAGAGAGAGGTTAGTTAAAGGTCAAATATAAATGCAAGAACATTCCAAGAAATGAATACAATATATTAAACAAGGTATGAGAGTTTTGCACTAATAAATAGAGTGTAAAGCATGACTAGCTGTATTCATTATATATTCTAACTCACTTTATTACCACTATTATCTTTGTCGCCATCAAAATAATAGCTCTATTTTCCTTTAGAAGTACTACAGTAATTTTCACCATTATCATCATATTTACCTTCTGCATTAGCTTGATGATCATCATATTATCGTCATCACTGTGTCGTGGAGTAAAAGGTCAAAGGGAAACACGAGTAACGTTTTCTATATTTTTCTGAATAAATTACGTAGATACAGTGCATGCAGATATAACTGTCATGCCTTATGTTGAAATCCTTTTAAGGGATGCAGGAAAGTTGCGCTTAAAACTAATATATAATAACAATAGTATGGGTGCGGTGAAATAGTGTGTACCCCAGGGGAGGGCAGTTCAGAGGATGTTGTAGTGACTCACTCTGTGCCCCACTGCTGCAGGATTTCAGGGTGATAGTTGTAGACACTTTTTTTTTTTTTTTTTTTATGCTGAGTGATACGCTGTTGGACGTTTGGTGGTCTGTTGTGCTTAGGCGCTTCAGCCAGGTTTTGTCCATAAGTGCTTACTTCCGAGGGAACTGGGACATCATTAAGGATACGGCTGTGGATTTCTGCATGGTAACACAGTGAGAACTCTTTGCATGGTAATCGTCTGCTGCCTGGGCAAGGTGTAGCTTGCTCTGAGATGTTCACTGGAGCTTATGTACCTACTGCGTATGCTGCAGTGTGCCCTGACTGCATAGGAACCAGGAGGCTCCTTTCTCTCATTGTCTGGTGGGAGGGCTGGGAACAGCGGATAGGCTGACTGGAACTCCTACAATAAGGAATGAATCCAGGAACTTTAGGAGCATGTAAAAAGCCTTTGTTTAAAGGTAAGAGGCATCTGGTTGGATTGTCCCTGCATATAAGAGGGATGGGGGAAATGTTTGACAGTTCCTACTGATGTTTTCTTGGCTGCTTGGGTTGGGAGTGGCAGGAAGATACCATTAGATATGGTAATGAGGGGTGTTGATTGAGTTCCTCTTATCAGTACTTTTTTCCCCACTTTCGTTATTTCCTTTCCACCCCTCACTGCGATGCACAACAATCGTCACCATCATCATCTTCTCTTTCACCTCTTCCTCTTCTCCCTCGCTCTTTGAACTCAGTGCTTTTTTCCATTCTCTCTCTCTCTCTCTCTCTCTCTCTCTCTCTCTCTGCTGCCGCATTACTTTTCATATGTCTAATCTACCTGCCTTATCCTGCCTCCCTCTTCCTACCTTTTCCTGCTCCCTCTACCTACCTTATCCTGCTCCCTCTTCCTGCCTAATCCTGCCTCCCTCTTCCCGCCTTATCCTGCCTCCCTCTTCCTGCCTTACCCTGCCTCCCTCTTCCTGCCTTTCCCTGTCTTCACCTAGCTGCCTCTCCCTGTCTGCCTCTGATCGCTGTCCGTGAAATTAAGCCGGCTATATCCTACGCTCTCATTTTCTCTGGACATTTTCATCATCGCTCACTTTCATCACTCGCTTCCCTTACTCACTTTCACACTTCGCTTTATTCACACATGTTCTCCATTCGTTCACTATATTCATCATTCACTTTCATCATTATTTTTAACCATCACCCTCACAGGTTGCTTCTGTCGCTCATGTACTTCACTCACTTTCTTCGTTATATTTACCCATTTTTTTCATCATTCATTTTCATCACTGGCTCTTGTGCAATTAATTCTGCTCACTTTCATCACTTACTATATCATTTTCTTCCACCTTATTTACTCACTTTCTCCTCACCTTCATCATTTATTGTTTGCCTCAGTCTCTTTATCCTTCTCACTTTCCTGTTATTTTCATCACTACCCTTATTTTCTCCAATCGCCATATTTTTATTTTATTTACATGTTTGCTTTGATCATCTTCATTTCAGTTTCGTTACTCCTCTTGTTCATTTTCATTGCTTTTATTTTTCATCCCCCACTTTTTAAAAATGTATACCGCATTGCCTCATCTCATTTCCATCATTTTTATTGCTCACTTTTATGACATTTTACTTTTTCATGACTTCCTTCTTTTCCGTTTCTTTCTTTAACTTCCGCTCACTGAAATGAACGAAAGTAAAGAAAAAAACGGGATATATATATGTGTGTGTGTGTGTGTGTGTGTGTGTGTGTGTGTGTGTGTGTGTGTGTGTGTGTGTGTGTGTGTGTGTGTGTGTGTGTCCGGATGATGGTGAATTGGTAGTAGTAGTTGTTGTTGTTGTGGTAGTAGTGTGAATTTATTATTATTATTATTATTATTATTATTATTATTAGATTTCTTTCGTTCTTGCTCCGGGTGGACGCCCAGAGATCTTTCGTAATGATGGACGTGAAGGAGATCATTTCAAACCCCATCACCAGCAGAAATCTTCCCTTTAATATCGTAAAATCTTTGTCCATAAATATTATTGACGTTGCTGGTGCACCGAATTTTTCCCCTTAACCCCTTCCATGCGATGACGTGTATTGCAGTATATTTTTTTTCCACCACCAGACGATTTTATTCAGGGCAGGAGAGACTTCGAAATGGAAAGTTATGACCCCCATTACGCGCGTCACAACCAGGGTGCTGTGTCAAGCTGAATATAATCGTTTGATGGCAACAAGATTTATATATATATATGAGAGAGAGAGAGAGAGAGAGAGAGAAACCTACGTCCCAATGCTGAGTGAATTTGTCAGCATAAAGCAAAACAAAAAAGTTGCAGCCTGGAGGAATAAAATCGTCTGGCAGGAACAAAAACAAAAAAAAAAGATATAAAGTAATTAAATAAAAGGATGATGTGGCCTGAAGAGGTTGAAAATTGCAGTAGTCATACAGTACCCAGGTGGTGGCATGAGGTGGCCTGCAGTTACTCCCTCCGCTCCCTCACACCTGTACCTGAGCAATAATTGGGCTTACTACACCTTCCCGTCCTCTTCTGTGTTACTTAAATCATTCAGACATCACCATACTCTGCACAAGTAACGTACAAAATTATTAGCCAGGCGTATCCAAAAATAAATCGACAAGGAAGAGGTGTTAGGGAGCTTCCTCAACCAGAATACGGACCAGTGAAAACAAGTACCAGCAGGTCCTCAGGCAAGGGACTGATGAACCCACGAGTCAGATGCATAAAAAAAATAATATATAGCCTCCAATACCCAGTGCCGCCCCTTTCATCGCCACAGTCTCTTTCATAAGGTATTTTTATGTGACCTGAAATGAGAGAGAGAGAGAGAGAGAGAGAGAGAGAGAGAGAGAGGGACTGGAAAAGGCAAACAGACAGACAGACAGACAGGAGAGAGAGAGAGAGAGAGAGAGTAGATGGGAGAATATAAGGTGAGTAGATGGGGTCCCCTTTTTCCACACGAGATGGGTTGCTATGGTGATGAGGGGAAGGGGGTGGGGGGCAGGGGAGGGGAGGGGGAGGGAGCATGATGAGTGGGTGGTGTTTGTTTGTGGCCACTTGTTTATTTGTATATTGTTTATTTGTTTACTGTTACAGTTTGTTTGCTGTCGTTTTGTTTAGTACTTGTGTCTGCCTTGTTTACTGTTTGTTTACTATCCCTGTTTATTTGTTTACCATATTGTTTACCTCCCTTGTTTGTTTATTATTTTGTTTACTACCATTGATTATGTTTACTATTTTGTTTACTACTTTTGTTTGTTTGCTATCATCTTGTTTGCTACCTTTGTTTACCTGTTTACTGTCTGTTTATTTGTTTACCACCATTTTGTATACTACGTTTGTTTATTTGTGTACTATCATTTTGTTTACTGTCCTTGTTTATTTGGTTATTATAGTGTTGTTTCTTACTCTTGTTGTCTTTACTGTTTTTGTTTGTGTCGTTTGTTTACTGTCATTGGTTATTTGTTTATCTTCATTTTGTTTGCTGGTATTGTATATTTGTTTACTGTTTTTGTTTTCCACTGTTTGTTTTTGCCGCTGCGACATTTATTAGACGCTATTGTTTGTTTGTTTACTGCTGTTGTTTACCTGTTTAGTGTCCGTCCTTAAATGCCGTTGTTTACATGTGTAGTGCGATTGTTAAGTATTATGTTTTTGTTTGTAGCCATTGTTTGTTTCTTATTTGTCTTCCATTGGTTGCTTGCCTTCTACCTCTTGATTTACCTACTACTACTACTACTACAACTACCATTATAGCGTATGTTGGTATTCATTATGTTGATCTACGAATATGGGTGTCATTTGAGGTGGAGCACAGGTTCGAACTCGATAGCTGTGTGCATGTGTGTGTGTGTGTGTGTGTGTGTGTGTGTGTGTGTGTGTGTGTGTGTGTGTGTGTGTGTGTGTGTGTGTGTGTGTGTGTGTGTAATGCAAGCAGAGGCATAAGCTGATCACCTACCAGCATGGCAGCTTTTCGAGCATACATGCGTACTTAAATATGTACGTTTACTGTTGTTATATGGGGTAGCTGCACGTATAATACTTTGTTATACATATGCATTTCTTGTATATACGTGTGTACAATTATATTTACATTATATAGGTGTGTACTTCTTTGTTTTTATGTCTATTACATTATATACGTGTGTGCTTTTTTGTTTTTATGTATTATTATTTAGCTGTGTATAACTCCTCTGTACATGTATACCATCATTTACATGTGTATTTCCGTTATAACCTATAGACAAAGAGAGAGAGAGAGAGAGAGAGAGAGAGAGAGAGAGAGAGAGAGAGAGAGAGAGAGATACACACCTGTTTATTACTACTGATTACCCCCCAATACCTACCTGTTTTTCCCCCCGCAGCATACTGTTCGCGGACATCGTAGGGTTCACGGCCATCTCGTCCACGTACACCGCATCAGAGCTGGTCAAGATGCTGAATGAACTCTTCGCTAGATTTGACGGACTGGCTGAGGTTTGTATTCATCTTTGTACTCCCTCACTTGCATTCCCGTAGGCTGGTAAGGAATAGGTGTTTCAAAAGCTTTCAGTCGCACCACAACACGGCCATTTCTGTGTGTGTGTGTGTGTGTGTGTGTGTGTGTGTGTGTGTGTGTTTCAGTATTTTTGGTTCAGCTTATTCTCTTACCAGTTTATTTTTATCCGCTATTAAGAATCTTGACAGGATTCATTTAAGTTTAGTTTGGCTACATTCAGAGCTATGTTTTCCGCTGAGATTTACCCCGTCAAAGCGAGCCAGTTTGCTTAATGGATGTGTTCGGACGGCGAGACGGAGGTTAAGTTAGCAGCTTAGTGTTCTCTCATTAGAAATTAGAGTATATATATAGCCATTGAACACTGTCAGGTCGCAGTGTTTTTATTCTGGCTTATTGTGTTATTTTTAGGTTGCCACTGATTTTTATTTAATTCAGTGTTTTATATTTTTCAAGTCTCTCTCTCTCTCTCTCTCTCTCTCTCTCTCTCTCTCTCTCTCTCTCTCTCTCTCTCTCTCTCTCTCTCTCTCTCTCTCAAGCCCACCTATACTCTTTCCACGTTAACTTGGCCTAAATATGTCCTCTTCGTCTTGAATGCTAAGCTATAACAAGAAATCAACACGAATATGACACTAGTCACGAAGAAGTGCTATGAAAATAATGTAGAACTGTAGTATTATTCTGTTTACCCCAAATATTGTGCAAAAGGTTGAATATCTTACTCCTTACATATACTGCCTCTCCTTACACCTTACATATACTCCCCCCCTTACATACTGTATACTGCCTCTCCTTACACCTTACATATACTGCCTCTCCTTACACCTTACATATACTGCCTCTCCTTACACCTTACATATACTGCCTCTCCTTACACCTTACATACACTGCCCCTCCTTACACCTTACATATACTGCCTCTCCTTACACCTTACATATACTGCCTCTCCTTACACCTTACATATACTGCCTCTCCTTACACCTTACATATACTGCCTCTCCTTACACCTTACATATACTGTCTTTCCGTAACCCTTCCAGTACTCAGCTCAGGGGAGACTTTTTCAAACTACATTAATTAGATGCACCTTTAATTAACACCTTCGCCATTAGTGTGTTACAGGTCCTACCTAACTTGATTAATATCGTCAGGTAGTTGGAAAAAATGATAAGAAAAAAAGAAGGAAAAGGTATGCCATCAAAGGTGTCTGTTCGTCCAAATATTTCCAGTAACACCACCTGGCTTTCTTATGTAACTTCTTTCACCTGCCTTCAGTTCACTCGCGACTTGACGAATTCGCTCCGATAACTTGTATTTTATTTATTTTATTCTTACTGCAGCCAGACCATTTTATTCAGGTGAAGGGGGCGTCCAGGTAGTGAAGGGGGTTAATGAAGGCTGTATATAACCCCTTCTGTTGGTGTAATCTATCCCAGACTGAATATAATCGTGTGGAGGCAGCAATATGAAGCTCAAAATTACGTCAGTAGATTCATGTAGTTAATACCCATATTCTAAGCGGCATGGGAGGCCTGGTAACACCTCCTCATTACCGATTTATTTTGCTTATTGCACTTCAACTTTCCTTTGTATGTTTTTATGTCATTTTGAAATCGAAAAGGCGTGCACTAATAACTTACGTAAGAATATAGAGGTTAACGTAAGAATATTGAAGTTTAACAGGCAGAATAACTCGCTGTGGAAAAAGTGTTACGAAATCTCCAGGACCACTTAAAATGCGGCCTTAAATCTCTCCAGCATCGCCAAGGCCTCACGCCATACCGGCGCGTCAGGCTGGGAGCGACTGTGCTGTATAATAAATAACTCTGACACTGTTATTTTTGTTCCTCGTCACTGCTTTTAAAATTCCTGCAATTATTCTTCGTTGCATTATTTTTATCGTAATAATTTCAGGCCGAGGACGTAATTTTATTTTATTCTTGCTGCAACCAAAGATTTTGTTGAGGTTAGGAGAGCCACCGAGAGAGGGAGAGGTTCATGAAGTCTCTATCTGACTCCTCCAGTTTAAAAGTCCCTCCAAAGCTAAAGATAGATAGATAGATAATTTGATTGATAGAGATGAAAAGAAAGTCGTCGGAGTGAAGAGTTAAGGTGATCCTCCATGCCGACATTTTTATTCACAACAATTCCCAAGTTTCCGAGCACAATAGAGTCATCTTTATTTGTGTCCCGTTTGTGACGGTCTTTTTCCCCTTAAATTCACCTTCATATACAGAAAAATATATCTGGTGAAGTTCCTCTGCTACCTACAAAGCTGATTCTCCATTTACCCACTATTTGCAGTGCCAGTTGTGTGGAAATTGATTGTGATACTTTGTGCCACATCCCCGACATAATAACGAGGATTCACAGTTTATTCACTTCTCGAGACCACATTACTTTTACGCCATTGAGTGCTTTCGTGGGTCCTCTCAAAAGTCAACACCTTTTTCTTCCCTGCCTTCTGATTTGATTTTCTCATCTTTCATATTAATTTGCAATTGCGACTACTAAAATTTCAGCTATAAAGTGTGCATGGAGTTGGCACCTTTATCGTTTTAGTTGTAGGCCGTAGCTAGTGTTTGTGGCCCGTTTAAAAGTTGACACACCTTCTCTCTTGCATTTTTCTTTTTTCTTCTTTTTTTTTTCCTTTTACTTTTTTATCTTAGTCAGGGCAACTCTAGTATTCTGTTCCATCTAACGCCAGACTGTTTTTATTAAGCTTATTGCGAGTTAGGAGCCTGAGTGTTATATTGATGCCATTAACCATCTCGGCGGAAATACTTGGATGTTGAGTTCCAGTTAATGTCTGATGATTTAGAATTTTAGATAATACATGATGCCGTACCCACATAGGAAGTAATTAAATGCCCACATTGGAAATAATTAAATGAGCCACACACTCATTCATTCACCAATCAAAACCCCGGAATCCTGACTCCACCTAATAGGCATAAACATCCACACGCATTGCCTATCAGGTTGAGTTGCCCGGATTACTATCCTGCTTTAAAACCTGGGAGAGAATAGGCATCCTTTAGGCTCTTTACATTTATAGCCCCAGAGACGCACCTCGGCATTCTTATACCAGACTTTTTTTTTTTTCAGTTTCTGTACCAAACTGTCTTTTTTATTTTTATGCCATTTCTACCATTCTTGTACTTTTTTTGTCAATTTTAATTCCTTTTCCAAGCTTTTTTTTTTGTTTTTATTAAATTCTTGTGTACGAACTTTTTTTTTAAACTTTTACCAAACTCAGAAAAATTCATGTACCATTTTTTTAATTCATGTACCAAACTTTTAGCAAAAAAACAAAAAATTCATAGAGCTCCCGTCCATTGTCTCCACGCCTCACAGCCATTCCTCTCCCGGGCCCGGATTAAAAAAGAAAGAAAAGAAAGAGAAAAGAAGAAGAATTTCTGTTATAACCATGATTTCATTTTGCAGGCAGGGTTAGGAAAAAAAAAATATTCTTTTATGTCTTGCCCTTCTTGCTAATATGGGTCTTAATTACGAGAAATAAGATCATAAGTTATTTAGCTTTACACGAGGGACAGAGAAAGGGGGATGTTAAATATTTCCTTATCCCTTGTTCTCCCATCAAATCAGTGTCTTAGGTTACGAGAAGAGTCCACGTGAATCCCAGTCCAAGTGTTCTCGTTTAACCTAAGTCAGTACGCAATACATTTATAGACGTCATTCCTGATTTTCATAAGCAAAGGGAGATATAGTTTTTCTTTTCATTCATTCTTTCTTTCTTTCTTTCCCTGGCGAGATTTACTTTCACTGATATGATGCGTCAGGGAGGAAAGTAACGGACATGCCCAAAGTGTGAAGCAGACGCAGTGCAATAGTAGGCAGATGTTTGTCCCTGTCTGTATTACTCATCACAGCAGAACAGCGGAAAATATCAGCATAACTCTTAGTCAAATACCCTTGTGAAGTGCAAGATTTAATGTCATTCATGTGGAGGGCTTTAAAAAGGGACATTCTTTTCATTTTTTTTTTTTCATTGCAGTTTGTACAGTCAATCATATACATATTTCAGATAAAAACCATAAACCTCTTCCCTAAGCAGACCAGTAAATGCAGCAAATAAATTAATGAATGGTTAAAACCCATTTCATTTATTATTTATATTAACAACTATCCATGTGCAAAAGGCAGAAATATATCACAATCTCTCCAAAATAAGCAGAAAAATGCAACAAATAGATTAATAAATAGATAAGGCCAAAGCAAATCCATTTCATCTTCGCTGTTGTTTCCTCCTGCCCCTCACCCAATTGTCTGGAGGGTTCGGGACTCAGCCAATCTCGGGAAGGCGCGTCCTTTTTATTTTGGCGGGTTCGGCTCTTGATCAAGGTTTATTGTTGCTATTAGATTTACTCTTCCTTTCTTGCTTTCATTTTTCCCCTTGACCTGTACCTCTTTTATCTTTTAGCTTTTAACTCTTGTCTGTTTTTTTGTCTGCTCTGTGTGTGTGTGTGTGTGTGTGTGTGTGTATATATATATATATATATATATATATATATATATATATATATATATATATATATATATATATATATATATATATATATATATATATATATATATATATACTGTATATACAGTATATATAATGAGAGAGAGGCTCAGTGGTCAGCATACTAATCTTGTGATGCGTGAACCATGTGTCTAGGGTTCGAACCCCAGTCGTGACGGAAATTTCAAGTGGGTATTGGTAGAAAGTGCTCTCTTTTCTTGCGTATGTTCATACCCAGTGGTACTGGCGATGACATAATACAAACTCTGATTCACACAAAGACTTGTTACGGTTTTGACATTCACATGCATCACGTGTCTACAGACACCCCATTACCATTCGAACTTTGTCGGGACGAGAAAGACTAAAATTGTGGCTATCACTCTCGCTCCAGAAGGACAATCCGGAGTCCGCCAGGTAGGACTGGATATTATGTGTGTGTGTGTGTGTGTGTGTGTGTCTGTGTGTGTGTGTGTGTGTGTGTGTGTTCACAAGCTTAACTTCAAAATTTAGATTTAGTTCATTAAGTCTGTCTACAAGATCCACTTACTGATACCATTTCGGACTCACATATAAACTGCAATGTGGATCATGTTGACAAACGTAATGAACTATATATAAAGTGTGATTTTAAACTTGTGAGTTTTAGTGTTCCATCATTAATCACAAAGGTCCCTGCTGATGATCTATCAGAATACTTCAAAGTTTTTAAGATACTCTTTCTTTGCTTACCTTAAACGGGATATTTCATGTATCTGTTTCAGACAGGTTGATGAAAACTCCTCCACCTTCGTAAGTTGAGATCACATGGCTGTATGGAGGAAATAACATATAAATGTTAGTTTGCAGTGTGTTTTGTTATTCCATGCATTGGCTACTCCACGCACCTGATCACCAACGTGGCGCACTTCCGCATTCGATGAACAAGATTGATGCATCCGTCACGATAAATTTGTAATCTGCTACCGCATTACATTTAGATTCTGTGGTGGGTGTGGGAGGATGCTGAGACTGAGAACTGAATTGCTGCCGTTGTTGCTCAAGAAGTGTGAGGCCCTGCGTTATTGTGCTGCAGCGAAATATTGGGTTTGGTGACTGTGGACCTCTCTTTAGCATGTTGTCGGTCGTGTTTACAGTGAAGTGGAAAAAAAAAACATTAAAACCAGAGAATGGAAACTGAAATTTTATCATGACTGCATCGTTAAGTTGCTTAGCGTTGTGGAATTGGGTCACGTTATGGGGTGATTTATGTGGAAAAGGTTATTATTGGGTAATTTTGAGTAACAACGGCTGTCTAAGCATGGGTCCAGTTTTCGGTCTTTACGGAGGTACTGCTTCTGATGAGCGAAAATGGTCTTCCACGTTATTTTATCTGTCTGTCTGTCTGTATTTATAGCTGTATCTGTATTTACATTTGTATCTATATTTATTTATTTGTTTGTTTATTTTTGCCATTACCCAAGCCATTAGTCACTATCTTACACACTCACTTTTTCACTCACCCGCTGTCACTGATTCTTGGTCACTCTGTACCTGCAGAAGTACCACCAGCTGCGTATCAAGATCCTGGGTGACTGCTACTACTGTGTATCTGGGGCCCCGAAGGAGAGAGCTGATCATGCTGTCAACTGCGTCCACATGGGCCTTTCAATGATCGACGCTATCAAGTGAGCTGGGGGAGGGGGGAGAGGGAAAGAGGGAGTGGAGGGAGTAGGGAGTATGGAAGTTGGAATGGGAGGGAATGAAGACACCTTGATATGAGAGCAATAATGTAAAACGATAGCTCAGAGTTTCGACACTGTTCGATGCTGTCAGGTGAGGCGAGTGAGAGGTGATGCTGAGTGAGTGGAAGAGCTGAGGGTAGAGCAGGAAGGGAAGCATACTTCTTGAGGTGAGTGAGAATCTGTAACCCCTACACTCCGATTATGTCTTATTATAATCTTGATACCTTTAGGCGATTTTATTCAATTTTAAAAAGTGTTGTCCGATGGAAGGGCTTAATATGCATCCTCAGTGTTCTCGCCACGATGGACGCCAAGAAATGAATGACAGGGGGTGTCACAGAGAGTGGAAGAAGGGTGAGGGAAGGAGTGGGAGAAGTGAAGGTGGAGTGGAGGAAGTAGAAAAGGGAGCCAAATGGAAGGAGAAAAAGACGACACCATTAAGCCAACTTCAGAATTGTGGCCAGAGGTCCTCTACTGAGTCGTGTTCTGTTGACGTTGGAGACTTTGTGGCACTTCCTTTTAATCGATTTATTTTACCTGTCACACCTCAGTATTCTCTTGTGTATCACGTATAGCTGTTTGATATCGAATTTGCATTATTCGTATCCGGGAGAATGTTAAAACTGTACTAAGTAGAAGTCGTTTCGGTGTAGGTGTTACTCATTTGTCGAAACCTAGGGGAGTACTATTATCAGTACTGTGAAATGAATGGGGTGATTGGAAAAAAAGATTGGGGATGGTAATGTGAGTGAGGTGCGTGTGGGAAGACTGAGGATGAGTGGGAATGGATGGAGGAGTCGGGTGGAATGAGGACAAGATACAAAAGTTCTAGATAGATGCGAGAACTTCATGACTGTGATTGGGGCTGTGCTAAAGTCGATAAAGTCTACAGTTGTGAAATGTAAGCTTCTGGGACCTAACATGGCCTTCGTTAAAGTTTACGGGAGTGAATCACTTCGTTTCCTAAAAATGTTAGTGAACACAAATAGACAGGGCCGCTGTTGGGCACTGTAGGTTGGTTGACAAAGACCGCTAAAGTAACAGAGGCAAACATAATAACAGGGATAAAATAGGCGTGTTCCATTCCCAAATTTGACTTCGTGAAGCGAGAGAGAGAGAGTACAAAATGGTAGGAAAAAGACTCCTTGAAATTATAGAAAATGCTGAAATGACAGGGCCAACATTTTCCTTGCATTCTCGTTGGTTTCTTTGTGATCAGTGCTGTCAGGTGTTTGGGACGAGTCGCGGGAGTGCAGGAGGCAGCAGAGCAACTAAGGAAAGATGGTTTGAAAGTGGAAATTCTGTAGAAATCTTTGGAGAGATATAAAACGAAGTAGGATTGAGTTGGAAAGGAGGACGTCGTTTGGCCAACTTCTCGACTGCATCCACATTTTGTCTTTTATGATCGACGTTATCTGGCGAGTTGGACGAGAGAGGAGAGTGAAAGGGGGTGTCGAGTGAGAGAGTAGGGAGAGGGGAGATGTGAGTAGGGAGCTGAGTATTTTAAGGAGTGGTAGATAACTCGTGATGATAAGAACAGAACATGACAGAGTGATAAGATGAGGGGAACATGGCAGGGTTGACTTTTGACTCTCACCTGCATTGATTTCCCTATATATGATGGACGCTATCAGTCGGGAATGGTAAAAGGGAGGGAGGGACGGGATACGCTGGGGATGCAGACGAGAGAGACAAAGAAGAGAGGAAATGGAAGAAAGAGAGCGTAGAATGGAAAGGGAAGAAGAAGAGGAGAACAGAAAGAAGATGGAGGAGGGAGGAGAGGAGTGAAATGATTAAATGAATGAGAGAAGAAAGTGGAAGGCACATTTGTAAGGAATGCAGAAAGAAAGAACCCAAGGCTGAGCCTCCAAAAAAAAATTTCTTTCCAAAGCACAGTGAGCATGGAAAACGTCAGGTTCAAGGTACAATAATTTCCGGGTGCCGGAGCAGATTTTTTAAGGGGTAGATGGCCACTGGTACTTTTTGAAAGCCACCTCATTGTAGACAACATCAGAACAAATGTAATAAGAGACAGGGTAATAGAAAAAAATGTGTGCTTCCATGCTTGAGAGGATAACCTTGGTAATGTGGGAAGCACGAGTACAATAGATCGCTGGTGGCTATGAAAGAAGTAATTATTCCAAGGAGGGTTAAGTAAGCACTGGCTGAAGATCCGAATTCCGTAGCACCAGAATACCACGGATGTCACTTCTTTGGAGGATGCACAAACATTACTGAAGCGGTAGGATAGGGTACTTATATGTGATTGTGATTAGAAGAGCCCGGTGGAGAATAAGGACTGAGATAAAAGAATTATAAGAAAGAAATCATGTGTGTAAGAACTCCCCAAGGTGTTTAGGAATACGGGTAAGATGTTCCGGTCATTAAGGGTAGAATAGAGAAAGGTTTGTTCTGTAAGGGGATCAGTGATTGGAGAGGAAAGGCAAAAGTGGTGGTGAACGACGAAATTCCAGAACTGTAGGTTTCAGACAAAGGAAAGATGAAAAGAATTGGAGAAAGAGGAAAGAGAGAGCCGAATAGAGAATAGGAGGAAAGAAAGCGGAAAGGACAAGGTGGAGGAGGGAGAGAAAGTGAAACGAATGAGAAGAAGAGGAAAGAGGGTAGAGGAATGAGGAGGAGAGAGGAAAAAATGATGAGGGAGAAATAAGGGGATGGACTGGTGACTTGAATTCATTAGAGCTCTCCCGCATTCCAGATGATCCTGTGAGGGGAAGGGGAAGACAGGGAGCTGAGGGTGCTGGGAGAGTTCAGAGCGGAGTGGGAGAGGTGGAAGAGTGAGTGAAGTAGGAGGGTGAGGTAGGAAAGGGATCAGAGTGAGGTAGGAGAGGTGTAGAGGGAGTGACAAATTTGAGAGCGAAGTTGGAGAGGCGTGAGTGCGGTTGAGATAGAGCTCGGAGTGGAGAGAGAGAGAGAGAGAGAGAGAGAGAGAGGAAGTTGAGATGTAGGTGAGCTGTAAGAATGAGTGGTGGAGTTGAGAGTGAAGTATGAGAGGTGGAAGAGTGAGTGAGGGAAATGAGAGAGCTGAAAGAATGACGTGGGAGAAATGTAAGGAGTGAGAGCTGAGAATGTGGTTAAACACTTGTCAAGAGTGAGTGAGAGAGAGATTACAGTAGAGTGAGAGAGGTAAAAGAGCGAGTGGGAAGGGCGTAGGGCTGAGTGTGAGTGGTGTAAGAGTGAGTGGGAATGGTGCAAGAGTGAGTGGGAGAGATGTAAGAGTGAGTGGGAGAGACTGAAGGGAGACCAAAATATTATAGGAGAGCTTGGCAAGGAGAGAATTAATCTTGTTATCTGCGACGTATCAGGTGGAGAGAGAGAGAGAGAGAGAGAGAGAGAGAGAGAGAGAGAGAGAGAGAGAGAGAAAGTCGGCAAAGTTAATTATAAGTCGAAAGTGCAAAAATAAAGTGAATGGAAGCAACAAGAAAATTTTTTGAGAGAGAGAGAGAGTGAGAGTGAGTCGGGAAAGTTAATTATAAGTTGAAAGTGCAAAAATAAAGTGAATCGGAATAGCAAGAAAAGTTTTTGAGAGAGAGAGAGAGAGAGAGAGAGAGAGAGTTACATACAAAGAAAGACGAATGTGTCCTGCATGTATCTTGAGAAAACGTGTGACGAGGTAAACAGGGAAACGCTATGGACGTTGTTGCTTATGCTTGGTGTGGACGGGAAACTGCCATGTACATCTGACCACACATGAACCTGAGACAGTGTTTGTGTGGAGTGGAGTTCTAGCTACACTTCCCGAAGTTCATGCATCACAGTCACATGGTCATTTGAACTAATATTTTACGCCTCTGTTCATTCATATCAGTGTCACCAACAAATATGTGTGATTATGTTAAGGTTATCAGATGTACCAAATACTAGACTTCTGCTACACGTTGATGCTGTCCTAGGGTCATATGTTACCAGCCGTACAGTATAACTAACGTAGGGAACCATTTGTACAGGTAGATAAATATGAGTTGGTGGTTCAGTATCAGTTGGTGTAAGAAAAATCTGTTATGTCTTGACGGCTCTTCAGTATTTAATTATAATCGATGGAGTCAGGATTCCAAGGACCTGAAAATATGAATGCATGTCTGGTTCATTAGACGGAGTATGTTCGCGATAGTTCTTTCACTTTCCTACTGTCTCTTTCCTTGTTTTTTGGATCCTACGTCATTCCATCCGTAGGTTGAAAAGAAATAAAGATGATAATGCAGATGATGATTGGTGGAAGATTTCAAAACTAGAGTGGGTGAAACTGGAATGAAGATTGTAAGGAATGGTAGAAGATGAAATATTTAAAATATTGTTTTTCCAAGCTGCTCCCTAACTGGAGGGATCTTTGTAGAATGATTAAGAGTTTTGTGAATGTTTTTGAATGATGAAGTCTGAGAGTGAACTGAGGTAAGAGTAAGGCGATGGATATTGTGGAATAAGATGATTCACGGTTTGGTGTTTTGGCAAATGGAGAAAACCTTGAAGTGGTACAGTGATATGTAAGAGAGGGGAGTGTGAAAAGGAATGAGATGTAGAGTGGTGGCGTTATGAAGGCTTTAATATGAAACAGGAACTTCTGTAAAGAGGATTGCATGAGAGTGTGGTAGTGCCCGTACTGACATAGATGTGAGTTTTTTGGTAAAGCATGGGAATAAAAAGTCTGAAATGAGCACAAATGGAAACAGTGATGGTAAGAATTTAATAAGAAATATTGTTATCTGTGAAACAAGACGAAAGATACAAAAGTGTGTACGTCGATGGGGACTGATCACGTGAAGGGGAACGGATATGATTCAAGTAGTGAAATGAATAAACCTCTGGCGTAGTGACCGAGAAGGTGAGATGGATGATACGGAAACGAAAGAACTAACAATGGATAGAGCTGGATAGATGGAGTTTTAATGGCGATGCACATGACAAGGGCTGCATTACATTCTTTAACTGTGTAGTCAGTGAATGGCTCTGTCCCAGAGGTGTATCTAGAGCGACGTTATTTAGATCAGGCGCATTGATGTCGGTGATTTGCACTTTGCTGGATGGAGCCGAGAATTTTGACGTCTTTAGTGATCATATCCTAGTTTACATATGTAAGAACAGAGTGATGAGGATGTATTTTTACCTTGTGTGTGTGTGTGTGTGTGTGTGTGTGTGTGTGTGTGTGTGTGTGTGTGTGTGTGTGTGTGTGTGTGTGTGTTTTACCTATCACCGCACCTCTCTACCCACCAACAGATACGTGCGTGAGACGACGGGTTGCACAGTGGACATGAGGGTTGGCATCCACACTGGTGCTGTGCTGGCTGGTGTGCTGGGACAGAGGCAGTGGCAGTTCGATGTGTACAGCAAGGACGTCGTGTTGGCCAATAAGATGGAGGCCAGTGGAAAGCCGGGGTACGTCACTTGGTTTACATCTCAGGCTGGAGGATGTCGAGTGTTTTAGTTCAGAGGTCAATATTATATTGGTAAATTTTACACTCCACGCCAGCATAATTTATATATCCCCACTGCTAAACCAAGAAAATTTGCATGACCCCGTACCTACAGTATACTAAAATAATTTGCTTGACTACATACCCATTACACGACATTTGGCATTATACCCACACCTCCCTGTGTCTTTGCCTTTCATCTTAGCCAGCGAGTATGGATATGAATGGGCGCTTCTAGTGTGAAAAGAGTAGTTGGAAATGACCTGGTTGAGCCTAAATGAATGTCATGGATCTGGATAAATCTGAGTACCTGAATGAACGTAATTAGGTCTGAATGGCTCAGAATATTTTAACACTATCTACTAGGGGAACTGACCCCCAGGCTCCTCCATTCCCAGTCATATGTAGTGCCATGGAACCAGCCTGACCACATAAAAGAGGGAAAGTGGGTAAATCTGCCCATATCCAGTACATGATGAACCATTTCCCGTAGAATTTTCCCCCCACCTCCAGCATACAACTTACTGTGTAGGCTGAGAGGCGAGGGAAAGGCCATTTGGGGGCAAGAATTAGAGCTTATATCCTTTTGTTAAGAGGCAGGAGAGCTTCAGATAAAATTCTTCATAGCACAACGCAGCTAAATGTATGATGTAAAGACTGTTTTGTGCTGAAATCCAAAGAATAATGCTTTAAGACGTATACCCATGTATTTTTCATAATTTGCATGTTTTTTTTGCACATTTCATCCTTCCCCAGGCGTGTGCACATCAGTAACAAGACGCTGCAGTACATCGGTGGTGAGTTCGAGGTGGAGCCAGCATATGGTGAGAAGAGGGAGGACGCACTCAGAGCTGCTGGCCTGAAAACCTACTTCATCTCCAAAGTTCTAAGGCCGGTCAGTAATGGAGAACTCACATTTATTCACATTCATTCTCCTTCCTTAATATAGTAACACTTTTCCACTTTATTCTTGTTGTTTCCGTGCCATTGTATTTGAACTCACATTTATCCTTACACAATATAATTCGCCTCTCTTAATCCAGGTATGTTTCAACTTTAGTCTTGTTATTTCCTGGAAAAAATACCCCCCCACACACATACACACAGACTGATGGAAAAAAATACACACACACACACACACACACACACACACACACACACACACACACACACACTGATAAAAAAAAAAGTACCACAGATAATGCCCTCGTACCATCACCTTTCCCCCACAGTACAAGCCAAGACCATCCCTTCAGATGATGAGGAACGGTACCAAGAGTTCGTCCTCGCAGCCGTCACGAGACCAGCCCTCCGAGAACACCATGGCCTCCCGAGATTCAACGGTCAGTCTGGTATCATCGTGGTTGTGGCGATCTCGTGGCTCAATTTCCTGTGCGATTTATCCTGGGCATTACACTCATTATCTTCGTGTAAATTATTCAGTCAAGCTGTGTTGATATTAAAACGATATAAATAACATAAAAGGACATATGAAGGGGTAATGTGCAAAATAAATTGCTTAAAATAGGTGCAACGAAGCTCCCTATGCCACTGAGAATACGGCTGTCACTTGTCTAGTTTAATTTTTGCTGTGTATTGCATATATAGGTAGATTGATAAATAAACATAGATATAGATGTAGAAAGGTAGATTGATAGATACACTGTGTGTGTGTGTGTGTGTGTGTGTGTGTGTGTGTGTGTGTGTGTGTGTGTGTGTGTGTGTGTGTGTGTGTGTGTGTCATTGCTGCTGTTTCACATTTGTGTTGTCGTCTTCACTGCGTTCCACAGCCAGTTTTACTGTCTTTCCTGTGGTTCATAATTTCTCCATAGATTGCCGGTTATCTATTTCTCTACCTATATGTTTATTTCATTATTATTATTTTTGTACCAGTTTTCCCCCTTGCTGTTCTCTATTTATTTTTCTTCATTTCTCACCAACTCAACCCCTTGCTCACATTGCAGGGGCGTAAACCCCAGGGGAGCAAGAGATTGAGGGCCTCTGCTCTTTATCTCTTGCAGTTTATTCTTTGAGGGATAGAATATTTTATTAATCCCCATTTTTCTTGCTAGACATCCATTAGACTAGCAGTTACACGTTGAATGTGATGTCCCTGAGATTAAAATTAATCGAAATAACTCGGAGTCAAATGGCCACCCCGTACGGGATTATGGCGTCTGACAATAGATAGATAGATAGATAGATTACACACAGCTAAAAGTTTTCAGACGTCATGCATTTTCCGACAACTTGCATTGTGCAAGCTGTAAACTGCCTACAGTAGATGAGATGTTGACATCCTGAGAGCATTGCCAGCATTGAAGCGTTGAAATACCTTCCTACCTCTTATTCCGTTTCACATTTGTGGGTTTGTGACGCCGCTTGTTTGTATATATATATATATATATATATATATATATATATATATATATATATATATATATATATATATATATATATATTTATATTTATATTATATCCCTTCTGTTATTTACCAATTACCCTTAGATGGGAAAAAAGGTCAAGATGAGGTGATGGAGGCTAGGCTACTCTCTCTCTCTCTCATTCATCATCCATTCATTGCCAGACGCCATGTATCCCAAACGGGGTGGCCAACGGCTTAGAGTTAATTGTTTTACAGGGAAGGGCACTAATCCTCCACAAACCCCACTTGACAAGTAGGGATATCAACATGGTTTATTGCAGAGTTACATTTTGTTGTTGTCAAGGGCTTAAAAGTTACCTTCGAAATCTAAGCTAGTAGAAAGTTTACATATTTACATACATATTGATTATAATTAGTTAAGTTTACCCTGTTGTCGACACTAGTGCTCACGGTTGCCACCTATCTGTTGACCTCTCGCTTCAAGGCTTGTAGGAAGCAAGACGTCGCTGTGGCCGATGTTATTCGTGGCTTGCCATCTCGCTTCCACACACATTATTTAACATCTCTCTTGTTTCAGTAGTATTCTTCGTTTCTCCCCAGCATTTCTTAGGTTGTTACACACTCTTGCCCATTCTCAGTCATACCTTCTGCCTGTCACTCTTATGCTTCCTTCGTAGTACTACCGGCGTCCTTTCACTTTTTCAGTCTCTCACTCATCTTAATCTCACTTCTTCATTTTTTTTTTCTCACATTTATATCATCTTTCTGCCTTTCTCACTCACCTATATCTCACCGTTTCACTCTTTCCCTCCCATCCTCGGGCCTCATCTCACGTTCTCCCGCTACCCAGTGTTGGCAAAGTACTGTATGGTCTTTTGCCAGGCGGATGATGATGAGGAGGAGGGGGTTCATACCGAAAATGTTTCCTGGTAACCATGACAGGAAATTTTTGGGGCTAACTATGGTATTGCAATAGAAACTTCTTTAGGGTTGGCTTTGATATTATTTGCATTAGCTATGAGCCTCTAGGATTCATTTACTGTATAGTACTTTCCTGTTGTGGAATTAGTGCAGTCTGTTTTACTCACTGGTTTGCTTAATTTTTTAGTCTTTTACTCCCTCATCTCCATTTTACTCTTCAGTCCTTTTTAGTCACAGTTATTTCATTAACAGTATGTTTTTTCCTCCCGCCCACTGTCATTGCAATTCATGAAGCCCTTCTTCTCTCGCACATAGACCCTGTCAACGGCTGATGAAGCTAGAATACTAAGGGCACTTCATGACGGCGTGCGGCCAGACTCCTCCTTCAAGTCCAAACTCAAGAAGGAGCTGGTTAACAGGGATGGTCGCAAGTAAGTTACATGATCAAGTTGTCACCTTTCAAAGGGCAGCTCGTCTCTTAAGCATGTTATTGCGGCTAGTACTAGACACATCCAGCTAAAGGAAACCCTAGCCACCTAGATGATGAAAAAATTTTTACTGACACTACATAAACCATATAAATCTATAAATCTATATCTGCCTTTTCATACACAGAACTGGGTATACCAGGCACAGATTTAGGGGGAGTGTGAGGGACATACATCCCCCTCTCCCTATTTTCTTCAAATCAGTGATTATATGTAATAATATAGCAGTGTTATTTACTAAAACACATACAATACATATATCCTACTGTCTTTACATTTGCTTATATTATTGCACTCGGATAATTAAGCAAGTAAAATTAATGTGTATTTTCATTTTTTGATTGTACAAGTGCATTAAGTGGTAATTCTGCTAGGAATCATGCTCCATAACAGATAACTTATCACAAGTTTTGTTATTCATATTTTGTCATGCTGATATTCACACAGATCTGATTGTGAAATGTTTGGTAACAGTATTAATGATGATAAAAGCCATCATAATACAGATTAAACTTAGGAGTGTTTGTAAATACACTCTGAACCTTATCTGCTTCCTCACTCAGTAACACACTTTCTCACCATCATCCCATCTGGCATTTTGTCATCACTGTTCTCATCACAACGATGTTTGCTCACTTCACCCTCAGACCTACAACATTACCTACCCATCCTGTTTCCAGCCATACACAACACTACCCTCTCTCTGGTGCTGGAGAGGAATACCATCGTTTACTGGCACCGAGATAGCTAAACTGCTCTGCTGCCCAGTTATACAAACGTGCCTCATTTCCTTCCCAATCCTCCAAAAGGAGGATGTTGAACTGCAGTAGGGCAGCTTAATCTCCAGTCCATTGAGTTCATGTTTAGGTGAACTTGGGGCCATAACCACTTCTGCTACCCTCTTTCATATAGATGAACCCACTCTGCACCTGGCTGCCACATCTAAGGGCATGTTTGAGTGAAGTTGTAATTGAACATATTTTGACATATTGTTGAGTCATGTAGCTCAGGGTAAAAGAAGGCACCCTCTTTCACTGGCCATGTTCTGGGCATGCTGTTCCTCAGTGCGAGACAAGATGCGCAGAACAGTGAGAAACATTGCTCAGGTCATGGCCCAGTGAAGCAGGATGTTCTTTCAGCTTTACACTGACCCACACTATAGGGCAATGAATGTCAAAAATTTTGTTATGAAGCACTAATCCTGTTTCACCCATCTTCACTCCAACTTTGCCACTTCTCTCCTCCCTGCCATTCTGACATATGTATGGTTCACTCTTGCTTCCTCATTCATTAATACCATGACCATTCTCTCTGTCCATATCTGCCTTATTGCTGCCTTTCTAGTCTGTGCTCTGTTTCCATCATACACAACATTTGTTAGTCCCCAGAAGGGTATTGAGCCTTGTGCTTCATGAGAGAAGGACCAAGCACACAATATGTAACCTCTTCTGCTTGCATGATATTCTCAGACTAATAATCAAACCCATCCAATCTCCCTCAACTTCATTAACTAAGCACTGTAATGTAATCCCTATTGCATACCCTGACAGACTGCTTTAACCTATTCTAACTAATTAATCAAGCATCCTCTAAACTGCCAATTCCCACCTCAGGGACCTTCTGAGCCAAACGCAGTTGCTGACTCTGGTGTTTCGTGACAGTAAGACTGAACACGCTTATCGTCATCATCGAGAAACCTTCAGTGGGGCCGCGACAACGTCTGTTCCTTTGGTGATCCTGTTGATTGCACTGGCTCGCACTGTTCTCATGCCACGGTAAGAGAGAGAGAGAGAGAGAATACTGCTTCATTCATCTGACATTTTTGCTGAACCCTCCCAGGGGCCAAACTTAGAAATGCCTTTATCACTGAGTTGCTGAGTGATTGGTAATCAGCTAAGCTGGTGCCCATCACCACCACCCAGCTATCATTGTTGTGCTAAATGAGTTTTTTTTATTTTTTTTATGGTCCTTTGCAGCAGTCATAATACCAGATGCTGTATATATAAAATGTATGAAAGTTGTCACTAAAAAAAGATGAGTAAATTAATAAAAATATACAGCTATATTCAGCTTTTGGAGACCTGTTACATCTTGAGACTCACACGAAAGACAGCCAGAACAGCGAACTCATCTGATCCAAATTGGTAACAGTCTGTGTAGCAATGGCAGTGGGAGGGAGAGAAGGTTTGCCCTTCCTTGCCCTCTTCCCCTTCTCCCTCCATTTCTTCCTTTTTACTGACATGTATAAAATTTATATTTTCATGTAGATTAGTTGTTCTAACAACAAACAGCACCTTTGCTGTCTGAGTTTTTATTGCATCCTTGTTATCTATAAACTATTTATTCAGTGTATGGGTGTGAGACCTGAATTGCAACATGATTGCATGCTTTTCTGAATAAAGAGTGAGGTCAGTGAAGAAGGGACTGCTAAAGAATTTACTGGTGAAGTGCAAAGGATGGATAGGATAAGACTGTAGAGATCCAAGACAGGTGTAGAGTAAGAAAGTCTTGTGATCAAATGAGGCGCTGAGTGGAATAATCTCTCGTGCACCAAATATAGAAAATGGAGAAAAATGGTGTTAAGTTTGTTTACTTTCAAAATGCCATATCTTTTCAACCGATAAAGATATTCTGGTGATTTTTTTTTCAAATGTAGCTGAAAACATCTGCTTCCATGTTAGAGTATGTAAATCAATGGCATTTTGAAAGAACAATATATTAACAGCATCTTTCTCCCCTTTCCTGATAGCAATGAACTGCATTTTCCCAAAAATGTGTGTTATTGCAAGCCAACCTTATGATGTATGCATGTACTTTCACAATATCCATTAATATAGCACAAAACCAGCACAAAAAAATAAAATATAGCTAAGAAAATCTGTCCGTGGTGGTCTGTGGTGCCCGAGTGGTTATTACTAGCATTCTGGGACTTCACGCACATAAGGCTAACAATAGATGTGTGTCTGAACGTGAATACATAAGAAAAATCAACCTTAACACCAGTGGAATAACCGAGCCTGATGTTGGCTTCCAAGGTTCAGGACCTGGGGAAGACAATGCTAAGCCACAACGATTTTCTGACTGGATTATTCAGGCAAAAATGGACCTAATGTCCACCTAGCAGAGTATAAACACCTTCGTGACCAGCACGGTCAGTCAGCTCCCTCTATAAAATGGGATTTTCACCCTTATTGGGGGAACTTTATCACATGATTCGTTATTGTACTAGTAGAAGAGGGTTTGGGGAATACGTTGGTGTACTTAACTCCAAAATGGCCGCTGTGGTGGACAAGAGGTTATTCCACTCAGCGCCTCAAATGATAGTAGAGAGTGAGCTTCGATGGTATGATGAATAGAAGGGATGTGGATTTGATGATGAGAATATACCAGTATACAGTATGTGAGTTTGAGGGTGGGAGGAAATCTGGAAGACAAAGAAAGCTGATGGATATGATGAGTGAATGTGTAAAAGTTGAGTCACATGAGGAAGCAGAAGAACTGATGAAGGATAGGAATAAATACAGTAGTTATATTTATGGAGATGCATGTAATAAGTGTTACACACCTTTATTAACTTAGAAGTTAACAGAATAATCTTTGTCCCACAGGCATTATGAAGCACTTTGTGGGTCATTTGGCCTGTGTGCTGAACATATCAGAGGTTTGAATGATAAGTGATTGATTGTGTACCCTTCTGTGCAAGGTAGTCTGTTGATAGTTCTGTTTTTTGTCTTCCTTCTCTTGTTCTTGGCCCCTCTCACCCCATGTGTTAGTGGTAGATAGAGTTAGGATGCTGATGGTGAAAGTGTTGTTGGATAATATACTAATATGCAGACATACAATGTCAAACTGGAATCCATTCATATTGCATTGACTTAACCTTGAATGATGAATGTTTATGTTATATTGGAGTGTTAGATTGTTTGTAATTCAGGAAGAGTTTGGCTGAGTTACTTTTCATCAGGTGTACAGCAATACCAGTAGATTCAATAGTGTCACTATTGATGTGAATTTCCTTGATGGATCTTCTTTACTTCAGCCTGCTAGTACTCTACCGAGAACTGAAATAGGGACCTGGACTGTAAATGCAACAGTTGTGTGGTATAGTCTGGGGGAGCATTGAGTCTTGGCAAAAATTAAATGTCACCCATAATGACCCTCATGCCAAACTGAATGTCTCCTGTAGTGACCCTTGTGTAATTAATATTAATTATGACCCTTGTGTAATTAATATGTGCTGTATTAATATGAACCTTCCTTTTGTTGACAGGAGTGGTTGTGGGCCGGTGGTGTACGTGAGTGTATTGGTTATATTACTGACAATGGCCTCTGTTTCTGCTGCACGATCCTTTCCACTGGTACGTTCCTAATATTAGTGACTTTGCAAATTTTGTAATACCTCCTGCACATATCCTTAGTATCCCCTTGTATCGTATGTTGGAAGCTACATTTATATTGAAAGGATATAAACTGGATATGAGAGAATATTATGACACAATATGCAAGATGAATCAAAAGGCTAATGGTGCTGTGAAACCTCCAATACTGCCTGGAATCAGGCCATTACTATTAGATTACCACATTACAGATATATCCTCCTCCTTTATTTTAGTCACCTCCAGTATTACAGTTTTAATTCATAGCTAATCCTTTAAACGACAGTGAGACCTTGTTATGCAAGACATTTTGCATGCTTTATTGTTTATTTGTTAAGCCTCTGCTCACCTGTGGTGGAAGAGGCATTAAGTGATTGGTCTGTCCGTGTGTTCATGCATGCGTGCTTGGGTCCATGTTTCCGTAACATCACACAACCCTGTCACATGTCCACACCGATCGTGAACCATTCACATAGATGCCCATTTACCCTTACACATGCTTCACTAGCATCATAAAAACTCATGATGGCACCTAGCAGCTTACCATGTACACCATACATGCACAAAATCTTCCACAATCCTTCTCTGTCTACTCTGTCATATGGTTTTTCCAGATCCATGAATGTCATAAACACCTCGTAGTCCTTCTCAAAAGCCTTTTCCACTATTTGTCTCAGAGCAAATATTTGGTCCACACATCCTTTGCCACTCCTAAAGCCACCCTGTTCATCACTCACCAGGACTTCTGCAGTCTCTCTTACTTTCTCTGTAATAATTCTTCCATATACCTTTCCTACCACACTCAGTAAACTTATGCCATGATAATTCTTGCACTTACTTCACTCATCTTTATTTTTGTACAGGGTTGCAATCACAGCCATCTTCCACTATACTGGCACAGTTTCACTCATCCATGCCTTCTTATGTATCTCCAACAAGCACTTCATTCCGCTTTCTCCACTAAATCATCTCTCCATATACATCATCAACCTCAGCTGTTTTCCCATTTTTCAGCCATTTCAAAGGGTCCTTCGCTTGTGCGAGTGTCACATTTCCTATCACTGCGTTCTTTCTCTGCACACCCCCAAAACCAATCATGTTTACAGTGGCTCTGCTCTCTTTATTCCCATTCATCAGGCATTCAAATATTCTTTCCATTTGGTCCATACTTCATCCCCGTGGGTTAATAATCTGCCACTTACATCCTTCACACTTTCACTTTTCTCTCCCATGTTACTTCTACATTTCTGCACTGCTTTCCAGAATAACTTCCTATTTCCAGAGTAATATGCATTTCATTCACTTTAATTTGGTGGAGATTTTTGTCCTTTTGCAGCTTACTGTACTTCCCATAACTCAGTGACAGAATATGACAGTACAGTACTGTGGGTTTTTACGTTTTCTTAATGCTTCTTTGTCACTAATACAGTATCAAATTGTTTTGTTAATCTCTTATTACAGCTCAGCATTCAGGATGGAGAAGTTGCAGTTTGAGGCTAAGTTAAAGTGGACAGAGTATAGTACCATTCCTTCTCATGCACCAGTGTAAAATGATCAGCTCTGCTTTGGTATACAGCGGGTGTGTGAGTGGCTGCTACGTGCAAGTGACATGGTACATGGGGTGGTGTGGCTGAGGATCACTTGGTTCACCACCCTTGTCATCCTTGCTGCTGCTGCCAACACAACTGATATGGTGAGTACACACACATATCAAGCCATTACTGTATAGATGTGAGTCATGGTTTCAGTTTGCCCTCTGAAACCTTTCCTTGGCTAAAAGGAAATTGACACCAAGGTTTCACACTGAACAAAGACCTCTTTTGGTAGTTTTCTAGAGTGGATGAGTAACAGTGTCACTGTGATGTGTTCCTCAAAGTTACAAACCACCACCTGAACACTGGACAACAGACCTTTGACCAGTGTGATGTGCTTGCTATGACTTTCCTCCAGTCAGAAGTAGGATTAGAGGGTGAACAGAGACACATTATGGCTCATTACTATTTATCTTACAGTATGTTTTTATTGCTGTTACCGTACCTATTTGAGGTTGGTGGGGATACCCACTACTGTATCCCCTTATTCAGTGTAGTGCTGCCTTTAAGTGACTGTACACTGAGTGACAAGCTAAAAGCTTTCCTTTAACCGAGGTCACAATTTTCTGTGCTATATTGGATGGTAACCTTATAATCAGATGATGTTAGGTGGTCTAGTGATTTATGGTGCTCCAGTCAGATGAGGCCAGTAATGGTTTTTATTTTAGGGATGGTTGAGTTTTATTGCTCGTGTAATGCCATTCAGGAGGAAACGAGGCTGGTCACCCTTGCCTTAAATGTTGGGACCGAGAAGCTTAACCCATGAGCTCTTAAGCTCTTCATGGGGAAGAAAAAAAAAATGTACTATATAAGTAAATATTTGAGATGTTGTTGAGATGAAATCACATGGCTGAAGATTACTGACAAGAAGTTTGGGATGGACCAAGCCACTCTCTCTCTCTCTCTCTCTTTTATATATATATATATATATATATATATATATATATACTGTATATATATATATATATATATATATATATATATATATGAAGCCTCTATGGTACAGTGGTAAAGTGTGCGTTTTAGTACACTGAAGAAAGAGGGTTCGCGCCCCACCAGGGTAATAAACTTTGGGAGCGTTCTTCTGGCCACGTATTGCATTGGCGGACATAAGGGGTGCTGTGGCTGAACCAGTGTCGCATACTAAAGTATGTTTGCACCCAGTCGGCTTGCGCGGGCCGATTACACTTGGTTCACAGAATACACACACATCCAAAGCCACTGCAACACAACAATTACATTTACAAGCACTTTGCATCCTACGTACAATCTCTACTAGACAGCCTAAGCCACTTGGTAGAGATACATTGGCTGTATCGTCCCCACTTCGGTAGGGATTGGCCGGTCCTGCAGTGGACACTCAAACGGCTGATGAGATGAGATGAGATATATATATATATATATATATATATATATATATATGAAATACTTTAATTAGAAAAAAAAGGTGGAATGTGGTATTAGCGGCCACTAGACAGATCTGGAATTTTCGTTTTATGTTTTGGCTATTATATATTAATTTTCCATACTCACATTTTTTCCAGTACAAATATCCAGTGCAAGAGCAGTCTAGTATTTATTCACCTGGTTAACACTTGGAATGGTTTTCTTCCTCACTTTTTTTTTTTTTTTTTGTTAATGTATTGTGTCCAGGTATTTTGAACAGAATGAAAGTGTATTGACTTGAGACAAAGTATGCACTTTGTATTTTATCATAATTGCTTGCAATATGCTGCTAATTTTATTCTGGCAAATACAAGATTATTTTGTTCTGCCTGCAAGAAGGACATGTTTTGTACATTATTCTGGCTGAGTCAGACATTGTTATTCATCTTAGGTGAAACTTCTTGTGCTGAAGGGGGTTAATAGTCATATTTTGTGAACAGTGTTCATTAGGTTTCTCTCGTGTTTACAAAAAACTGCAGTACCTATTTTATAACTGAACATTTACAGTGAAGATATGACTGTTCTTTGTACTTTTACAGATACACTATCAGAATTTCTTACGTACTGTTGCTCATTGTTGCCCATAATCATCCCATTTGATACATAATGTTTAAAATGGAGATATGATAGGAATAACAGAGAATATCTAATGATTGAAAACTAGATAAAGCATTTTTCTCTTGCAGTACCTGTGCATCAAACCACTTCACAACCTGCTGTCACCCTCCACCAACACCACAACTGCCAATTACACCACCAGCACCATCACACCTCCCTTTCCCACCAATGCCACCGTCAACTTCAGCACCAGTAGCAGTGAGGTGTTTTATGAGAGTGTGGATGGGTGGACATTGGCTGCAGGAGTGGAGAATAACAGTACAGCAGGCGAGGGGGAGGAGCACAGTAGTTGTCCTCATCCAGCCTACTACACATACTTCACTTTGCTTATACTTCTTGCAGCCTCACTCCTTGCACAAGTAAGTTTCCTTTTTTTATTAAATAAATTATAGCATCATTACTTATACTATACATTAACCTTGGGTGGAAAGATAAAATCCCTACAGTACATTACTATTGCCAGTATTCCAGCCTTTTGTATTCTGGCCTTAGCATATTTTTATTGTGTTTGTTTTGACTCTTTATTATCACGAGTTTTAGATATACTTTATGAATGTGTAATGAAGGACAGTAGGCATAGAGCAAACTCACTTTTTTCCAACCTTCCATAATTCCAGCAGTCTATTATTCTGGTCTAGAACGCTCAAAAATTATATAATATATGGATATTATTTTGCTTCAATTACCATAGTTTTGAATTAGTTGAAGTGCAGTAAAGATGTGTACCTGAATTTACATGTATCAAAAGCCAAAGAAAAGCAGTTGTGAAGAGACAACACTTGCCATTTGTGGTCAGCATTATGGTACATGTTCTGCTCCCATGAAATATGGAATATTTTGGCACCTCCATATATATATATATATATATATATATATATATATTGCCAGACGCCATAATCCTGTACAGGGTGGCCATTTGACTCTGAGTTATTTGTTTTACAGGGAGGGGCACTAACCCTCCACCAACCCACTTGACACGTAGGGAGCATGTATATATATATATATATATATATATATATATATAAAACCATCATCCTCTCACTTGATGTAGTGCTGCCTACTTCTTCCTTAGCCTTTATCATTCTTTTTCTGTGCCTGCCCTCCTCTCTTCCTATTTCTCCCATCTTTCCTGTCACTACTTAATGCTTTTCTTTCCGTTACAGGTGGCTTTACATTGAGTGACAAGCCAAATGGTTTCCTGTAAGCCAAGAAACCATTTACAACGCTGGGTGGTAACCATATAACCAAACCATACGTGCTCTCTACGTGTCAAGTGGGTTGGTGGAGGGTTAGTGCCCCTCCCTGTAAAACAAATAACTCAGAGTCAAATGGCCACCCTGTACAGGATTATGGCGTCTGGCAATATATATATGTGTGTGTGTGTGTGTGTGTGTGTGTGTATGTATAATATATGAGAGAGAGAGAGAGGTATCCCCACCTCTTCTCTTTAGAATACTGATGGTGTTGATGTGTTGCAGGTGAGCTACATACTAAAAAGTGTGGTGATGGTGGCAGTGACTGGTGTTCAGTGTGGCATGAACCTCTTGTTTCTCCTCCATCATCACCACCAACAGCAGCACACTTCTCCATCATTCATTCACACCACACCACTGTAAGTTATCCCACTTGTCAGTTATTGTCCAAGTGAGTGAGTGAAGCAGGCGAGCAAGAACACTATACTCCATGTAGCTGAGTGATTGGTGGTTAGCAATTAAGTAATGGCAGTCAGCTTATAATGATAGAGTGTCCTCTATATAGAAGATAGTAGATCACAGCTCCAAAACAGGATAATTTCAAAGACTGTTAAAGCAACAGTAAATCTTTCCACATTATTGGAAAGTTTATGAAAAAGTAAGAGATGCTACTAAAGTGACTTCACTCAAATTTTGCCACCATATAGTTGAATAAAAGCAAATGGCACCAAAATTTAGTTATTTCCAGCCTCATTTTTTTTCTCACTAGCCAGTTAGAGGATAGGGGCAGGGTCTTATGTAGCGCCGTGCAGGACTTTCATGCGCATGCGTGAATAATGCCAGCCACCACAAGTGACTCAGTGGCTATCAGTCAACCCAACCTGTGCTCATGGTTGTGCACCTTACACTCGTTGCGTTCCTGCGCTTGTCACAATGACCAGAAAAGTCGAACACTGTTACTGCATAAATTTTGCCAATAATTCGGTGGTACCCAAGGTAGAACTATCAAGAAGATCCAGCAAGTTTTGGGGAATGAAACCATGAGGTAACGCATATAAAGGAGTGCTACAACTGCTTAAAAAATGGCTGAATGTCAGTCAGAAGTAGCTCACATCCTGGGAGGCCATCTGCAAGAAAGAGTGCTGAAAATGTGAAGAATGTCTACGATTTGGTCATGGGAAATCATTAGTTGATTGTCAGAGAAATTGCTAATGAAACTGGAATCAGCAGTGGATCAGCACACAAAATTTTAATGAATGGGTTGAGCATGCGAAGAGTTGCCACCAAGTTCGTTCCAGAGCTGCTTTTGTGTGAACAGCAAGCTCTGTGGATGAACATTGTTCAAGACAGGTTGGAGTGTGCAAATCATGACCCAGACTTTCTGAAGACTGTTATCACTGGAGATGAGCTTGGGTGTATGGGTTCAACCCAGAAACCAAAGCACAGTCGTCCCAGTGGAAGCACTCAGGGGTGCCTCAGCCAAAAAAAAGCATGACAGGTCCACAGCAATGTGGATGCATATTGACAGTTTTTTCATTTACCGTGGTGTTGTGCATCATGAATATGCACCAGAAGGTTAGACTGTCAACAATCATAACTACCTTGATGTTGTCCGTCGTCTTTGTGAAGCAGTTTGGTGGAAGAGACCAGACCTTTGGAAAGTAGGAAGTTGGAAGCTGCACCATGACAATGCCACTGCCCATTATTCTCAACTGATTCAGGAATTTTTGGTCTAGCACAACATCTCACAGGTCCAGCAGGCTCCCACACACCAAACATGGCTCTGTGCAACTTTTGGTTATTTCCCAAGCTCAGAACTCCGCTGAAGAGTTCCCGATTTGAGACAAGAGAAGAGATCATGACGAATGCAACAAAGCACCTGCAGGAGATATCGAAAACTGACCTTGAAAAATGTCCCAGGCAGTGGAAAGCTACATGTGTCAAGTCAGAAGGGGCCTGCTTTGAGGGGGATTAGTGTCCTAGCTCAACAGATTAGCTGTTTACTTTTTTTTTAGAGCCTAAGGTCGAATACTTTCTGAACAGACCTCGTATAAGACAAAAACCACCAAATTGAGCACCAGGATTGGACTATTTCATCCATCATTAATGCTGCGGCATACTTGCACACCTCATTGGAAAGCATATGAAAAAGTAATTGGTGTTACTTAAGTGCCTTTTCTCAAAATCTAGTACCATATTGCTTTAAAAAAAATGAAAACTGAGCTGTGTCAGAAATTATCAAAGCTACAGGTGATGTAGGCTCATCTTTGGGAAGCTAAAATGACAACTAGAAAGCGTGCTCACTCAAACATGTTCCCCTTTTTTTCAAGTGTGGATGCCTTTAATAGTCCAAACCTCTGTCATTTATTCACGCCACATTTATCACTTATTGTGATAAATCCTGAGTTATCACTGTACCTGTGATTTATTCCAGTGGGTATCCAGTACCTTTATGGGTATTTCGAGATCAGATATCAGATGCTGCATTTTTAACACATCTTTTAAGCTATATATTGAAAACCGTTGAATTACTATAATAAGTAAGAAAATGAATTTGTGTTACAAAGTAGAGAAAAAAGTATACAATTGTGAATACGTTTTGATACAGTGAATCCCTGTCATTCTCTAATATTGCTTCATTTTATTATCCAGCCTTAGCCTCACCAGTCTTACTTTATAATTTATTATGTTTTTTGCTTTTCTTTCAGGGGTGTACAAGAGCCTCTCAGTCTATCTATAGAACTCTGTCTTATCACCATTCTTCTCATCTTTCTTAACAGACAGGTAAGAGTGATGGGTTAAAGGCATAAGTCAGAGGTCTGTATTCAAGCTGATGCTGTAGGTCAGTGATGTAGTGTGCTCATTCTGAATTTAATCAAACTCAGTGTCTGTTAACCCCACACAATCCAAGAAATATAATTAACTGAACCTCCAGCAAAGCCTTGCACAAATTGAAATAATAAAACTCCTAGTATTCATGAGGGTGCCCTTTTGAAGAATTTGCAATTTTTACTGTACACCAAATTCAGTCTCATCATCATCACCCTCGTTATCATCATCTTCCAACCCCATATTCCTACCTGAAGTTGGTTTGTGGTATGATGAAGAAACTAAGAAAGAGAAACCATAAAACTGGGAGTCATTCATGCATCATTTAACCTTATGCTTCAAGTGCTTTGTATATGCTGTGGCAGGGGGAAAGGGCGGTGCTTGGGGTGCCATAAATGTACTATGCCAGATTTATTGCCCCACTAAAGCCTATTTGATCTAGTTTTGTTGCACAAAACTTGCCAGAGGCTCTCTCCCATTATTGCCACACCTTTCCAGTTACCTTTAAAAGCGCCGAGACATCCATGAGGTAAATAAATTTCTGTTGTGACTGCCACTTTGCTAAATTGCATAATCAGTATATGAGGGGATAATGAAATATGAAACACATGAGAAATCAGTAAAGAAAAATTATTTGTAGAGGTTTATGATAATTTTGTATAATTTTCTTGGTAGTTCATGACTATATCATATTTGTGTGTGTGTGTGTGTGTGTGTGTGTGTGTGACCCCAGTGAGCAGCAGGAAACCAGCCACGTCAGCTGGTTGGTCCCAGAGATATTTTGTTGAGGTTCACTTGAAGGATTGTCTGTGTTGTGATAGTTAAGTGCATGAAGTGAGTAAGTGTGGTGTGGTGGAGGGTTGCATGCAGTGTGGGTAGTGTGTGACCTGTATTTTGCGTTGATATTGTAGCAGGAAAGGATGATGACTGCATTGCCATATTGCTAGGTTTACTCATAACTCTCTGGGTAGGGTGGTACATGTATTGAAGGAGTGGATGTCTGGTATTGTTTCATGAAGGTTTTGTATTTATGGATGTGTTTATGAAGAGTTGAGAGGAGGATGTTACTGAGACACTTTGTGAAGTGTTGAGTGGTTTTTCATTTTTGCTTCTTTGTAGAGGGGATGATGTAACACACTGTAAAGTTACTGGGGTGAGATGAGACGAGCTGAAGCAATGAACTGGGTGCCTTTCTGATTCATAGGATCCTTGACTGGAAATATTTTTGTTTGTTGATATAGATGATCAGTATTTATGGTCTTATCCTGTTATTATTCTTAAGGCTTTGTTTTTAGTTGATTAAAACTTAGATATGTTTGGGTTGGTTAAGGCTGGGGATGAACTGAGGCTAGCATTAGGTGTGTTTGTGTTGGTTAAGGTTCTGGCCCATCTGAGACGAGCATCATAGTTGTACTGATGAACTGTTTTTGAGAGCTTTCATTGATTCTTTCTGTTGTTCAGTTGTATTTATGTGTTACATAATGCCATATTTACGTGTTTAACTTGAACTACTACCTCTGGAAAATGTTCATGTTTATCTCAATCTGTCTGTTGCCAGACACCTCAATCCTGTAAGGAGTGGCCACAAACAAATCACCTCCATGTCACCCTGTCCCCTACCATTTCACTGCCCTCCTCCCAGCTCACACACCCCTCTCTCATATACCTTCCCACTCCATCCCTCCATCTCATCCTCAGCTTCCCCTATACTCTTCCTCTCCACATTACTCACTTACACTCTCCTTATTAGTCTCTTGCTCTCCATCCTCTCCATATGGCCAAAGCACCTCAGTGTATTTCTCCTAATCCTTTTTATGATCACATCCACATCCACACCACAACTCTCCTTCACTTCCTCATTAGTCAGTCTGTCCCTTCATGTAACTCACATGCTCCTCTCAAATAGCTCATGTTTGAATATAAGTTATTGTGGTATTTAATGATTACTGTGAAATTATTCTGCATTACTGTTGGTTAGACTGTAATGTTTAAGGAAGTCACTACATGTTGCTAACATAGCAAAATAGTAAATGTTAAGCTTATAATTACCAGGTAAACATATGTAAAAAGTAAGTACATTTTAAGGTTGAGTGTGATGGATATTGCAGTATCATATGGCTGTAGGTGGATTTTGAAGGGGTTGAGTCTCCCCCATATCTCAGTTTTTTTTTTTTTTTTTTTTTTTTTTTTTTTTTTTTTTTAAGTAAAGGAGTTAAGGTGTCTCAGTTCCACTTCACAGGCATAACTATTTGAATACAGGGTATATATATATATTTATTTTCTTTTTCAGCGTGGTTGTGCTTCACATATAGAATATCTGTCAGATTTTCCTCAGTCCTTAGACACTTTATCTTCCACATTCACACCTATGATGCTGCTCAGCCAGTCATCCTCTTTCATCTCAGCATGTTCAGATCATCCAGTCTTCCAGTCTGCATAACCTCTTCAATATTTGTTATACTAGATATCTCCTGTGGCACATTCCCAGTTCTGTCACTCAGTGAGGGCCTACATAACCATCTCATTATTTTCACTGCTGTGCATTCCAGCCTGCTTGTATTCCCTTCTGAGCCAAATCTCACTTGGCTTGTGTGTTATGGTCTTAACAAAAGATGTTAGTGTCTCTACCAGATAGCAACTTCTTCCATGATACATTTCTTTTCTTCATGTACTCCTTTACCTTGTTCCTTCTCAACTTAACTCCAACTTATCATGCCTTACCAAAATGGCCATATTGAGCTAAACGTATCCCAGATTGATTTATGCCAAGCACACACTCTTGACATGATTCCATCTGACCTGCCAATCAGACTGAGAAGACATCACGGTTGTTATATCTGTGGCGGCGTGAGGTGGAAGAGCAACGAGAACGTGCAGCAGACATCAGACAGCGTAATGAGGCCCTGGTGTACAATATCCTCCCCCAGCATGTGGCCACGCACTTCATGGGCATTAGGAGAAAGAAGCACGAGGAGTTATATTCTCAGAGTTATGATGAGATTGGTGTCCTTTTTGCCTCCATGCCCAACTTTGGAGGTCAGTGGCTGAATGATTCTTTTATAACCTTTGGAATATACTGTACTAATTAAATTATTGTGGTTGATGGGGACACTCACCGTCCACTCACTCAGCGCAGTGCTGCTTTCGGTGTCTGCCCATTCCTCTCTTCCTTTCTTCCTCTTCTGTCTTTCTTTCCTTCATTCTTTCCTCTTCCTTCTGCCTATGGGTGACTTTACACTTGCTCTTCGGTCTTTCTTTCCCTCATTCTTTCCTCTTCCTTCTGCCTATGGGTGACTGTACACTTAGTGACAAGCCAAATGGTTTCCTGTACACCAGGAAATCATTTGCTATGCTGGATGGTATCCATATAACCAAATTATGGCACGTGGTGGTTTAGTGGGTAATTAAGGAGCTCCGTCAGATTGAGCCTGTGTAGGCTTATATCCAAGGGATGATTGGGGTTTATTGCTCACATCATGCCACTCGGGGATGAGTGCGGTTTGTCACTCTCATCTTAAATGTCAGGACCAACATGCCTAGCCCCAGGCTCCTACACTCCTCATGGGGCAACATAGGACTGGATGATGGATGGATGGATGGTATGGCTAGAAATGAACCAGAGATACTGAACCCTCAAATATTCATAGTTACCAGGTGTGTGCTGGCCTTAGATCAGTATCATAAGAAATCACTGATATCTCTGATTATTTTATGGTTTCAGACAGTATTAAGAGAATGAAACCAAAATATATAAACTTTGTTGATTTCCCTAAATACCACAATTCGATCTGGCTTGTCTGCCACTGGAGCCACAATTCGGTCATGTTTTTTCGACTTTCACCAAGGGGAAGATCAATATGTTCTGCCTAAAGAGGAAGAATTTACACACCTGACAGCGCAATCGGCACCCCCCTAGGCCCAATGGTTACCGCACAATCGAGGGTCAAAGTTGAAAAAAAAAAAAAAATAGTTGCCCCCAAAATTTTCGAAAGTCCCCATAGTTTTGATAACTAACTATTTCTATTACTGAAATAGGTCATTACAATATCATATGTCACACCAAGCCCGAGAACAGGTGTTTTGGGGTGTGGGGAGATTACTTGCTTTTGGGGAGATAAAGTACCCTGTGGGGAGAAGATTTGTAGGTATGGAGGTTGGATAAAACCATCTTTTCTCATCAAAGTAGAGCACTTTAGTTTGTTCTTTACCAACTACTATGGAAACAGATGTGTATATACATGTGGGGAGATAAGATTCGATCAGGGAGAATGCCCACAACGAGTACATTGAACCTTGGGAGATCATTTACGGTAACAACCAATTTGGCTAGTTGAAACAAACATAATCTATGTGATTTAGCATATCAACCATGCAAGCAGGTGTGTTTGCAGGTGTGGGGAGATACTTCACGTATGGGGAGTAATCCTGCAGTGCCTCATAGTACTTCAGAAACTTTCAGAAACATGGCGCCTGAGACTGTAGATGTATCGAGGTCCAGGCAGTTTTTTACAAGGTGCGCTATATTGTTGTGATTCGGCTGAGGGGGCTAAGGTGTTCAACACGTACTTTGACATGCTTCGGTATTTAGGGATTAATGGTTGACATCTGTTGATAACTCAGCAGTTCCAGTACCAGTAGCATTCAGTCAAAAATTGTATGTGTAAAAATCTCAGAAATTGCCTAAGTTATCTCTTGTTTATGGTTATGGAACTGCAATATATTTTCTGATCTGATGAAGGTACACACTTTGTATAGTTTTAGCTCCTTTTTAACAGCTGTAATGACTCTCTCTCTCTCTCTTGACAACCAACAGAGGATTTTATTGAACTTAACAGAGCTCGTAAAATGACGAGGATATCAGGACATTGTTGTTGTTATTGATCAACCCCAGTCTGTCTGGCAGAGCATGCCCATTGACCACAGGCAAGCAATTGCTGTAGCAGGGAAGCCCCATGCATTGATCTGATGTTCCGTTGTGGTTGATAGTACCTTACAGAGCAGGGAAAATGTGGAGGTTTGGTTTCTGGATGCATGTCAGATTTGAAGCACTCCATTTAGGTAGTTGTGGCATCATAGCAGGCACCAGGCTTCCCCATTATCTGGTTATATGCTCACCACTCAGTATCATAAATAGTTCCCTGGGTTACAGGAAGCCATTAGGCTTACCACTCTGTGTAGAGCTACCTGAATTGGAAAGAAGAGTAACAATAATTGACAGGAGGAAAAGGAGAACCAGGAAGAGAGGAGGGCAAATGCAGAGATAGAATGATAAAGGTGAATGAAGAAGTAGGCAGCACTACATCAAATGTGTGGATGGTGGTTACCACTACATACCACTTACAGGACAATGTAAACTATAGTGACAAGCACAAAAAACATATTTCTTTTGCAGTATGAGTGGTAGTTTTTTTTTTTTTTTTTTTTTTTTTTTTTTTTAAGGGACAAGGGTACCACCAAGCAGATATACTGTATATTTCATTTTATGCCTTGCTGTTTTGTTTTCTATAAATTTGGGGAAACTGCTGATACTATTACTATTAGTCATATGACATTTTTGTATCAGTGTACATTATTATTAGAATTATAATGATTGTTATTATTATTATTATTATTATTATTATTATTACAGTAGTAGTAGTAGTAATGGAGTAGTAGTACTGTATTGGTGTTACTTTTTTTACTGAGGAGGTGGGGTAGGTACCCAGGTCTCCCTCCCTTATTTCCTACCAGTCAGCCATTGGTAACATTAGTTTGTGCTTGCATCAGGAAACTAACCACAGTACTGTATTATCTTATTCTTGCAGACTTTTACTCTGAGGAGTCTGTCAACAATCAAGGCCTTGAGTGTCTCCGCTTTCTTAATGAGGTCATCTCAGACTTTGACCAGGTGAGAGGACAAACTGCTTATCTTTTATACAGTCATAAGCCCTCATTTTCGGTCAGATTTGTGTGTGTGTGTGTGTGTGTGTGTGTGTGTGTGTGTGTGTGTGTGTCTGTGTCTGTGTCTGTGTCTGTGTGTGTGTCCAATTCTGGGCATAGGCTTCAGTGCCCGTACATAAGGCTCAGTAGTCCTCGTACATACCACACACCATTAGTAACTATATTTCAATACATTTTTTTTCTGTCTCTTTCTGATAAGATTACTACTTGTCTAGCTTTCTTGTTGTACCTCATTAGAGATAAAATCCTTGGTTCCTCCCCCCCCATTTTATCCCTCCCTCTATAATGTTTATATTAATGCAGTAAGTACAGTCTGCTTCCCAATCCTTCTCTCTCCCCTCCCTCTGTTTGATGTACTCTTCCCTTCACCTTTGTTGGGCCACTGGCTGATAGTCAACTAAGTGTAGCTTCAACTTAGGAAGACAGAAATCAGGCCATTTTTGCTTGCCAGCATGTAAAGCAGCAGTACATTAAGAAAATCTATAAAATAATACAAGGTAAATTAGATGGCCGTAATTTTACTGTACACCTTTGGGAGAGGAGAGGAAGTCATAGCCAGGGTTTAACATCAAATAAATACTTATTACATAGTGTTAAGATCACAATTTGAAACTGTGGTAATTACCTGAGGAACAGTTCACAATGGTGCTTTTGCTCAGGCTGTGTAGAAGTAGTCCTTGTGTAGTCAAGCAAAGCTTCAAACTGCCACTTTAACATTGAAAAACAGATCTTAGTATGGTGTGAAACTCTAACACAAAATTGTACCAGCCAGGGAAAGGATTATTATAATGGGTGAGTAGAAAATTTTAATGGGTGAGTCGGACCTATGGCTCACAAATGTACATGGCAAGGATTAGTTTAAGTTCACATAGTACTGTATAGACAGAAGGTCCCTATTTGTAACCCACCCTCCCTTCAACATATAGCTGCTGGAGTTGGCTCAGTTCCATGACATCATCAAGATCAAGACCATTGGCTCCACGTATATGGCAGCGAGTGGACTCAACCCTTCACGTCAGGTTAAGGTCAGCTCAGAAACCCCACTTGTCTTCAGATCAGCTTGCCTCACTTCACCCTGATGTCTTGTCTATCTTTTCTTTTATATGTCTTACCTCTTATTTTATGTACCTCACCTGATTTGCAGGACTAACAGTTTTGTCACCCTGATCTCTTATAAACCCCTCACTATATTAACCTTACCTCTCAGCAATCTCTTGCCATGTTTAATCACCCCTCATTAACATTACACCTTGTCTGGTGCATCTTTAATCAGCCGTACTTCATGCCCATGTCATCTCTCACCCATAATCCATCCTCATCTTTCGTCAACCTCCTGACATGTGTGCTGCTCTTGATGTCAGTTTCACCTTGTCTGTGTAGCACCGCACCTCACCAGAGCTGGATAACGTATAATCAGTTCCTTCATCCAGTCAGCCAACACCATCCCAAAAAGGCTTAAGTAGTTTGCAGAAAGGTTGAATAGTATGTGTTCTTCCATAAAAGAGAGTTTCATTGTAATCCATACTGAATAAACAGTAGTGTATCAGTTGATATTGAGAGTCTGTGGTCTGCATTATGTGGAGAGATGGACATAAATAAGGAAGTTTATGAATGTTGTGGCATTGCTAATGAAATGATTGAATGTGTTTGGAGGAATGCCCTGAGATTGTATATGTGGTGCAAATAGTAAATGAGAAAGACAGTAAGAGAGTGCGCTGTGTGTGAGTGGGGTGGAAGGGGTGGGGGGAGAGGAAACTGGGGACAAGGTAGAAGAGAGTGGTGTGGTATATAAATAAGAGTGATGGGATAATTGGAGGACTGCCTTATGGTGGACAGAGAGGCATGGAAGTGAGTTGTTTGTGGCCATCTCTTCCATGCCTAAGTCATCTAGCTGTGGATAGATACTGTAGATTTAATTTTCCTGTCAGTTAGCATTATTGGTTCAGAACTACTGAACCATTATGTAAGGCATAAATGCATATAGCAAACTCTCTGTCTTGTATTAATAGTGCTACAAATAGTAGATACATTCATAGGATATAGTTATCATGTAAGTTAATTCTTAAAAACTAATGTTTGAAGCAAAAGACAGACATTATGGTAAAGTTTAGAGGAGGGGGGAGGGCAAGAGCTTTTTCATGACATAGATCTGAATATGACTGACTGGCTATATATACCAAAGCTGGCAGTTTGCCACTTTTCAGGAGCTGCTGGTAGTTGCTTGTGCATTGCATCCCTCTCCTTCCCTCTCTCCCTTAAAGCTTATTGCCCTCACTCATGCTTAGATAGATGAGGTTTTGTTGTTTGCATTAAGGAAACATTAATTCAGAAGATTTTTAACTAACCCTGTTGTGATGTTTGACACCTGAAAGAATGCCAGCGTGAGTGAAAAGTGCACATGAACAATAATATGTACCGGTATGTGTCTGAATATATTAATACAACTACAACAGCAGTGTGCAATCACATTTTACCCCATACAGGTATAAACAGGAGCGTAGGGGCTCAAGGTTGGGCTACTGAGTCCCAACATTTAAGGCAGTGGTGGCCAGCCTCACTTGACCCTGAGTGGTATAATGCAGACTAGAAAACACAACCACTCCTGAGATGAAACTCATACAGGCTCCATCTGTCTAGAGTGCTTTATCCCACTAAATCACTAGGCATCCTTTGGTTATATGGTTACACTCCAGCATAAGAAAATATTTCCCGGGATACAGGGAACCATTTTGCCTGTCACTCATTGTAGAATCATCAGGAGAGAGAGAGAGAGACAGACAGACAGATGGACAGACAGAGAGAAAGAGAGAGAGAGAGATTTTGTCTTGTATGTTGCCAGATTTTCTACTGTTTGAATTAAAAGGCAGCATTGAATCTTTGAGTAAGCTAAAGGGCCATGAAACACACCAGTGTTCTTGTTTTCAGAAAACATTTATTTCCTTATTATCAAAATATTATAAGACGAGTTTGGAGTATTAACAGCATAAAACCATGTGTGCAACAGGTAACCACTGAAAACTCATATTCAGACTATTTTAGCACAAAAGTTTCCTGTCTAATGAAAATAATGTCAGATTTTGTCTACAGGAGTACATGCAGGAGTAGGTGAGATTCCTAGTGGTGCATTGGTTTTGTTTTTTGGTCTGTGTTGCTTATTGTGCTGTATTTATGACTCTTGAATATGTGTGCTCTTTCCTTCAGGAGGATGACCCAGTAAAGGTGCGATGGGCTCACTTGGCACTGCTTGTGGACTTCGCGTTTGAGCTGGTGCATGCACTGCAGTCCATCAATGAGCAGTCGTTCAACCACTTTGTGCTCAGGATGGGTATGCACACTTCCAGGCACTTCTTGCATGTATAGTCAGAAACTGTCATTACTGCCATTCAGACACTACCATAACCCCCCAGATACCACCGTCACACACACACACACACACACACACACACACACACACACACACACACACACACACACACACACACACACACACACACACACACACACACACAAAACACACACACACACACACACACACACACACAAACACACACACACACACAAAACACACACACACACACACACACGAGTGGAAGTTGTCAGCGGTGGAGCTCCATGCAGATCGTGGGAAAATAACGCAAAATTCGCAGCGAAAAAGAAGCATGCCTATTGTGACTTGAATGCGTGAGTGGTGGTCCCGTTTCATTTGAGTGAAAATATGCCAGAGGTGTCGGTCAGATAAGAGTAAAACGCAGTGACGGTTTTAAATTTTGTATGATTGTGCCATGGCAGAGAGAAGCAGTTCATTGTTTACATCCAGATAGTTCACAGGGTACCGGGGTTCTCTAGTGAAGTTAAAGATAGGTTAATGCATTGCAGAGTTGAAGTGGACCTATGAATAAATGTGAAATGTACTGTTTTGTTTAACTGGAGTACTGTATAGGGAAAATAAGAGTAATTGAAAAAGGGTTTTGAAACAAAGTGACTGGGAGAAGGAGAAGGAAGGATAAACTCTAAATGAAGTTAAGGGTAGGAATAAGATGTAAGTGTAAGATGGCTTGGAATTAAATGAAAAACAGGAGTTTAATAGTAATTGGACTACTTATACAGAATCTTTTTTACTATGGACATTCCAGAAGGAAGAAGGGCTATGACACTGGGTAACAGATAGGCAGTAGTGGTAGGAGTAGTAGTAGTAGTTGTTGTTTTCATTGATTTTTCGTTTCTTTTACTTCTAACACTAAATTATGACTGACACCTAATGTAGTAGTAGTTCACCCATATATTGATAACTAAGGTGCCACATTCATTTGAAATTCATTCTTACTGACCCCACAGGCATTAACCACGGTCCAATTACTGCTGGTGTCATTGGTGCAAGGAAGCCACACTATGATATTTGGGGCAACACTGTCAATGTGGCATCCAGGATGGAGTCAACAGGCAAGGCTGGATGCATACAGGTCAGTGCTGGCATTAATATCAATCTATTTTGCTTTTCTCAGTGTGATGTTGCCACCACCATTCTTTATTTTAGTGATAACATAGATTGCAACTCATTGCAATGGCGCCCCTCAGCACAACACACTCACCTTATGCACTCCATTCTCACAGTACAGGCAATCCTTCAACTTTGGGAGTGCCTGACAAAAGTGGCTGGTTTCCAGAAATTTGCTGGGGTCATGTCCAGATGAGCTTGGGGTCACATCAGCAGTAGCAGCTGTCCTTCATGATCAAGTAGCACCAAGCTATTTCCTTTAGTTTCTTCAGTGTGGTAATCTCTTTATGACTTAATTGTTCTCACAGAGTGCCTGTATTCAGTTTAGGAAAACCGTCTTATAGTCTTCATTGACACCGTTGGTATATATATACATTTTATGGGTCCGACTCTGGGCATAGGCTTCACAGCCTGCTATGAAAGCCCAGTAGTCCTCCTACATACCATACACCCCTACGTGTCACCGCTTTGGCGCTAACACCCACCGTCCATACTGAATACATGCTAGGGCTGTCTCATACAGGACTGGTGTATTGGTATTAACAGGGATATTTTTACGACATGTCTGCAGGGCTTCTGGTAGATCAGTAAAGTCGAATTTAATGAAATTCAAATCCTTAAACTGTTCCCTGCCCCAGCAGGGATTTGAACCTGGGTCCGGTAGGACTGCAGGCCATCTCTCTACCGATTGAGCCTCATAGCTAAGGAGGTAACCTGTTCATTAAGCAGCTTGTGCATTAATTACCCTACAAACAGTTGGGTCATGTTTTAAAAAATGGGGAACTCTGTTGAAGCCATGGGTGTGTAAATCTCATATCTTTGGATGTAGAGGACAAAGTGGAGTTGCTTTTCTTCCCCCTTCACTCTTGCCTCTGTACAGAAAATATTATACAAAAAATTTTTTATCTGCACCACCACCACCATCATTACAAAATCCTCACTCAGTTCATTTACTTCTTTACCTGTTTACCTGGGTGACAGTTGGATGATATCTTGCTTTTGAGACGTCATTTGAGCAGTACAAGTGATGGGACAGTGTGAGAGTGGAAAGACATGCCTGCATAGCAAAGGATGTAGCATAACAGCATCTGGTCTTGATACTTTTGTACATCACTTATTTTCTTCTTTTATAGTTTCCTGTTTCCCATCACTCTCAGTAAGAAGCACCATAGTCACCTCTGTGTCCCTCATGAGTGATATACAGCTTGCTTCCCTGTGCTGGAGTTAGAAAGGTGGGGTGACATAGCAGATGAATGCATCCCTACCCACTAGAAGGCAACTGAAAAAGCATTTAGGCAGGATATGAAAGACAGTGCCTTGACCGACCACTTTTCTATGGCCACCCATCAAGCATTAGCTGTCATTTACCAGTGGATGTCTCCTGAATTTTGAATGAGTTTGTACCACTCCTCAGAAATGCAATCAAGAAAGCACACTGCAACCCACGGGTTAAGGTTACACTTTTTCCTAAGGCGTGACCATTTATGGAGTACAGCAGTTCAAGGCAGAGGATTGAATGATTTTGTAGTTGCCAGGGATGGAATAATTAAAATGTCAGACTAAGAAGGAAGTCCAGTGCAGTAAAAGAACTTTGTGAATTATACTACTTGTATACTACTTATGTATACTACTCACAGGGTTAAATATTACTTAACTCTTACAGCTAATAGCTTTTTCCAGTGTTCCTTTCAGTGACACAACAAATTCTCATGTTAAATAATACTGTATAGATGTTCTGTGACTTGTGAGAATTTTAGAACTGTATTCTTGAAGCATTAAACTAGTACATAACACATGCAGCAAATATTGTATTTTCTAGTATAGCTACTTGTGATGCAGAACATAAATTCTCGTATTACTACATACAGATGTGCTGTATCAGTCCAGTGCAGTTCTCAAATCTGAAATGGTCATGATCCAGAGGCTTTCAGGAAACTGATTTTTAGAAAAGACTGGAGCTATCATTACCATCAGTTGTGTGTGTAGACATCCTCTAGCTTTGCATTACTTCTGTAATCACTTTTCCCCTTGTTATAATTCATTTTCTGACAATCATAGATTGATGGTTCGTGTGGAATAATTGAACAATAAACAGTGACTATTGCCCATGGGGACAGAATCATGTGAGTCCAGCTTGAACTAGCTTGGGTGACTGTAGACCACTGTGACACACTGTCAGTAGTGTGGTGACTCTGAAAACTAAACCAATATTTTTGGCAGTGCAGCGTTAAATATCTTCTTTCAAATAATTTTTCTTTAATCTTACTAATTCAGAATTCTTTTAGAAAGCTAGTATTTTTTGGAAATTTGGAATTTGGCTCTTTGGATATTGCACTGAATTGTGAAAGTTAAATGTGTACTGTACCACATCAAAATCATGATAAGGTATAGTGTAGTGCAGATGCGTAGAATAGAAAAAAATTATGGGCTAAGAATTTGGGCAATTTTTTATTGTTGTAACATACAGTATACAGTGCAACCTCTCAAATTCAAAATGCATAGGTCTAAAGGCTTTACAGAAATTGGCATATTTTGGAACTTAAAATCTTAATGGTAACTAATGGCAAAGTAATGTAATAAGTAGCCTACAATACCATTAACAATAAATGCAATGAATTTGTTTTAGTAATTTATCATCTCCTTTTGTATATGTTCATAACAAAATGTTGTCTTCAAAGACACATTGATTTTGTAAAGACAGGTGATATCACCAGCCCCATATTGCATGAAAATATTATTTTAGAATGGTAGTTTCTTGGAAATTGGATTTCCAGATTTGGGAGTTTGTACTGTGTGTGTGTGTGAGAGAGAGAGAGAGAGCTAATAAGTAGATGTGCCAACAGGTGACTGAGGAGACTACAAAGATCCTGCAACATTTTGGGTATGTGTTTGAGCAGCGTGGCCTGATCGCAGTGAAGGGCAAGGGTGAGCTAATGACCTACTACCTAGTGGGGAAAGCAGCTAGTCCACACCAGGTCAATGGCGAGAGTGTTGACTACTCACGCTCAGAAAATCCTTAGGCCATGGCAGGTGGAGGAGCAGAAAGTGGACAGAAGAATTATGACAAGGCATAAGAAAGAGAGGTAAATCATCAGCTGTAGGAGCATCAAATATTCTCACATAGACAGACAGTATGCAACACCACGTGGCGAAAGAAAGTGGATGGACGAGATGTAAACCACCAGATGATAAATACTGAAGATCACAAGAACACAGGGAGGAAGAGATGGACAGATAAAAGGTAATCCAATAGAAGAACAGGGAAGGAAATCAAAAGTATACGAAAGGTAAACGATGAAGTAAGAGAAGTAAGAGGTGAGCAGTATTATAAGTAAAAGAAGTAATTGAGAGAAGATAGTCATAAGTTTACCAGATATCAAATACTATCACTCTGGCCAATACTGTTTAAAAGAAGGAGGTAAAATTAGTAGAAATAAGCCACCAGTACCATAAATGTATGAGAGAGGAGAATTAAAAAGTGAATGAATAGAAGTTATCCGTCACTAGACAGATCAGTCACAGGAGGAAGGGGTGGTTGTAGGAGAGATATCAACTGAAAGACTTTAGTATTTCTTGCCAGGTTACCAGTAGCTGACAACAGATTAAATGGTAGGAAGATAGGTGACCAGGAAAGTAAAATTTGTTTAAAGATAGATAACTTGTGCCATGCCACTGTTAGACCCCACAGCCAGAAAAGAGAGAATAGCAACCACAGAAATTGCAGTTCTGGCTACTTCTGACTTATCTGTTGTGCAATAACATTGTAGTTCATCCAGGGAGGCTGTCATGACAAGATCTCCATGCTTCTGATATAGTCACCATACCATCATTGTTTTCAGTAGAAAGACTTTATAGAGTTATATTTCTTCTTTCAGGACCTTATTCCCCCATCTCATTTTTAAATTGAAAAATAAAGTCAGAAAATGGCTTCTTCAGTGCTGTGTCTTTGTTTTGATATTTCTGGAATGAAGTAAGTATTGCAGTGTAGTTAAAATAAGGATGAGCTTTTGAAAGAGGGCATAGGAGGATAGAGTAAAGAATGAGAACCCAGCATTTAAAAATCAGACATATACTTAAGATGTGACATTTTCTGTTTGGCTACTCGGTGCTGGTTTCATATTTTTGTGTGATGTTTTGGCTACTCTGTTGTGGTGCATACTACAGTACTGCCGTAGCTCTAAAGAAATAAATTTTTATGTACAAGTTGGCAAGACTGTTCCCACTAGTTATTTTTGTATGTACTATAGCAAAAGTTATACAGTAGATGCTCAGTTTAACGAACTATTTCAGCTAGACCCCATTCCATTATCTCAAATTTTCTGCTAAATCAGGTTCCAGAACCAAGGCTCAATATAAAGGAAGATTTTCCAGTATTTCAAGCCATTTTCTGCTAAATCCTTGAAGGCAACCCAAACCTAGCAAACAGTGCTAACTCTCAGTGCTACACACAGCAATCTGAACCCATAATTAATACCCCCAGAAACGCATTAGTGTGTATAGAATTTCCTTAATGGAATTATGCTCAGTTTAATGGAAATTTTACATCAGATAGGGCAAAAATACTGGAAAAAAAAATACTGTAATTCCGTTATCTCAGTCATCCGCTACATCAGTGTTTTGTTAAATCGAGCATCTACTGTATTTTGACAGTAATGAGGTCAGCCTGTAATTAACTGAGTTGTATCATACAGTTTGTATCATTAAATAAAGGCTCCAGCATGCTTGCAGGCATCAGCCATGGTCACCTAATGGTGGCTCTCCATGTTGCTTGATCTCTGGCAGCCTCTTCATTCAGTCCCTTATTCCTGAAATTATGCTATATGACATCATCCCAGGTCTTTTTTGGTCTCCCTCTTGCATCACTATCCCGGTGTTCACACGTCTCACTTTCCGCACTCATTTATCATCCTTCATCCTCTCCACATGCCCAAACCATCTCAGTCTACCCCTCCTCATCAAAACATCAACACACTGCAGTCCCATTCTTCATCTCAACTCTTCAATCATAAATCTAGTCTCCCCAGGCCTTGCATTCAAGGATGCACTACATATCCACCTAATCATTGTCATTTCTGTACACACTGAAATGAGGTAGAAAGGCAGACAGGGAAGAAAAGAAATATATATATGTGTGTGACTTATAGAATGAGGCATTGCAATTCAATTTGGATAAGTTGTGTGCAGATCTTTTCATCTCACCTATCCTGGATGGTTGACAGAAGGTGGCATTATAAATTTGAAAGACAGAGATTATTAGTTTCCTCATATTGGTTCTAGGTTTGTCAGTTAGGAATTAGGGAATGTAGTATCATCAAGTACAGTACTGTACAAGACTGTTGTAAGAGAAAAGAATGAACGTTTTTTAAATGACTTTTTTACATTCCAATATCAACTTTCTTAATGCTTAACATATTTTTTACAGTGCAAAAATTTATGATGGTGAATTACTGCTCCATGAGTAGCAAAAAGTTACTGTCTGTCACAATTTAGAAGGATTTTGGGACATGAGGTAGAGTTCTTGGCCGTTCATTTATTAACCTCCTTGGCCTATAGAGTGAGGGAGTTAATCAGTCATCATTGTCATCCTCCTCATCCTCATCCTCATCATCATTTCATCTCGTGCTGGTATATTGCCCATGGCATAGTTAGAGTTCTGTGTTCTCTGTAATGTGATGCAGTATGTCCTGTTTTATTTTGCCCACAATTAAGCTGATGTGTTGACAGGATGATAGATCTGCTTTTGTGAGGAACCATGTGAATGGCCAAATTCCCTCTTCCAGTTTATCCGAAGTTGATTTTTAGAATTAATAATCAGGTTACACCTCTTCGGTATACAGTCAGCAAAAGAATAATTAGTACCCTTTAGTATGATGAAATTGGACCTGAATGATATTTTTGTATGTTTGGGATTTTGAATGTGAAGAATGTAGTTTGATGCTGTATAATTTTACTTTATCATTTGTCATACGAGAAGCTAGTGTATGTATGTTTTGACTGATATAGAACTTGCTGTACAGTATATTGTTTTAGAATGTGTCATATATTGTTTCAGAAAGAAAGCACAACAGTAGTAATGATTTTTTTTTTTTTTTTTTTTTTTTTTACTAAATATTCAGAATGCCAAAATTATGAGGTAAAATTAAAATCTGGATATACAGAGTTGGGAAGAGGGCAAACTATACAGAAATTCCTCTGTCTAGAATTTTGTATTCCATATACTAATTGAAGTCTTTTGAGAGGAGACTTAGAGGAGAAGAATAGTGTTGATTTTCAGTGTTTGTGTTACACAAGTTGCATTGTATAACTCATGGCTGTGTTTCATGTTTTGTCACTCATTATCTTGGTCATGGAAAGGTAATTTCCATTGACTATATTGTATGGCATTGCCTTTTTTAAATTGTCATAATTTTTTATTTATTGTTAAAGTATCAATGTTGCCATGAATCTTGCTGCTTATTATTATTGTATGTCGACATTTTTTTTTATGCATTAAAGATATTTTTGTTAAAATAGTTGTAAAGTAATTGCTCTTTTCACCTTGAAATTTGTTAAAATTGAAAACTTCATCATTGTCACTCTGTAGGTCATTAATGGCAACTTGTAGGAATAAGGAACAACCCTTTGTTGTTCTGCTTCACACAAATGAAGTGGGAGTGAGGGATTTCATCTGAACACAACCTGATTGAAAAAGAGAGGTGCTACAGCTCTGCTGTCCTTGTAATGCACTTGAAAGCGTCCATAAAAGTTTCAGTTTTCCACCTCTGGCACTCCTGCCCTCTGCTGATGAACAGACATCATCAGTTCAGTGGGAGAACCCTGCTGAGAGCATCAAAATTGTCAACCAGGCCATGGTGCATACACCTACTGGACTATGGTAATTGCCATTGCCTGAGCTGCTTCCATACTGAGTTCCTAGAAGACCATTATCAAAAGTGTGAAGAATCTTTGACTTGGCCACTCTGGAGCACAGGTATTTATAAGTTGGGTTGTAGGGGTATAAATGGGCATTCCCGGTTAGTGTATCAAATATTATTGCCAGTGGTAAGACCATGAGGGACTCAGGACTAACTGAACATTATGGCTACCTGCTGATCTTACAAGACCACATTACTGCCATAATAATTTAAGTTCCTAGGGGAAGGTTTCAAATTTTACAGTCAGTGAAGATTAGTGTCCTTTCCCTCAACAGGACTGTATTTAGTTTACATCCTTCACTGTCACTGCATAAGTGTGTGTGGTAGATAGATAAGGCTTTCCAGACTCAAACTAAAAGGTGCTTTTATGACCTCCAAACAAGAAAAATGGATATTTACTGTAGGTGTTGAAATAAATATATTTTAAAATATTCCCATACTCTATATGCAGTCAGTCATTTTCTTCGTGAAAATGTATTGTTTCAAAATTATTATAGTGTGAGTAAGGAGTTCATTACCAGCACCAGTGAGACCTGAATGACATCTGGTTGTAGCACTGTACCAGTTTAATGTTTCTTTGTTTTGTGCAATATTTGTGAAAATATGTTGCTGCTTTAAATGGTAATGAAGTGAGAGAACCAGGCATCATTGTCATGCAACAAGTGTAATACGACTGATAAATATTTTCGTGTATATATAGATGTAAAAGCAGTTGTTGTATTGATATATAAATATATATATAGTACAGTATCTAGGCTTAGTAGCAAAACAAATGTAATTTAACTTATGAAATGTCCAATAGATTTATTTCTGCACAAAGTTTAGGCTTTAGTGTGGTGTACAGTACATGATGAGTTGTAGAATCTTCCATCACAAAGTTTAATACTCTACCATTTTCACAAAGACAGTGATATAGCTTCTATGAGACTTTTATATGTGTTTACTAGTGAACTCCCTCAGTTGGGGTGTGTCAAGATAATCATTTCATCTCTATTGCTGAATCACATTAGTTAGAATTCTGTGTGCTGTGGGACTGAGGCAGCTAAGAGTTATAACATTTATATTTGGAACCAGTGTCAGTGAGGTGAAGTGCATTCAGTGCTGGACCAAGGAAAACTGTGTGTGAATGCTTGAGAAAACAATATTTTATCATTAAAAAGATTAGTGTGGTACTGAACAGAATCAGCATAGGGAACACTGTGGAGTCATTGTCCACGTACAGTACTCAGTGCAAACCAAAAGGCCTAACCAACAAGTTGATATAGTTTCTGTTCCATGTTACATAATGGTGGCAAGTGTGCCACAAGCCTTGTAAAAATTCTATAATGTCTAGTGAAATTAGTGAAAATAAGATTGCTTGAGAGTCACAAAATACAAGTAAAAGTAGATACTCAACAGATTCTGGAGAACCAAAGAAAAAAATATATATATTGTCTTTTGGAGGGAGCTGCATATGGGTTGTGAGAATGGAGTAGCAAAGGGTCCAACAATGCTCTGACTACCAGGGAAGTTCTGTAGGATTATAGTCTAATGTGTGTTTATATGCAAACTAGTGCAACTTATGATCTGTGGTCACTGACCACAATAAGCTGATTAAAAGTTTCACCTTTTGTGCTGATTAAGTTACCATAGGTACTACAGTATATTCTATACAACTGTCTTACCCTGTGGCATGTATGTCATCTGGTGGTATGGTATTTGTGTGTATAGAAATGAAGTGAGAGTGTGTTCAGAGTTATGATGTGGGTTTATTTGTGTAATGGGTAGGGTGATTTACTTACAGATTGTGTGCATGAAAGCTTGATTAGTGCTGTGATGTACAGTTTGTTTTTATATGAGTCTGCTGGGGCAATTTAGTGGTGTGTGTGTTTGTGTGTGTGTGTGTGTGTGTGTATATATATATATATATATATATATATATATATATATATATATATATATATATATATATATATATATATATACAGTATATGTGTGTGTGTGTGTGTGTGTGTGTGTGTGTGTGTGTGTGTGTGTGTGTGTGATGGTAAGAGTTCTGTGAATTAAGGATGGATAGTTCAGTTTGGACTGTGATGCTGTATTTTCAGATTACCAGGTATTATATAATTCACTTCAGATATTGTTTACATCAGATAATATTAACACGAGATGTGATGGCATGACTGTGTAAATTATCTGGATAATATGCAATTTTTTTTCCAGTTTGGGTGTTCAGAAAAGGTTTCATGGTATTTTTATCAAGAAGATTTTAGTCATAGGTTACTGGTACATATGATGCTGAAGAGAGATGTCTTCATATGGTGACACTGATATAATTAGGCAGCATAGCAGTAATACAAAGTTCCCTCAGCTTGCTCTCTGTTTCCACCCAAAAAAGGGAACTGCAGGAAATAAGCAACTTCAGCCTGCAGTCCACTAATTTCACATTCAAGAGTAGCCGAGGGCCAATCAACAACAACCCTTGGAGAAAACTGAATGATTAGCAGAGTGTAATGAAGCAGAGTTGACGGGTACGGAGAGAAAATAAAAAAACATAGTGAACGGTTAAAGTGGTAAATTGCAGGAGAGAAGGCTTCTATTTGGTGGGAATGGTGAGTGAGAGGCTAGGGTGTTTGTCATTAAACATTGTTGGAGTAGGCTACTCTAGATAACTCAAGTTAACATTCATGTGTTTATTGTGTGATTAAGTGCAAGTGGTGTTATGAAGGTATTGTGTACAGCATTTGATTGATTCCAGAATTCAAAATGGGGGCAAAGTTGAACCTTAAAATTTGCTTATACGGCAGTCACTTTTTTTTTCCCCTCCAGATCATTAACTAAGATGGAAAAATACATTAAATATTTTTCATGAAATCCATAATAAGTATCATAGTAAGTGACAATCACCTTAAAAAAATATGAAGCTGTTCTAAAGTAGAAGCTTTCGATATTTGGCACAAAATGCATACTGCACATCAAATGATGCCAGTAAAAGTTTAAGAGTTAAGCACCAGTAAAGCTTTCTCACAGCTTATCAGCTTCTGACAGCAATTTCTTTACATTATCCTCTCCTCTCGTTATTGGTCTTTTTCCATATTCTGTTTGTCAGTTTCACTTCTGCACTGTTTGTCAAAGTGAAATATTTGGTGCACTGTAAATGGTTTAATGAAAGTATTGTGGTACAGTAGATAGATTACAGTGTAGTGATGTGTAATTGTGCTTGAATAATGTGTGATGAGTGTCTGGCCAATTTCACTGGCATTCTGTTGACAGTTCACCCTTTTTTGTGTTTTTCTTTTTTTCTGGATTTTTCCTCACTCCATCCTTAGGTGGAGGGAAAAAAGGCAAGGATGATGATGATGATGATGATGATGATGATGTGGGATTGTGGTAGATTAGTGATGATATTGTTGCTAGTTCTGTAACTGTGTGTGTGTGTGTGTGTGTGTGTGTGTGTGTGTGTGTGTTTAATGATGTGACTGGCTGTGTACTGGTGTGTAGTGGATTGCAGTGTGGTGATGATGGCATGAGAGGTGTGGTAGGTGGTGGTTATGCTGACCAGACTGTGATAATAACTGTAGGTAGGTGTGGACGACTAAACTCGGTATGCAGCGAGCTCGTTCACTGCCAGATGTATTAAGATAATACATATAACAGTGTCTGATTTATTATGGTTGTGCTTTCCTGCTTTTTTTATTTATTCATCTTTTATTTAAAAATTTTTTGTAGAGTTTGAAAGCCCCCAGTATTAGTGATGTTAGTAATGCAGGAATTAATTTCAGAGTACTTACAGTGTTCATACTGTATGATATTAAAAATTTATAGATGTTAGGAAATTTGAAACATAACTCACTCCTTTTTTTTATTTATTTGCTGGATAGAGGTGAATGCCATGTCTTTATATTAATGGAAGCTTAGTGGACAGCTTAGGGTACATGATCAAGTTGACTAGAGTTTTATCACACTGTTAGCATGGTAGTGGAGTGCAGAATTAGCCAGGATTTGCCAACTGGACATTGAGCTTTCTGAGTCTGATGGTGTGAGGTGTGCATATGTGTGTGTATGTGACATATCAGTGTGCCAGACAGCGTATATTTTGACACTTATTTTTGTATATATTGTATACTCTGCTACTTTCCAGATAAGTCTAGCTTAGGTTAGCAGTTTAAAGTTTATAAATAGAGCAGTTTATGATGTGTTGTTATACACTGAAACAGTTCCAGATGTAAAATGTAGTTTATTGAAGTGGATATAATGTATGAGTACTGTGTAATGTAGAGTTTATGGAACCGTATAAGATGTATAAAATAGTTTCTATAAAATCAGTAATTTATAGTTTCTATGAGATGTATAACTTAAGAGTTTCTAAAGATGTGTATTTCACTGTATTTTAAAACTGTATAGTGGAGAGTACAAGGTGTGTATTGTACTGTAGTGTGCTCCTGTACCATTGTTGTGTACTGACCAGAGTAGTCATGTTTAGTGTACAATCACCATCCTGTTCTCATCTAATAATAATCATGGTAAAGTCCCACCAAGACTGCTGCAAGGTGTCACTGTGTTAGCTCACATGAAGCTGATGTAAACATTCGATATTTCTGAATCTTGTCAATAATGTAATGAGGTGAGAAGGTTTAAGAGTGAGAGGATGCAAATTGGATTCACTTGTATGTCAGCTATATAAAGTGTCTCAGTGTGTCAGTTGTCATTGTATTGATGTGTCATGCATGTCAGGGTATCAGAGTGCAAAATATTCCAAAAAGCATCTGATGATCTAGTGGTCAGAATACCCCAGCTGGAGTAATGGCCTTGCATTGGTTTGATTCACAAGAGGTGACTGGTGTTTTTTCAGTCATGTAATGCCATCAAGGGGTAGGCTGGTCATTTACCCTGAAATGTACCCCTACACCTCAAAGGTTGTAATCTGGGATTTTCTGTTACCATTTACCTCATGTCTTGTATGTGCCTGGCTGCTCACAACATTCTCCTAACTTCCCCAATTCAGGATATGCATTGCAGTCATCATTTTCACCAACATGTGTCAGAATGCTGTATGTTCATATTTACTGTGTATTATGACCATGTATACAGTAAACATAATGCAGTCACTCACCAGTACCATAAAATCTGCCTTGCTGCAAATTTTTCATTCCTTTGTTTGCTGTGGCACCTGAGGAACTGGTTAAATAATTGTTTACCAGTTATCTTTGGTAGAGCAGATCATTGGATTAAGGGACCAGTGACAGTGGCAGAATCATTGAGAGAGATGCTTTATCTTTGCTATGCCCTGGAAATGAGAAGCATTATCTTAATACGCTGTTTTCAGTTTTGTCATTCAGTGATGCCATACTCATCTGTCTCAGCATATGCATTTCTGTACATTCCTGCCTGGTTGTATTGTCTTCTCTTACTAGCTAAATCTCACTGCCATACAGCATAATCCTTCTAACATTTTTGAGAGTACCCCAGTGAAAAAAGAGAGTCCCTTTATAGTCAGGAGGGGCAACAGTTGCCTAAACTTCCTCCTGCCACTTCTCATTTTAGGTGTCTTTTCCTCCTCACTCAGCATGTCTCCCAGTTAACTGAAGTATGCCATGCGTTCCAGTTGGCTTTCACCTAAAAAACAACACATTTTGCAGTAAACATCCCAAACACCCTTACATACCTGATAATGAAAGTTTCTCATATCTCGTTGTCTATGCCTGACACCTTTACATCTCTTATGGACCCATCTGTTACAATTTGTACATGGAATAGAGTTCCTCCGAACTCCTTTTTTTTTTATATGTTGCATAAGGTCATGCATCTTGTTCTATTACATAACTGCTCACACATCTGTTGACCATGGTTTATGTATTACCAGTAGGGTATTAGCATTTAGTCCCTTTGCTTCCATCCTTCCACCTCTTGAACTACTCTCTGGCTTCCTGTATTTCTAATTTCTCTTGACAGTGACAAGTGCCAGAATAAACAGCAGTAGACTCAGCACAAAACCATGATGCACCCCAACATTGATTGAGAATTTCTTGCTTAACTCTTCACTTACTCTCACAGATATATAGGGTACAGTAGTTGCCTTTTCATACACTGTCATCACTAGCCTGGTAATTCATAGGTTTCTCATATCTGAATTTACCACCACCCTTGGGACTCTATAAGACTGCCGTATTATTGAAAAATATAATCTAGAAATCTAAATATTCTCACAGTGTGTTATTTGATACACTGGTAATTAATGTGCTCAGTCAAAAGGGGAAGGGTTTCTAACAGTGCCATTAAATTTAGGAGCACTTACGAGAAATCTCAGATTTCTCTGTCTTCAGTCATGCTGGTAGCAGTCAGTCTTCCGGTATCCAGTCAGTCATATGAAAAGTTTATAAATGACCATAGAAAGGCAGAGAGATTCTGGCTATTTCAGTCAGAAAAAAATTTGTTTATTTATTGGTTTTTATTAAATTTTTCGTATTGCCTTTTCAGATTACCGGTATTTGAATGGTTGTGAAACAGGATGTTTTGTCTTCATAACACAAAAATCCTGCCATCTGATGTTTTTTTATAATATTTATTTTTTTAAAGAAGTTCAGTCCTCTTGGAAGGAGAGTTTAATTTTCAGCTGGAATGTAAATTTTTTTGCCACAACAATGCATCATAATAAAACACATATACACATGCCTGGTTACCAGATGGCATATCCCATTGCATCAGTTAAAGGAAGAAAATAATTATGGGCTTTGCATCAGGGGGTTGTGGGTAATTTTTTCTCCTTTTGGTTTGTAGTGGAAAAACTACATCTCTTCATGGTTCTGTGTGTGTCAGAATTGTTTTCCCTTCTACCAGGCAGTTCTCTAATATCATTTGTGTCCAGCTGGAGGCAGAGTTCTTGTAGGCCCATCCAAAACAAACATGTACTGTATTTTGTTGCAGTACGGTAGATCATTCTGGCAGTCATTGTATAAGGTGTAGCTGAAGTATAAATGTTAAATTTTGAACAGGTGTGGAAAGTGTTAAAATTGGAATGCTTGATTATATTGTACATAGTTCAGTATATTAAGCACATTGTTCAGTCAGGGGTTGCCAGTATTTACCATCATGGAGTCCTACTTGTGTTGTGGACAACAGTGAAGCAGCTGGTTGATTAATTGGAGGATCTACTTTGTGGTCAATCCATAGTTTGAAATATGATGGTCAGTTTTAATTAGATTTCCATAAATTGCAGCTTTTTCTTTTTCTGTGTTATACTTGAGTTTGAGTTTTCAGAACATATGGACCTGATGACCCAACACAGTGCTTGTAAGGTCAGCAGAAGCTTCATCTGACACCACCTGACTTCAGCAGTGATTGAGCAGCTTGCAGCATCCACCTGGACTTTATTGATTTAGCATAATAAACATGTGATTCACCTTCAAGACTGGATCTCTGTAGTTTCATTTTCCAGAGTTACAAGATTTTAGCATTTGTTATGAGTGCCTGTTATGGAGTCTGTAAAAGCCTCCATTGCCAAATTCAAAGTGGAAATCCTGTATTTTGCACACACACACACACACACACACACATTAGGTAAGAACAATTAGGTAGGTAGGTAAGAACACACACACACACACACACACACACACACACTATATACACAAACATGGGTATGCAGCCAGAGCATGTATCTGGCTCAGGGAAGCTGGATACCCCTGCCCCTGCATAGTCCTGGGTCACCCATGGGCAAGGTGAAACACCTGTTAGCTAGCTAAAAAGGTAGTAGGTGGATAGTGACCTTTGTCCCGGAAGATGGTACCATGTGAGTGATGCAGGACAAAGGCCTGGTAGCTGGCCTTGCAAAATACTCCCAGGCAGCAAATGCGACCATTACCAAGCAATCAAAGTTCAGCCTGAGACTACTGCTCTTGTGTATCTCGTATACTGTATAGGACTATGCCTCCTCCATTTTGCCTTCATCTCATCATGTGGATGGACCGTGTTTCCATCCTGGTAAGGCACTGTCTGCCACAGAATAGGCAACTGCTTGCTTGTGGTCGATGCTTGGCCTCTTGCCCCATCCCTTCCCTTCCCCCAGTGCCAGCCTTTTGCTCTTCCTCTTAGTGCCAGCCTCTTGCTCCTCCTCCCCCAGTGCCAGCCTCTTGCTCCTCCTCCCCCAGTGCCAGCCTCTTGCTCCTCCTCCCCCAGTGCCAGCCTCTTGCTCCTCCTCCCCCAGTGCCAGCCTCTTGCTCCTCCTTTCCCAGTGCCAGCCTCTGGCTCCCTGTTTTCAGCGCCAACCTTTTGTTCCACCCCCTCCCCCAGTGCCAGCCTCTGGCTCCCTGTTTTCAGTGCCAACCTTTTGTTCCACCCCCTCCCCCAGTGCCAGCCTCTGGCTCCTTATCTTCCTAGTGCCAGCATCGGGCTCCTCCTTCCCCAGTGCCAACCTCTTGCTCCTTATCTCCCCAGTGTCAGCCTTGTGCTCCTTATCTCCCCAGTAACTGTATAAACTGCAACGGATTATTATTATTATTATTATTATTATTATTATTATTATTGTATTATTATTATTATTAATATTCAATCTCTTCTCTTCCTTCTGCCTGCAGGTCCCTTTGCAATCCCTCTTCTGTCATTCTATCCTTCATTCTTCCTCTTCCTTCTGCCTTTGAGTTACTCTACATTGAGTGACAAGCCAAAAGGTTTCCCGTACACCAGGAAACCATTTACTACGCTGGGTGGTAATCATATAGCCAAATTATGGAGCCTGGTGGTTTAGTAGGTAATTAAGGCGCTCCAACCGGATTGACCCCGTGTAGGTTTATATCCAAGGGATGGTTGGGGTTTATTGCTCATGTTATGCCACTCAGGTATGTCAGGTCCAACTTGCCTAACCCTGGACCCCTTGGCTTCTCATTTTGAAACGGGTTTGGATGATGGATGGATGGATTGATTATTATTATTACAGGTATTATTATTATTATTATTATTATTATTATTATTATTATTTCTATTTCTTTAGCTTACAGAACCTTCCTTTAGCCAAAGGATCAGAAATACTACGGGTCTACTTAAGGGGCCATTCGAAATCTTCACAGCCAAGTTCACCCTCTTCGAATCATTTGAATCCCTGAACTCCGCAACGGTCCTCTTAGTTACCAGCTAGACTTGACGTGAGGAGAGTGTTTGCGGACAAAGGAGACGAGGTAAGTATTTTTTTTCTCTCTCATTCTCTCTCTCCTCTTAAACATCATGCTGACACAACTCAATAATTGTGTTGTAATACATGTGACTAACGTTCTCTTTATTAATAATAATACGGTTATTTTACAATTTGCTGTTCCTGTTGCGTAGGACGCTAACTGTGCCGCCATCTTTAGAGAACCATTGCTCGGAAGCCGAATCCCTTCAATACTTCATCCTGACCATTGTCTTGCTTACCTAGTTTATACTTACCTAGTTCAAAGGCATGGGAGCCTTCAGTACTTCATCCTGACCATTGTCTTGCGTACCTAGTTTATGCTTACCTAGTTCAAAGGCATGAGAGGTTACGAGACTTTCTATTGTGTGGCTCGCATCTCTTGGTCATCTTGTGTTCATTACATTATTTAAGTGGCCTTTACTTTCTGTCACTCATCAATAATCATAATTTCATTGCTTAAACTTTACTTATATTTTTTTGTGTGCGCTCTCATATTCATTTGTAAAACTAAGAATTTATTCTGTTAAATTCCAAAACTGATCTAGTCTTCATGAAGACACTAACTGATTTAACTACTGTAGTTCTTCAGAGAGGTTGTTCCAGTCATTTACAGACCTTATGCTAAAAGTATTTGCTCTTACTAATGTCCTCCAATGATCTTTCTTTTTCAATTTCCTTGAGTGTGATCATGTACCACTCACAGTTCAAAGAAGACATTTGAATTAATATTATCTGTACCACTTAATAAATAAAATCTCCTCTGTCTTCTCTTTTCCAGTGTAGGCAGTCCAAGTTTTTGCATCTCTCTTCGGAACAAAGATCTTGAAGTTCTGGCACCAGTTTTGTCACCCTCCTCTGTACCTTTTCCATTTCCTGAATACCCTTGACATGATATGGGGACCAGCTGTGCACCACATACTCAAGGTGAGGCCTTACCAGAGTGCAGTATAAAGTCTTAAAAGTGTCTTTGTCCATGCTGGGGAAATGTCCCCGGATAAAGCCAACCATTCTGTATGTATTTTGGATGTAACACTAGCTTGCCTATATGCTGGGCAGGTTTTAGGTTAGTTGATATGTGCAACCTCAAGTCTAGATTTGTAGCCTTAAGGTCCTTACCATGTACGTTGTACACAACTGAGTTCCAGTGTCCTTTATGCATGGTGGCACACTTTTCTGCATTAAATTCCAGGAGCCATTTACTACTTCAGTCCAGCAGTCTGTTGAGGCCCCTTTGCATTGCCAGTATAGCATTTTTTGAATTTATATCCTTGAAGATTTTGGCATCATCTGCTAAAAGTAAGGTTGAACACTCCAGTTCATTCACCGATCATTAATAAAATCGAAAAACAAAATGGGTCTGATAACTGATCCTAGTGGTACCAGGTACTCCTGACCTGTCACTTGCAGACTGGCTTTACACCTCTTATTTCTACATGCTGTTCTCGGTTTTGCAAGAAGCCTTTAATCCATTCTAATATTGTACCTCAAATTCCATAACTTTCTAATTTTGTTATTAAGCTTGCTTTGGCAACAGTATCAAATACTGTACAACAGTCTAGGTAGTTAACATCAACAGGAATTTGCTGATCAGTGGATGCTGTAATTATATCCACGTAGGTCGACAAATGAGTAAGGGTCCCATGCTTACCTCTAAATCCATGCTGACTGTCACTTATTATTATTATTTTTTTCTTCAAGATGATCTGCTAAAGCTGCTGAATGAAGTTAACATACCTTGCATATTACCTAAGTTAGGGACACTGGTCGGATGACTTTAACATACCTTGCATATTACGGTACCTAAGTTAGGGACACTGGTCGGTAGTTTAGCGTTGACAGCTTATCATCTTTTTTAAATGTTGGGCAGACTTTAGCCAGTCTCCATAAAGAAGGTATTGTTCCCATTTCAAGTGACTTTCTTAGTATACCGGTAAGGGTTATGGGAACAGCCATCTCTTGTAACATTCCTTCAGCAACCTGGGATGAATGCCATCAGGGCCCATTCACTTACTTGCATGTACTCCCTTTAAGATTTTCTCAGCCACCTCTACATTTACATTAATGTCATCAAGAATTGGACCATGGTAAGAACTATTTACTGTTGGTAAATCACTATGGTTTTTGCCTCCATAAACACTCTGAAAGGCTTTGTTAAACTCATTTGTAGTATCTGTGTCATTCTGTGTTGCTCTCCCACTGGTTGTCATTACCTGGACTACTGTCTCATCCAGTGATGTCTTGCTTCTTACATAACTCCAGAAGCTATAATTTATAAGAGTCATGTGCGCTGTCAGCTTGAATATTGCTCACCCTTGTGGAATGGTTGTGGAGAGGTTGCATTAAGACAACTGGACAAAATTCAGAATAAAGCTGTTAGAATCATTAACAACCCTGCCATTACATATAAACTACCTCCCCTGCAAGTAAGAAGGAATGTTGCCTCCCTTGCATTATTTTACAGATATTTTTTTGGCAAATGCTCAGACGAAGTTGCGTCCATGGTGCCACCTCTCCATGCCTTCCCTCGTGCTACACGGGCATCTGGTAGCGCTCATGACTGGAATGTCACTCAACCATATTGCAGAACTTCTGCCTATCAGAATTCTTTCATTCCCCGAACTGCATCTCTCTGGAACTCGCTTCCCCAGAGTTGTTTTCCTCCAAATTTCAACCTACAACTGTTCAAGTCTAACTGTTACAGATATTTTGTGAACAGAGGACACCAGTAATCTGGTGTATGGATAATTTTTTTTCTCCATTTGTTTTTCCTTCCTCCGTTCTGTTATTTAAAAAAAAAAAAAAAAAAAAAAAAAAAAAGTGTTTGGGGAATGTTTTAATGACCTCACACAGTTTCTTTGTGAAGTTCTTCTTTGCTTGTTTCTCCATTTTTGTTGCATTATACTTGCTTGTATACCCTTTTTTTTTATGCAAAGAAGAAGAAACCAAAGGCTAGGAGCTCGCAAACTGTTCCTTCCAAGAAAAAAAAAAAAAACTACATAAGAGAGCCAAATTCAAGATCCTATCATTTTGAGATGCCTGGACACACTGCGTTTGAAAGACTGGAGATCATAGGAAGCAGGAAATACACACAGAGGAAGACAGTTCCAGAGTTGACCTGTTGCATAAATGAAGGACTGGGAGTAGCGGTTAACTCTTGCATTAGAGAACTGGACAGAAAAGGGATGAGAGTTTGTTGCTAGATGGGTGCTATGCACCCTTTGTAGAGGTGGAGGGATGCAAGCAGACAGTTCAGATGAGCAGTTACCATTGACATAGTGATAGAAAAGAGATAAAGATGCAACAGTGCAACGAAGAGGCAGAGGTTGAGGGGAACCTGTAAGAGGGCGAGAGTTAATGAGATGAAAAGCCTTTGACTCCACCCTGTTGAGAAGAGCTGTATGTGGGGAGCCTCCCCACACATGAGAGTTGTACTCTATACAGGGGCGAATAAAACCCGTGTATAAAGTCAGCAACTGTGCAGGGGTAAAGAAGATATTGAGTTGGCATAGCACACCTAATCTCTTGGAAGCAGATTGTACAAGAGATGTAATATGATCTCTCCAATATATGTCCCGAGTGAATGAAACCCCAAGCATGTTCAAGGATGTTGCAAGATTGTGGTGTATATTATTAAAAATTAGTGGGTACTCCTGTGGAAGATTTTGTCGGGTTGATACGTGATATTTGCAGAAGAAATATGTGCAGCATGTGATGTGGTGTGTGGGATGAAGAGAAGACGGAGGGACGTGCAAGGAACAGTGTGGTGGAATGAAGAGATGAGACAGGCTGTGGCACAAAACAAGAAAGCATACAATGAGTGGATGAGAAATAGGGGCATGGAAGAAGTTGAGAGGCGGAAGAGAGAGTTATATGTAGGAAGAAAGAGAGGTGAAAAGATTAGTAAGAGAGAGTAAGAAGAGAGCAGATGAGGAATTTGGAAGGAACTTGAGTGTAAAGTGGAGGGACTGTAAGAAAATGTTCTGGAAAGAGGTGAAAAGAGTAAGACAGGGTGGAAGTGAAGTTAGTAGGGGAGTGAAAGATAAAAATGGTAGATTACTAGTGGAGAAGGGAGAAAAAGTAAGGAATTGTTGAACATAGAGGATGGAAGTAATGCGAGTATAAGTGGCTGGGAGGAGGAGGGAGGTGAGAAGACAGGAAGAAATCAGTAGGATAGAAGTTGTGGAAGCAATGAAGAAAGTTAAATTGGGGAAAGCCCCAGGAATTGATGAAGTGTGTGGTGAAATGCTGAAGTATGGGGGAGAGATAGTAGTAGAATGGATGTGGAAGATGTGCAGATTGGCCTGGGAGGAAGGTAGAGTCCCGGAGGATTGGAAGTCAGGTATAATTATTCCCTTGTACAAAGGAAAAAGGGAGAAAAAGAAGTGTGTGGTAATCATAGGGGCATTTGTCTTCTTAGTATAATAGGAAAAGTGTATGGTAGGATACTTATTGACAGAGTTAGAGAAAGAACAGAGGAATTAGTTGGAGAAGAACAGGGAGGCTTTAGGAAGGGAAGAGGTTGTGTAGATCAGATATTCATTCTTAGATCTTTAGTGGAAAAGTTTCTAGAGAAGGGAAAGAAGTTGTATGCAGCTTTCATGGATTTGGAGAAAGCATATGACAGGGTGGATAGTCAAGGATTGTGGAAAGTATTAAGAATATATGGAGTAGATGGGAAGTTGAATGCTGTGAAGAGTATGTATGATGGTGCTAAGGCTGCAGTGTGTGTGGATGGTGAACTGAATGAATTTTTCTCTTTGAAGGTTGGGTTGATACAGGGATGTGTCATGTCTCCATGGTTGTTCAATCTGTACATGGATGGAGTAATAAAAGAGGTACAAGGTAGGGTAGTGGATGTTGGAGTGACCCTGGTGAGAGAGGGTAGTGTTTGGAAACTCCCTGTACTGTTGTTTGCAGATGATACTGTGTTGTTGAGTGAAGACGAAAGGCTTGGTGGATGAGTTTGGGAGAGTGTGTAAGAAACGGAATCTAAAGGTGAATGTAGGGAAGAGTAAAGTGATGGTCTTGGAGAGAGGTGAAGTCAGTGAATGTACAGCGAGGTTGGATGGTGAGGAATTGGAAAATGTGAGTACATTTAAGTACTTGGGTAGTGTGATGAGTAAGGATGGAGGTTTGGAGGGTGAAGTGCTTGAAAGGGTACAGCAGGGAAGAAAGGTTGCTGGTTCCTTGAAAGCAGTGATAAGTAGCAGGGAAGTGAGCATGGAAGTGAAAAAGTTACTACATGACAGTATTGTGATACCAACTCTTAACATATGGAAGTGAAGCTTGGACGTTGCTGGAAGGACGCAAGTCAAGAGTGAGAGCAGTGGAAATGAGCTATATAAGAGGAGCCTGTGGAGTCACATGGAGAGACAGGCTGACAAATGAGAATATAAAGGAGCATTGTGGTGTGGATGTGGATGTGATAGGGAGCATTAGGAGGAATACACTGAGGTGGGTTGGCCATGTAGAGAGGATGGAGGGTGAAAGACTGACGAAGAGAGTGTATGTGAGTGAGGTGGAGGGGGGAAGAGGGAGGGGGAGGCCGAGGATGAGATGGAGGGATGGGGTGGAGAGGTATATGAGAGGGGGGGGATGAGTTGGGAGCGGAGCAGTGAAATGGTGGGGGACAGGGCGACGTGGAGGTGATTTATTTGTGGCCACCCCGAGCGGGATTGAGGCATCTGGCAATAGATAGATAGATAGGTGTAAGAACTGAGTCTTTGGTGCATTAAAAACAACAGTACTATTTTTACCCCAGTCAGAGATATGAGCCAAGTCAGACATTAGGTATGCCATAACCTCATCCCTTGTTTGTTGAAGTAACTGCTGAGATGGATGTTGCGGGAACCGAATGGAGAGGTGAAGGGTGGAATCATCAGCATACGAGTGGATAGGGTTAGATGTACAGCTTAGAAGGTCATTGATGAATATAAGGAAGAGAGTTGGTGATAGAACTGAGCCCTGAGGAACACCACTGTTGATAGATCTAGGAGAAGAACGATGGCTGTCTACAACAGCGGCTGTAGAATGACCAGAAAGGAAGCTATAGACAAAGGCACAGATAGAAGGATAGAAACTGTAAGAGGGCAGTTTAGAAAATAAAGATTTATGCCAAACTCGATCGAAAGCCTTTGAGATATCAAGTGCAGTGGCAAAGCTTTTGCCAAATTGTTTTTTTCCTTGATATGTCATACACTTAAGTTTGTATTTTGCTACAGCATTATCACAGTAAATCTTGGGTGTATACTTATTAATGCTCTCCTTCAAAATACAGAGAAGATACATATACACTTCATTAGTGGATTTTCCACTAAATTCACCTAGCCATTCAGTTTCAAGTAGCTCTTTCCTTATTTCTGTGTTCAGTACGTTCTTTTATGAAAATCAGACGATTGTGTTGCTGTCACAATCCTGGGTATAGCCATAGTCTAATGTAAAGTCAGACAGTACTGTAGCATGGTGGCTCTTTCCAATTGGTGGGTTAAGGCTTATGTTCTCAATATCATTTATATTTCTAGAAAATATCAAGTCCAGGAGAGTGGGATAATCACTGCCAGTGTTATGAGTAACTTCTGTGATATGCTGTATCAAGAAAGTCATTAATATTTCCCAAAAAAATTCTTGCATCCTGTGCCAGTATGTGTTATCCATTTGCATTCACTTCATTATTGACCCAGTTTATCTTGTAAAAGTTAAAGTCGCCACAAATCAGCACCTGGGAAACTCTATCATGTTCTCCACTAGACTTTATTAGGTCACAAAGTAAATTGTTCTTTTCTCTAACAGTTGATGGTGGTCTGTAGATGGCACCTACTAGTAGTCTTTTCTCCTCTAAAATAATCTCACACCACACTGCTTCATATTATATGAGGCGTCTAGAACCAAAGGGACATCGGCGCCAAAATGTACTTTTGAGTTATGACGCAAGTTGTGTTTATGGCAACGTCATAACCAGAAGGCAATAAACAAACCTTTTATACATCAAAATGATCATCAGTGCCTATGCTCTACATGTAAAGCCAAAACACAAAACAATAATAACCATAACCACAAAATAGGCAGTAAACCAAACCCCCAATTTATAAGTGGGCATAATAACATATTGTAGGGATTTAAAAACATAGCAGAAAAAACATCAGCGAATGTATTAATGTACAAAACTTTATTAACTGAAGATTCCAGTTCACTTAATATTAATAAATGAATAATTATTACTGTAATTTCACGTTTTTGACAACTAAAGCTGAAATCAATGCAGTTATTATTTTTCCTCTACCATAATAGATTGAAATAATAACACTAAAAAAAAAAAAGGAGTTTAGTGCTTAAGTAAATTGAGAAGGGGCAGTGGGGGGTTAAATGGTGGGGTCGTCATCTAGATCGACATCCAACTCTGCCTCCTCGGTGCCACACCCCCTCCCGCTGTCTCCCCTCACCACTCTCTTTTCCTCTTCCATTCTACCTTTTTCCACTTCTCCACACACTTCTGACACTTACGAGAGGTTATAGGCACCACCTCCTCACTAACTATGTGATGAACTCATCTTGTCACCCCCCCTTCAACCCCAATAACAACAGCTCAACTTGTCACCAATAATCCACGATAAATGGGGTAAAAATCCAATACGTAATAATTATACACCTCAATGAACACGGGAGGGAAGCCTCACCGGCACACCGGGCGGGCCACACGCTTGCTGATTGGCTGCTCTGGGGGAGTGGCAGAGAGTGAGAATGCTGATTGGTTTGGGCTGTGTGGCTTAGATGCCTGCCTGCTCTGATTTGTTAGCCTGGCAGCATGGACAAACCCACGTGACTTTGAGCCCCTCTGCCACTGTCCAGAAGGCCGAATCTTGTATGGCAACCAGTGCTGTCACTGAGAAGAGGGTTAAGCCTGTTGTCTCCCCTACCTAACTCAAAACCAGTATATTGGTGGGGATGCCCGTGTGGCTCTAGACGCCTCATATATATATATATATATATATATATATATATATATATATATACTGTATATATATGTATATATATATATATATATATATATATATATATATACACACACACACCCAGGGGCAATGCCTTAGCTCTTATAGACAAGGGGACATGGCATAAAACTCAATATATATATATCCATTCATCCATCATCCAATCCTACATTGCCCCATGAGGACCGTAGGAGCCCGGGGCTAGGCAAGTTGGTACTGACATTTAAGATGAGAGTGACGAGCCTCACTCATCCCTGAGTGGCATTACGTGAGCAATAAACCCCAACCACCCCTTCAATATAAACCTTCACCGGCTCAATCCGACTGGAGCTCCATAATTACCCACTAAACCACCAGGCATCAAAATTTGGTTAAATGGTTACCACTCAGGGTAGTAAATGGTTTCCTGTTGTACAGGAAACCATTTGGCTTGTCACTCAGTGTAGAGTCATCCAATATATATATATATATATATATATACTGTATATATATATATATTCCTCCTCCTCCTCCTCTTCTTCTTCTTCTTCCATGAGTGTCAGTCTCTTTCACATCCTCATCTCTGTGCCAGCTTCCTCCTCCTCCTCCTCTCCTTCCACATAATGCCAGCTTTGTATGGGACGACCTTGCAGGGGCAATTGCTTGCTTGTGCTTGGTGCATCTGCTCAGTCAGACAGATTGGGGATGATCAACAACAGCAGCAGCCTAACCCCACATAGCTATTTGGGAAAAATGCTTGGGGCAGTGACTTTCATCGTCGTCGTCATCATCATCATCATCATCATCATCATCTTTATACAGCATTTAGATAGACTGATAGACTTTTATAAAAGTTCGTTTTCTCCTCGTGAACTGGATTTTCCGCTTTTCCCCAAGCTTTAGTTGTTGTTGGCCCAGGCTTATCTAAAATGGGAACCCGGTGGACTGCAGGCTCTAAGTTATCTGCTGTAGTCTACCATCTTCATTTCTGGGAATAAGAAAGTGCTTGAGGGGACATTAGTACGAGTACAGCCAGGGAATTGAGGCAGACAAATGACAAAGAGGATCATTCATCTTAGGCCTCCTGTACCCGTAATTATAGCAGTTGCAAACCCAGGCTTATCAGGACATGAATCCAGTGGACTGCAGGCCAAAGTTTCTATAGTTCACTATCCTCCTGTTGGGGGATAGGGATGGGATTGAGGAATGTTTACATGATGAGGCAGCTTCTCTGTCCATTTATATCAGTACCACCACTAGAAGGTATCCATCTCCAGCAGCTGTGCTGTAGGGGTTAATTAAGGTCTATATTGAACTCCTCTACACACAAAGGATTAATTTATCAACAGAGTTGTGATTATCTCCAAAAAACTTGTCATTTTCAGGGGCCTCCAGTACTGTTGATGCTGCTGTTCCTGCTGCTGTTGCTATTGCTATAGTTGGAGTTGCTGCTGCATGTGTGGATGGTGCTGCCGCTACTTATGGACTTCCTGCTGCTGCTGGAGTTCTGCTGGCGTTGGTGTACCTACTGCTGCTTCTGTCTCCTTGCCATGGCTAGGGGAACACTGGCCACTTTAAATCCCTGGGGGAATACTCTCCAACAAACCTGAAGAACTCCACAGAACCACATCATAACTGTCTTGGTCACCTCAGTCTTTAGTTCCTAGCTATGCCCCTACTGCTACAATTACAGGTGCTTATACTTGCACTCCTACTGCTGTTACCACCCTTCAGAGATACACGAGTTGCACATTTTTTGGTTTGTACGCTTTGTCTTGGATGAGATTTTTGCTCCTCAGCAGCCTTATCCCTGTAGCTCAGTTGCAGAATAAGACAAGGATAACAATGCAGTGACACTGCTTTCATTCCATATCACTTTTAAGCCAAGTTGATGTGGATAGAATATGTTAACAGTTGCTCCCCAACTTAGGAAATTTTTGTTGAGAATTTCTCACCCCATCTTTGGGTGGGAAAAAGAAGTTGGACTGATGATGACAAGAGATGTTGATGGATAATGTTGATAATTGTTATCAGCCTCATATCTTAGGCCTTTGACCATGTGGCAGAGTGTTCCATCACTTTGGTATACAAAGCCACTTATTTCACCTAGGTACTCATTTTACATATTAATCAGCATCAGTGACAATGATGCAGTGCCAGGAATCAATTCTTGGTGCTGTCAGACTGAGAACTCATTAACCCTCCGTTGGTGCAGCTCGAAATTTATCGTCGTTAGTGCGGTGGGGTATGATATACCCCAGGCTCTTTTTCCTATTATACTCACTTGTTTTTAACAACTTGTGGTTTTGCACTATTTATTTAAAAGAGATAACCATTTTATTATCCTAATTGGACAAGAAAACAAAATTATTTTCACAAGAAATCATGAAATATATTTCATAATTATACTTTTCATGTATTGAATTCACAGACAAACATAATCTCACGTGTTTTATCACAATCTGACTTATATTCATTGACACAGCAACTTTTTCCAAAGTACTTTCTTCACAGATCAACATATTCAATGTAATTTGCATAAAGAATTTGGTTGTTGCCAAAATTTTTCACCCCAAGTACTGTACCACCATGGCCGTGTAGGCCTACTCTCCACACTGTTTTTCTTCCCACACCTACATACACACCTGCTTTCATGGTAGATGTTACAGAACACACTTAAGTGTTCTTTTCATGGGAAAAGTTGGTTATTTCCAACTCCTGTACCTATAGGCCTACTGTACTTCCCCCGGCCTACTTTATCTCTCAGCAGCCTAGTAATCTCCCCACACCTACATACACCTGTTTTCATGGTTGGTGTGACAAAACACTTTGAAATGACCTATTTCAATAAGAAAAATAGGTAGTTTTCAAAATGTTAACGTTTTCGATTGTTCTGCTTTGGGACATAGCATTGTCCCCAAATTACAGGAACTTTTGGTTATATACCCAGATGCATTTACCTGCTGCCCACTCCCGTCTGTGATCAGTAAGAAGCTGAGAGTACTCATAGTACTCTCAGTTTCCTACTCGGTGTAGGATAACAAGAAATTACTTGGGTGGGTGGCAGTATCACTGTTACCAGACAAAAGATATATGCATGGAAATGTCACTGTGGGTATGACATACCCCGCCGCACCAACGGAGGGTTAACAGCAGTACTGGCTACAAGACATAATAAAATCTCAAGGTGGTAAGTCTTCATTAATCAAGTAATCTTAAGTGAGAGAGCAACTGTCTTATTCCACCCAACACCAGATGGTTTTGCTCTGCTGAGAGTGATTCTTGGGGCCTAAGGAGAACAACATTCTTTATTTTTAACATATTTATTTTAGTCTGCTCAGTTGTCAGTACTTTCACCTTAACAGCCCCCCCTTTTTTTTTTTTTTTTTTTTTTTTTTTTTTTTTTTTTTAGCTCAGTGTCAGGTCTGCATCCTCCATACTTCAGATCAACATCCTTTCCATTGCACTGCACCAGATATGCATTCTTTTCATTGCACTGCTTCTTGACAAGCATTATTCTATTTGCTAAACTGTTTCCATGATGGTAACTGTAGGCCAGGTTAAAGTACTTAAAAATACAGGGTGGACAGGTACACTAAAGTATAGGGTGGTCCATATATGACATGTCTGATTCTGATGTGTTTTGTCCTTATTTTCTGGGCCATACCTTAATCCATCCTGAGGTGGGAAGAAGTTAGGATGATGATGATGATGATAGGTGTGGAGAATGACTCAGTCGACATTACCAGTGCCTACCTTGCTTTATATTCTACTTCCCATTACCCTTTCTTACTTGATAGTGATTGCTTGTTTGCATTCGATAGTGATTGCTTGTTTGCATTCATTGATTGCATTTTTAAAAACAAAATAATCAAATATCTTCTCTTGCATTTGCTTCCAGTAATTGCATAAAGTTTACTCATTCAAAATAAACTAAGATTTTTTTTCCTTGTCAATCTATTTATGTATTATCTGTTGCCAGATGCCTCGATCCCATTAGGGGTGGTCAAGAACAATTCACCACCATGTTGCCCTGTCCACTGCCATTTGGCTGTCCTCCTTCATATATCTCTCTCCAAACCATCCATCTGTCTCTTCCTTGGTCTCCCCCTTCCTCCTTTCCCCATCCGGCTTAACCACATACTCTCTTCTAGTCAGTCTCTCATTCTCCATCCTCCGAACATGCCCAAACTATCTCAGAGTATTTCTCTTAACTCTTTCAAACATATCCACATCAATACCACAATGCTTCTTTACCTCCTTATTCGTCCAACTCTCTCTCTCTCTCTCTCACTTCAAATGCTCCTCTCACATAAATCATCTGCACAGCTTTCAATTTTGACTTGTGTCCTTCGAACCGGGTCCAAGTTTCACTTCCATTCATTACAGTGGGGATCACAATACTGTTATGCAGCAACTTTTTTTTTTTTTTTTTTTACTCCCATGCTCCATTCCCTGCTCTTTATCGATGCATTCAGTGAACGATGAACCTTTCTGCCCTGCTGTACCCTCATCTAAACATCCATCCTTACTCATCATGCTACCCAGGTACTTGGATACACTGTTGTTCTCCATTTCCTCACCATCTAGTTTCACTGTGTATGCTGCAACTTAATTTCTCTCACTCAGTGACCGTAACTTTACTCTTACCTACGTTCACTTTTAGAGTCCATGTCTTACATACACTCCCAAACTCATTCACCAGGCCTTCCATTTCACATTCATCCTTACTTAACAATACTGTATCATCAGCAATTAACAGTACATAAAGTTTCCACACACTACCCTCTTTCCTTAGACACTACAACATCCAATACCATACCTATTGTCCCTTTTATTACCCCATCCTTACACAAATTGAACAACCACAGACACAAAGTTTTTTCCCTGTGCAGATTATTTCTTATACCTCACTGGCAGAATTATACATCACTGTTGCTCAGCATCCTTTCCGTAGAACTCGTTTGTGATGAGCACCATATTTCATTATTGTTTCAACTCAGCCTTTACAAAAGAAAGATGGTAATTTAATGCCTAGTTAAACTGAACACAGCATAGATGAACAGCTGTTTGTTAAAGTAGTCAAAGTACCTGTGTTCCCCACTCCAGCAGACTGAGTCGTTCCCACCACATACCACATATTGTATTATGGGTAGCCCTGTATTATGGTTCGCTAAATTTCGGGTCGCTGTTGCTGTGGTCCCGGCCATCAGAAGTAGGGCTGTAACCAAACCACTTCTCTGAACTGACATGTCATCAATTTCAGCATTTTTGTCGATGCAGTATTTGCTCCCAGACTAAGCAAAACAATGTCAGTTGTTTTGTTGCTTATATTGATTTTATACATGAATAGCTTGTTGAATGAGGTTTTTGCTAATTTGAGGATAGCTGATGTAAGAATTTTGGAGCTTAACTCATGCATTTGAAGTTTGTGTTGCCTCTCTTTCATTACATCATAGTATTTAGTTCTATACCATCTCTGTGATTCTTGGAAGTAGTTAAGACGAGCCTGAGACCAGAGCAACAACAGGTTTTAGTAAATGTAAATAGCAGCCCAAAAGATCATAAATAAATGTGTCACGTAAGTAAATGTCATACTCTTAAAAGCCATTGTGCTTTTTTTTTTTTAAGCACACAATAAATGTAGGTGTTTGCATATGTAATCATACCTGAAATATTGATATTTTTTGTTACATTTTTATGCCAATTTTCTTGTAAAATATTTGTGCATATTTCATATTGCCATTTCATAGTGATGCCCTGCACAGTCTACTACAGGAAAAAAAAAAAAGTACAGTATAGCCTTTCAGTCCCTGTTATGGAAGATTTTAATATGCAGCATGCCAATATTGAATTGGTCTTCTTCAGTCTGTAATATATTTCCCTCTGCTTATGACCTTCAGTCTTAAATATAATGTGTACAGGAAGCAGAAAATTAATGTACAGTATTTTGATTTGGCTCCTTTTGTTGTAATTACTTCTTGGAGGGAGCAGCATTGCAGTCTTGCAGCCTTTGGTTCCTTCTTCTCTACATATAAGGAAAAGAAAATACTCCTGTCAATAGCACTGAGAAATGAAAGAACACTGTATTGAGCATCCTTAGCTAACGTCCATTTATGTCAAAGATTAATGAGCATCTTGAGTTTTGTTTCATTTATATCAGAGAGTAATGAGCATCATGCATGTTTCCCTTTGTTTATGTCAAAGATTAATGAACATCCAAGGTTGCTTCCCTTCATTTATGTCAGAGATTAACGAGCATCTTGTGCTGTTTCCCTTCATTTGTCAGAGATTAATAAACATCCTGAGTTGTTTCCTGTAATTTATAAACATTTGTTTTTAATATGATTTGCATTTTTTAGGTTAATATATTTTTTATCCTGTGGGTGACTGAACATTATATTCCTTTTGAAATGTAATAGAGTAATCCCACGATTAGCTAACACCATATCAATGAATGTCATTACTGGACAAGCAGTAGTCGTTTTTTTATGGCATTAATTGACAGCACACCACTAACCACACAGGAATAATCAACAAATCTTTGGCAGTACTAAAGTATGGTGAGTACAGTATACAGTAACTGTAATTTTCATTGTGAAATACTGTGCTGTTTATTAGGAAAAGTATTTGAGGTTGTTTTATGTATGTCTGAATAGTTATTTCTATAGGGTTTATGAACCCCATAGAGGAAGGCTTTGCCTGAAATATGACAGATAATCGGGGATTATTGTACTGTATTCTGATTGAATTGTAATACTCTACTGTACTGTATATCCGTTGTTTTTACATATCTATTCTCATCAATTTTGTAATTGTGTGGAAATGTTTAGGCATCTTCAGCTGTTAAAAATGAGAGTCATTCTTGTGGTGCTTCAGTGAACTATCTATTTATCTATCTATTGCCAGACGCCACAATCCCGTAAGGGGTGGCCATTGACTTTGAGTTATTTGTTTTACGGGGAGGGGCACTAACCCTCCACCAACCCACTTGCTGACACGTAGGGAGCACGTATGGTTTGGTTATATGGTTACCACCCAACGTTGTAAATGGTTTCTTGGCTTACAGGAAACCATTTGGCTTGTCACTCAATGTAATGCCACCTGTAAAGGAAAGAAAAGCAATAAGAAGTGACAGGAAAGATGGGAGAAATAGGAAGAGAGGAGGGCAGGCAGAGAGAAAAAAAAGAAAAAGATAAAGGCTAAAGAAGTAGGCAGTACTACATCAAGTGAGTGGATGATGGTCACCACCACCTACCACTATCAGTGAACTAAATTATTATAAATTATTTATACTGTGTATTTTCAGTCACTTACCAAAATAGAAATCCTTTTTCCAAGTTTCAAATTTTATATGTTTGCTGAAGAATGTTTAAGAAATCTGCTTGTCAAGACCTTTCTTATGTTGAGTGATAGAAATCTGCAGTATATATGAAGCACATTATTTTGGGCAATATGCAGTATTATAATTGTTTGGTAAAGTTGTATAATACTGTAGGTACTCAGCATATATATTTATAAGCCTGAAATATATTTAAACATTTATTTGAGAACAAATGGCACGTTTTCTACACTGTCACAAACTGAATATAAAATTATAATTTTATTTTGTGTTCAATGCCAACAAAAAGTAGTTCCTCATTTAACGGTTAGTATATATTCCTGTAAATTACTATCTATCTGTCTATTGCTAGATGCCTTAATCCCGTAAGGGGTGGCCACAAACAAATCGCTGCCATTTCACTTCCCTGCTCTCAGCTCACCCCCTCCCCCTTCTCTCATACTGTTAGATGAAAATTCCTTTCAGTGAGGGCTAGGTTCCAGCAAGGAGGATTTTTTCTTAGGTATTTAAGGATCATATTCAAGACTTAACGTAAGTATCAAGATGTTAAGTGGAAGGACAGTTTAAATTAGTAATATTTTTAAAATCATACAAACTGTGTTACTTGACTCAACCTTGATCTTTCGCTGCACACTTTACTGCTTAATTAAGTTTACAGTGTGAAAATTTTTCCTATTTGGACTGACAGATTTATAATGAAAATGTGAATATTGAAAGCATCTTAAATGAGGAGTTACTTATTTGGGTGCTATTTTCTGTTATTTATAGTTATGAATTATATTAGGTTTCTACCCAACCACTCCCTCATCTTCTCCCCCTCCTCCCATTGTTCTCCCTCTTTCCTCTTCCCTCCTCCACTTCCTTACAGTACCACCACCACCTTCCTACCCTCCCCACCACCACCATCCTGCTACTCTCCCTACCACCACCATGCTGCTACCCTCCCTACCACCACCATCCTGCCACCCTCCCTACCATCACCACCACCTTCTTGCTACCCTCCTTACCACCACCACCACCACAACCTTGCTACCTTCCCTACTGCCACCACTACCACCACCATCCTGCTACCCTCCCTACCACCACCACCCTGCTTCTCTCCATACCACCATCACCACCCTGCTACCCTCCCTTCCACCATCACCACCCTGCTACCCTCCCTTCCACCATCACCACCCTGCTACCCTCCCTTCCACCATCACCACCCTGCTACCCTCCCTTCCACCATCACCACCCTGCTACCCTCTCTTCCACCACCACCCTGCTACCCTCCCTGCCACCACCACTACCACCATTGCTACTGATGCGAATTTTGCCGTAATCATTTAAAATAAGTAACATGGATTTAACATTAACAGTATTTTGAGATGATTCGCAGTGTTTAGAACTTTATTTTTGTTGATGAGCAGTTTTTGGTTACCTCACAATTTTCTATTAATACTACCAACCATGCCAACCACAGTCATACCACCACCACCTCCATCATCATAACCTTCTCTCTCCCTCACCTGCCACCCCCACCCTACCTTACCCACGATCTTCACCCTACCTCACCTGTTCCATCCTTTCTTCTTTCTTGCCCTTTTCTTTCTTCTCTTGTCTTCTATTTGTCAGTAATGCTACCTTTTTAGTTTTGGGGTTTAACAGCCAGATTTTATCATTTAGGAAAGCATCTCATCTTAAGTCACCCGGATCTTAAATGTCAGGACCAACTTGCTTAGCCCCAGGCTCGTGCTCCTCATGGGGCAACGTAGGATTGGATGATGGATGGAAAGCGTCTCTCATCCTAGAACTGTTGGTCAGCCATGGGCATTTCTTTACCCCTTTATTATGGTGTAGGGTTTGACTGCCAGAAACTAAGTTATATGGAAGCATCTTTTCACCTCAGGGTTGCAAGTCAGCGACACTTATTATTTTCAGACCTTTGGTTGGAGTTGAAATGGGTTGCATTTCAGTGACATTGTTTTCTGACCTTTGGTTTGAGTTGAGCTTCCAGAAACGAAGTTTCAGAGAAGCATCCCATCATCTCACTTGTGATTCTTTTTTCCTCCTTTGGATTGAGTTCTGCATCCAAAAACTAAGTTTCAGAGAAGCTTTCGATCATCTCGCTTGCAATTCTCGTTTCCTTTGGTTTGAGTTCTGCATCCAAAAACTAAATTTTAGAGAAGGAACCTTTCATCTCGCGTGATGCTTTTTGCCTTGTGTCTCGTTTTTGATGCCCTTTGGCTTTGCTTCTCATTTATGATGCCCTTTGCCATGTTTCTTATTTATGATGCCCCTTGCCTTGTTTCTCGTTTATGATGCTCTTTGCCTTTCTTACTATGGATTTATTTGAGCCTCCAAAACTAAGTTTTTAGAAAAGCATCCTTTCATCTCATTTTTGATGCTCTTAATTGTACTTCCTTTGGTTTGAGTTGAACTTCCAAATTCTAAGTTTTAGGGAATCTTCCATTCATCTTAGTTGTCAAGTATATTAAACGGTGTGATTTTAAGCTTCAGTTTGACTTGTGTAGTCCTTTCATACCCATTTCATTCATTTTGCTGTCTTTTATAAGTTCTTTTGTATTGGCCATCCAAAGTCTTATCTGTAGCACTAAGATGAGACTTTGGAAGGACAATTCTAAGACATTCGTTGTAAGGTGGGAGGCATACTGAAAAAAGTATTTTACCGAATCCTTTTGTCCTTGCATAATATACAGAACAGAAGGCTTAGGTTTGAAAATGGTAGACCATCAAGATAAGTTCCGCTCACCCTCCCTCTTACCCTGCCTTTCCCTAACCTACCTTCCCCGTCCTTGCTCTGCCTAGTAGGGGAGGGCGGTGATGATTCGGCCACTTTTTCGAAAAAAAATCATAATAAATAAAGTTTAAGAAATTCTTAAAATCTGCTTATTCCAAGAGGAAGCCACATCTTTTGGCTCTTTTGTGTGCTATTGTCAGTTCTTAAACTTACGTCATTTCTTGGCAGTAATCCAAACTCTTAAGGTCTCCAAAATGGCCGAACCATCCCTCTTGGTGTGGATGATTCGGCCACTGGCGTTGGATGGTTCGGCCACCATGTGGGATGATTTGGCCACTTGCCTCTGGGGCTCAATTAAAGAATTAAATACAGTAGGAAAATTAAAAATCAAATTTTCATCTGTGCTGACATGATTTATTGGATTTATTTTTACCTAAACAATCTCCTTTTAATGAAACAAGGAACAAACAATCTCCTTATAATGAAATTAAATGGCTCTACTCTTGCCTATCTCAGATAAAATAAAACTATAAGTTTGTGAAAGAAAATATCCGAGTCAAATGAAAGCTACTTCTCTTACATGCTGTTTACTCTTAACGCATTTTAAATCCGGTAAAACAAAAATCCAAAGTTGTAATACCTTTGCCTTCGCTTAGTGCTTTGTGAAACTGGTTCAGGTAATACTCCAATTATAGCGTTTCTTGAAACAGAAGCTTCATCAATTTCTGAGGGAAAGTAGAGAGAAAGAGAGAGAGAATAGGTAATTTTATAGAAAAAAGGTAAGGGGATGAGTCTGTTATGATGTGGCAGGGGTAAACCAGCTCTGCTGTCGGGCCCTGCTGCAGATGTCACTGATTGCATTGCGCAGTTGACCCTTGTGCGGTGTGGTGCGGTGAGGATCAGTCCGTTCTCCCCTTTGGGGCTAAGATGAGAATGAATGTGTTTGAATGGATGAGTAAATGGGGAGTGTGTCGTCCTGTCTCGGCTACCTCCCTATCCTTGGGGGAAGCAGCCTAGGTATATAGATAGATAGAAAAAAATCGTTAAATAAAGAAAATAAATCATTAGATAATTATGAGAGATGGTTCGGCCACCTGGCAACCCTGCCGAACCATCCCTCACTTCAAGTGGCCGTATCATCCCCCATGCATAAAGATGTACACATGGCGCCCCGAAACCCAGAGTTCATAAGCTGTTCGAGTGTTATCTACTCTCACGTCACCTATAGACAATAAATGATATTTGCACTATATATGGATAACAACCCTGAAGTATTAATGGAGCTACTGCTTACATTGGATCACCGAAAAAGTACATAGGGGTCATGAAAAATCATAAAATCTAACCTGATGTTGCTGTTTCCCGGCCAACCAAAACAAAAATACATGTGCCATTTGTCGGCAAGATCACGCAACTTCATGTGAAATCTCAATGATCTAGGTCCCCTACATTATTCGGGAAGGCCAGTGGCCGAACCATCCTCCTGGCCGAACTATCACTGCTCTCCCCTATCTTCCCACCCTACCCAGCCTTTACCTATTGTCTCATCCAACATTGTCTTTGCTGCTTACTACCCTGCCTTACATGTCCTTACCTTACTCTGCCCTACATCTACCTACTTTGTCCTTCCTCTCCCTCCATCCTCACTTGCATCTTCCTGTCATGCCTTTCTTCCCCCTCTACCCCCTGCCTGCCTTTCCCTACCCTACTTTGTCTCATTTGTACTCTCATTATAAGTTTCATTAAAGATTTTGTATCATATATTTAGTTTCTGTGTCACTCAGTGTGTTAAGTTTATGTTAATATATGGTTAATCGTTTAAGTCCTGCCGTTGGATAGCAGTCTAAGTTCCAGTTTTTACTTTCTCCCTTTATATAAGTAGCAACTGCTCTATATTCTTTCCATAGCACTTGTTCATGATTAGCATTAAACTGCAGGCTTAGGTATTCCAAGTAGCTCAGGAAATTTCGAAATATCTCCTTCTAAAGCGACATTAATAGGTACATGACAATTTAGTTTAGTCTGTGCATGATAGTTCAATTTCCCATTTTTTGTAACGTAAAGAAATAAAATACAGTAGAAGTTTTAGCGGTATTCTAAAGGGGATGCGGTGGCATAGTCAGTATGGTGCTGGCCTGCTGATTAGGAGGACCCGGGTTCAACTCCCGGTGTGATAGAGGTTTCTTTAAAATGTCGCTGAGGGAAGTTTGCGTAGCAGGCTTTCCTTAAAACCACAAGGCCCCATACTTACACTTCAGATCACACACACCAAGACATACACACACTACTACATACATACACACACACACACCAAGACATACACACACTACTACATACATACACACACACACACCAAGACATACACACACTACTACATACATACACACACACACACACCAAGACATACACACACTACTACATACATACACACACACACACCAAGACACGTACATAGCCACAGCCACCTTCACACAGTAGACACACCACACACACACACACACACACAGAGAATGGGACAGGCAGACACAAGTGACATATACAAAACACAGGGAGTGAGAGAGGAGGGGGTTTTATTAAAAAGTCCAATTTTGGTATACCTCCTGTGGCAAAATTGATATAGCCCCCCCTTCAATATTTTTTGGATATTTTCATTTAGTGCCCCCCAGGCCCCAGACCCACTCAGCTGAACCAAATTGTCTGGCGTCAGCTGGAACATGATATACCAGAGTTATGCCGGTCATCCGGGGGTTAATGGTGACAGTGTAGTAACTGTCAGGCTCCTATGACTCACTCAGCCGAACAAAATCGTCTGTCAGCTGGAATGGAATACTAGAGTTGTCCCAAGCACCAGAGGGTTAAGAATCTTAACCCCCTGAGTGATGCTCGGGACAACTCTAGTACCCCATTTCAGCTGACTCAGACGATTTTATTCGACTGAGTGAGTCATAGGAGCCTGACAGTGTCAATTCCGTCACCATTAAACCCCTAACGACCGACATAACTCTAGCATCATGTTCCAGCTGACGCCAGACAATTTGGTTCAGCCGAGAGAGGATCCTAGGATCCTGAGAGACACTATAACATCACAAACAAAATACAAAATGCCTTCCCTCCATCTTGAACGTACTATAATTCATTTACATTAAGTAAGCTCGTATTTTCGTATTTTTCCAGCTTATTTCATGTATCTTAGTTAAAAGAACAAAATACTACGAGCCGGTGAATAAAACCCACACTTGTAGACGAAGAATATAATTACCAAACAGTTTCGGTGGTCACTGCCACCATCTTCAGTGGTCAAGATAGTGAGAGGGAGTGACATACTGACTATACAAGGGTTCCTTTTTATGCGTGTGTGTGTGAAAGGGTGGGGGAAAGGTGAGGTGGGGTGGGGTAGATTGTAAGCGGGGATTAACCTAAGGGGGATTTTTGGGGGGACATTACCGGACAGGTCAGGTGTAATTCCTATCTGACCTTACCTGTGTCGTAGTAGGAAGGGATGTCCCTTCCTGCTACGACACAGGTAAGGTCAGATAGGAATTACACCTGACCTGTCCGGTAATGTCCCCCCAAAAATCCCCCTTACGTTAATCCCCGCTTACAATCTACCCCACCCCACCTCACCTTTACCCCACCCTTTCACACACACACACACGCATAAAAAGGAACCCTTGTATAGTCAGTATGTCACTCCCTCTCACTATCTTGACCACTGAAGATGGTGGCAGTGTCCACCGAAAGTGTTTGGTAATTACATTCTTCATCTACAAGTGTGGGTTTTATTCACCGTCTTTGATTATCACGCAAGAGTGATTCATCCAGCCAATACTACAAGCATTGTATCTTTTCATAGCCCTTTTTCGTGACTATGGTCAGACTCAAATATGAAGTCCGTTTGGGTGGGGCCCGCGTTGGGATTTCCCTCTCTACAGCTCTGCCAAACCTCCTCTCTCTCTCTCTCTCTCAGTTGATTAAGTTTTTATATATTTATAAGTTGTGTTTTCTTCTATACTGTTTCGACCTTTTTTCCACACCACCACTAAGGTAAAAGTCTTGGTGCTTTTTTTTTTTTTTTTTTATAGAGCTTTCCCCAGTAGCCATAAGTCCTCTCTCTGATCTTTCTTCTAGAAAATATTTGTTCACATTGTAAATAAGTTCTTTCTCCCGACTGTGGAGCACACGAATGCGAGTCGGAGTAGCTGCCATCGTGGGTGGGGATCAGGCAGAAAGTGACCGGTCACCTGTAGTCTGAGGTGGGTGTCGAGGTGGGTGTCCTTGACCTCTGGCAACGTCGGAAAGCGGCGTTGTCACGTGGTGTGGAATTTATACATTTCATTGCTATTATCCTAAAAAGCGACACACTCATAGCACTATATAGCCTTATTTAATATATTTAATAAGTACAGAATAATTAATATACAATTTCAAATAATAAATAGCTGACATATGACAGAGAGAGAGAGAGAGATAGGTACTGGGGTTGATGCGACAGAGCTGTAGAGAGGGAAATCCCCTCTCGGGCCCCACCCAAACGGACTTCATATTTGAGTCTGACCATAGCATCGTATTCTAGTTATCTATAGTTACAACTGAGCATTCAAGTTGGAGGGATCACAACTTTAAGCAATTACAGTAAACAAACAAACAAAAAGCAAGTGTCGTCCTCTTGACCTCTCGTCTTCGCAGGAATGCAGCGGTGGCGCCATCTTGTGCGTGGAATGCGTGAAGTGCAGGCTCTTGAGTGGAAGGAGCACGGAGCCACGGGAGACTTAATAATATTCGCTAGTCAGCCAGTCTAGAAGCCTGGGACATTTGCCTGAAATAACAATAATAATAATAATAATAATAATAGAAATAACAACAAAACCAGTCATATACATAATTCAATACCTTAGTCACTCGATCTGTCCATTCCGCCCCTTCAGTACGAGGACTCATTTCTGTAAGCTATTTTTTTCTAACATGGGAGGTTCGATACGTTTGATTGAGCCTAACCATAAGACTCCTAAAGCTGAGGAAATGCCTCTGAAAGTTGCAAAATATAAAATATAAAACGTCTATATGATATAAAAATCTTTGTTCACCTCCGGGACTCGATCTGTGGCGCCTAGAACAAGTGCTGACGTCATGTTTACACTTTGCTACCTTTAGACGATTTCCTGGAGCTAAAAGAAACCCTCTCGGGATGATGGGACAGACACAATAACCCCTTCAGACAGAGAATGACTTAGTTACTTTGTTCTAGGTAACCGGACGATTTTATTCAGTTTAGGAGATCCCCTCGTAGTGAAGGGGTTGATGGGGACTGTATCTAACCCCTCCAGTACGAAATTTCTCTCCAGAGTTGAAGAAAATCGTCTGGAGGAAGAAAGATGAAAATGGAAAAGTGTTAAAGTGGACAATGAGTTAGATAAGACTGGTTTGGTTAAGGTAGGGTAGGGATGGGACGGTTGTGGCAGGGTGGGGCAGCGTTGGGTCGGTTATGGCCGGGTGGGGTAAGGTTGGGTTAGTCTTGGCAGGGTGGGGTAGGACTGGGCCGGTTTTGGCAGGGTGGGGTAGGACTGGGCCGGTTTTGGCAGGGTGGGGTAGGAATGGTTCGGTTTTGGCAGGGTGGGGTAGCGTTGGGTCGGTTTTGGCCGGGTGGGGTAGGATTGATTTTTTTTGGGCAGGGTGGGGCAAGGTTGGGTCGGTTTTGGCATGGTGGGGTAGGGTTGGATCGGTTTTGGCAGGGTGGGGTAGGGTTGGGTCGGTTTTGGCAGGGTGGGGTAGGACTGGGTCAGTTTTGTCAGGGTGAGGTAGGATTGTGTCGGTTATGACAGAGTATAGAATAGGTTTTGGCAGCGTGGGTTAGGATTTGGTCGGTTTTGGCAGAGTGGGGTTTGATTGGGTCGGTTTTGGCAGAGTGGGGTTTGATTGGGTCGGTTTTGGCAGGGTGGGGTAGGATTGGGTCGGTTTTTGCAGGGTGAGGTAGGATTGGGTCGGTTTGAACAGGGTGTTAGGACTCCATACTATAATTACAAATCATAATAGTTCCGTCATATCCAACGCCTATTTCACTCAGTTATACTACAGTGTCTCACCAAATTTGGGGCGATCTTCTCTACGATTTTTGTTCTTCCCCACTTAGTTCAGTCCTTTAGTTCATTCATGACCATTAGCTTTCCTTTTTATTTCTATTTTTTTTATGTGGTGGAGCGCAGGTGCACGAGGCTAGACCACCATAAGTCCAGAATATTTAAGGGTAGGCCACCAAGCTACGCCCTGGTAACGTCTACACGTCAAAACATCTGTCCACCTCTGGGACTTGAACTGCGGAGCGCTGGACGCTGAGCTCCCGGTCTGCGGATGTCACTTTTACACTTTGTTAGCTTCTGACGATATCCTACAGCTTCAGAAAACCCTCTTAGGATGACGGGACAGAATCATTTAACTTCAGACCAAGAACGATTTATTTACTTTGTCCTAGCTGACCGCACGATTTTATTCAACTTAGGAGATCCCCTGACAGAGAAGGGGTTGATGCTGGCTGTATCTAACCCCTCAAATTCAAAATTCCTCTTCAGAGCTGAAGAAAATCGTCTGGAGAAAGAATGAAGTGTTAGTGAAAAATGAGTTAGATAAGATTGGTTTGGTTAGGGCAGGGTAGGGTTGGGTCGGTTTTGGCAGGGTGGGGTAGGGTTGGGTCGGTTTTGGCAGGGTGAGGTAGGACTGGGAGAGTTTAGGCAGGGTGGGGTAGGACTTGGATGGTTTTTGCAGGGTGGGGTAGGATTGGGTCGGTTATGGCAGGGTGGGGTAGGGACGGGTCGGTCTTGGCAGGGTGGGGAAGGGACGGGTCGGTCTTGGCAGGGTGGGGTAGGGACGGGTCGGTCTTGGCAGGGTGGGGTAGGAATGGGTCGGTCTTGGTAGGGTGGGGTAAGATAGGGTCGGTTTTGGCAGGATGGGGTAGGATTGGGTCGGATATGGCAGGGTGGGGTAAGATCGGGTCGGTTTTGGCAGGGTGGGGTAGGATTGGGTCGGTTTTTGCAGGGTGGGGTAGGGATGGGTCGGTCTTGGCAGGATGGGGTAGGATTGGGTCGGTTTTGGCCGGGTGAAGTAGGATGGGGTCGGTTTTGGCAGGGTGGGGTAAGATTGGGTCGGTTTTTGGCAGGGTGGGAAAGGATTGGTCGGGTTTGGCAGGGTGGAGTAGGACTGGGTTGGTTTTGGCAGGGTGGGGTAGGATTGTGTCGGTCTTGACAGGGTGGGGTAAGGTTGGGTTGGTTTTGGCAGTATGGGGTAGGGATGGGTCGAGTTGCGTTTGGGAGGGTAGGATAGGTTATGGCAGGGTAAGACAGGGGTGGGTGGTGGTGGACTGGGTTGGGTAGGGCTGGGTAGGGTAGTGTAGGGCTGGGTAGGGTAGGGTAGGCTGAATCAGGGTAGTGTAGGGTACAGAAGAGAGGTGGGTATAACTGCCGTTTAGTTCCGTCATATCCAACGCCTATTTCACTTAGTTATACTACACTGTCTCATCAAATTTGGGGCGATCTTCTCTACGATTTTTGTTCTTCCCCGCTTAGTTCAGTCCTTTAGTTCATTCATGACCCTTGGCTTACTTCTTTTTTTTTTTTTTTTTTTTTTTTTTTTTTTTTTTAGGTGGAACGCAGGGGCACGAGGCTAGACCACCATTAGTCCAGAATATTAAAGGGTAGGCCACCAAGCTACGCCCTGGTAACGTCTACACGTCAAAACATCTGTCCACCTCTGGGACTTGAACCGCAGAGCGCTGGACGCAGAGCTCTCGGTTTGCAAATGTCACTTTTACTCTATGCTAGCTTCTGACGATATCCTACAGCTTCAGAAAACCCTCTTAGGATGACGGGACAGAATCATTTAATCTTTCAAGCCGAAAACAACTTATTTACATTGTCCTAGCTGACCGCATGATTTTATTCAGCTTAGGAAATCCCCTGATAGAGATGGGGTTGATGATGGCAGTATTTAACCCTTCCAGTTCGAAATTTCTCTCTACTGTAGAGGTGAAGAAAATCATCCGAAGGTAGAGAGAAGAAAACAGGAAAAGTAATGTAGTGGTGAAAGGGCTGTACAGGGGAGGGTAGGTTAAAGTAGGGTAGAGTTGGGTCGGCAATGGCAGGGTAGGGTAGGGTAGGGTAGGCTGAGGTAGGCTAGTGTAGGGTTGAGAAGAGTAGGGTAGGGTAAATTGAACTGAATAAGTATATACAATAAAATCTGGCGATACAACAGCCAGGGTCATATGCCGCCGGACGACAACGAGAATAAAAGCACTCGAAAAGATGAAATACACACACACACACACACACACACACACACACACACACACACACAAAATACAATTCATAATTAAAACAAGAAAAACACTAAAACACTAAGAACACTAAAACCACTGTATACTAAATTTTACACGGTTGTGCAGCTGCCTACACCATGCAAAGGTTTCCCCCTCCACCACAACAAGCATCCTCTTCAAGTACCAACAGAAGACTACAATCCCTCTCCTGCCCAGTGCTCAGAGAGGTAACGATGGCGCAATTCCCCAACAGTGGACACCATCAGCAAAAGCCGAAGAGTCAGGGGGACGAAGCATTCCACACAGAAAGTAGGGGAAGAGTCCTCCATTAAAAATCAATGAGAGAACCAGGAATGGCCCATTCGGAGCCAGCATAAAGCCGTCTCCCACCTGCATTCAGACCTCGGCAAATGAAGGGGCCCGTTTACCCACAAATATCACACATTTTGTTGGCCCCCACCGCATCCCACCTACTCTGCCAGAGGGAGCAAACAGTGAGTGGTTAGATGAATATCACTGACCGAGGCAGGGGAGAGGTGAGGATGGGCGAGAGGAAGCAGCCTTTGCCAGAGCGTCAGCATGCTCATTGCCCACAATGGTACAAAACCACAAAGCAGTCCCTAGCAAGCACAGCCATTCTAAAACACTGTGGACAACAAAAGAGGATTGGACGGGAAAACACAAGATGGAGATCGGCAGAGTCGCTAAAAACTGTATAACAAACAGGAGGGAAGCTAAATATCAATTTGACTGCGAGTAAAATAGCAGTAAGTTCTGCGATAAAAGTAGATACGATGGGGGGAAGACTCCTACCACGAATGAAATCGGGAAATATAACACCCAAGCCTGTCCCCTTACGGGATTTCAATCCACCAGTACATACGAGAATCGAGACACTGTGAGAGGAAGCATGTTCTAAAAAAAATAGCAAAGAGCCGCCTGTGAGGAAAGAAAGGCCCCTCTCTCAGGAAAGTAAACACACGGTTGCACCCCTGAGAGGAGCCAGGGAGCCATCCTTGGTACAAGCACAGGACAAACAAGAAAGGTTGGAACATCCACATCCCCCATGGCAGCCTTCACCCTGTACCCAAACGGATGTGGATAGCGAGGATACGGCGAGGCAGACACTCCCTCCGAAACAGAGCCAACAAAATCTTCCTGAACTTTAGCAAAGACGGTGACACTAAGGACACTAGTTTGAGGCACTCCCTCCTCTTGAGGATATGAGGGAAACAAGGTGGCACCAATAAGGAAAAATTCCATAATCAGTAAAGGCAATCTACCACGCAAACCAAGATGGTGACCTGCAATACCTGGCTTGTGAAACGGTAGGACAACAGCCCCCCGCCAAGAAGCAGGAGTGGACGAATCTCTCCAAATTCTATTTATAAGACTCAGGAGGAAGGACACTGCTTCATCATCCAGGTACCTCATCACTGCATGGGGAATATTATCGACTCCGGAGAAATGTCATGACAGGGAAAGGGTAGACCAATGTTTACAACAAGACAAAGGGATGTTGTAAGTCTCTCCGCCCCCAGAACGGATGTCCAACACCTTAATCTCCTCCACCTCCCTAAGCCTGGCAAAAACCGAAGAACGAGTATCCCTACAGGAGACCTCAGCGGTAGGATAGGGTAGGGAATGCTAGAGCAGGGTAGGCTGGGGTAGGGTAGTGTAGGGCAAAGAAAAGTAGGTTAGGATGGGTTGGTTTAGGCTAAAGTAGGACAGAATAGGAGAGGGGTAAAGTGTGCCTAGTCCAGGAACGAAAAATATATCAGTTATCCATGTAACTAGCGTTTTCTATATCGGTAGATTATTTTCTTGTCTGCCTAAAGTATCGTGATGTACGAACAAAGATTAGATATCGAAACTGTAAGATGCGAATTAGTTACAAAGACGGTATTTTGTTTTGGCTAACGTTACAACGATACGTTCAGCTAAGAGCAACTCGGCAGAACTGAACAGTATATGACGTGCTAGATGAACACTGTGACCGGAAAATAAATATGTATGTATATATACTTCAGCATACAGTAAGCGATTTTATGTTAACTGAAGAGAAGCCACCACAGCTAATGGGTTAAGTTTACACACACACACACACACACACACACACACACACACACACACACACACACAAACACACACACACACACGTTGCGAAGTTTCACTGAGGAAGTGGGTGGTTACTGTCCCCCTTGAGCAAGGGGACTGGTGTGTGTGTGTGTGTGTGTGTGTGTGTGTGTGTGTGTGTGTGTGTGTGTGTGTGTGTGTGTGGGTTGGTTACTGTCCCCCTTGAGCAAGGGGACTGGTGTGTGTGTGTGTGTGTGTGTGTGTGTGTGTGTGTGTGTGTGTGTGTGTGTGTGTGTGTGTGTGTGGGTGGGTGGTTACTGTCCCCCTTGAGCAAGGGGACTGGTGTGTGTGTGTGTGTGTGTGTGTGTGTGTGTGTGTGTGTGTGTGTGTGTGTGTGTGTGTGGTCACAGCCTTGCCCTTAGATCGGACTATATGAGCTCCCAGCTCCCTTCAGGGAGGGTAAAAGCTGACGATCACGACCATCAAGTGATCCTGACCGACCCGGTGAATTACACACACACACACACACACACACACACACACACACACACACACCATTACTTGCAACTGGCTGGCCTATCATACAGCCATATCCTATATTCATGAAGTACAACACATCTTACATTTATCTAGCATGTAAAAAAAAAAAAAAAAAAAAAAAAAAAAAAAGATGGTTATATAATACAGAACTGGGAAATATGATGATGATGATGATGATGATGAGAGGGGAGTAAACAGGGTGAGATGAGGAGAATGAGAGAGATGGATGGACATAACAGTGAATGTATTATGTATATTAACCTGACAAATGCCGAAGTAAGCTGGTAAGGGTGAGGTAATATGGAGCCTGACCCTACCGAGACACCATATAATTATTGACTTATCCACCGATAGATCTATCTATCTATCTATAGCCCGACGCCCTAATCCCGCAAAGAGTGGCCGCAGACAAAACGCCTCCAAGTCGCTCTGTCACCCACCATTTGACTACCCTCCCCCCAACTCACCCCCCCTCATATACCTCTCAACTCCATCCCTCCACCTCATCCTCGGTCTACCCCTCCCTCTCCCTTCCTCCACTTCACCTACATACACATAAGAACATAAGAAGAGACGATAACTGCAGTAGGCAGGTTGGCCCATGCTAGGCAGCTCCTAGAAGAGTAACTGAACTACTAGAATGAGATAAGGATAGCAAAGAAGAAGGCTCTCCCCCGCCCTCCAAACCCTCCAGCCGAAGCCGGCAGGAAAAAGTTAGAAAGAACACCACGCCGTATAGAAAAACTGGCGTGGACATTTTACAGGAAAGTGTGAAAGGAGAATAGAGACTATCATAGTGTAACCTGAAAAGAAAAAAATTATGAATTAGTATTGGTTATAAGATTTTCTTTATTCTATATCCACCCCTTATTTGTCATATGCTTATCTAGCCTATGCTTGAAACTCTCAATGGAAGAGGCAGCAACTACTTTACTAGGTAGCTTATTCCATTCGTCTACTACTCTATTACCAAACCAATTTCTACCGATTTCCTTACTGAAACGGAATTTTTCTAGTTTGAAACCATTATTTCTAGTTCTATCCTGTATGCTCACTTTAAGTACCTTGCTAATATCTCCCTTATTTATACCATTCATCCACTTAAACACCTCAATTAAGTCTCCCCTTACTCTACGCCTCTCTAGCGAATGCAGACTTAGTCTTTTCAGTCTGTCTTCATATGACAGGTTCCGGACGTCATATATCATTTTTGTCATTCTTCTCTGTACATTTTCTAACGAATTAATATCCATTCTATAGTAAGGACACCAAAATTGTACTGCGTAGTCTAAATGTGGCCTTACTAATGCTGGATAAAGTTTCAGTATTAGTTTAGATGATCTATTGCTCACGCTTCTCGAAATAAATCCTAGGACCCTATTTGCTTTATTTCTCGCATTGATACACTGCTGCCTTGGTTTAAGGTCGTTACTAATCATAACTCCTAGATCTCTCTCGCATTCCGATTTGCTAATTTCTTTGTTATCTAAGCTGTATTTAGTATCTCCAATGGTCTTGCCTACGTTAAGTACTTTACATTTTTCAACGTTAAAGTCCATTTGCCAAGTTTTAGACCATTTGGACAATGTATCGAGGTCTTTTTGTAAGTTATGGCAATCGTCAGTAGAGTTAATGATACGCCCTATTTTTGTATCGTCGGCAAATTTGCTGATGCTGCTATTGACTCCTAAGTCTATTTCATTTATATATATGATACATAATAAGGGACCGAGTAATGAACCCTGTGGTACACCGCTAGTTACTAATCCCCAGTCCGACTTAGTTCCATTTATTAATACTCTCTGCTTTCGTCCTTTCAGCGAGGATTCTATCCATTTTAAGATATCGCCGTCTATACCTTGTGCTCGATCCTTTCTAACTAACCTTTTGTGTGGGACCCTATCAAAAGCTTTACTAAAGTCCAGATAAATAACATCGTAAGCTTTATCGCTATCTACTGCCTCATAGACCTCCGAGTAGAATGACAAGTTTGTGAGGCAGGATCGTCCTTGCCTGAATCCGTGCTGACTTTCGTTTATAAGATTAAATCTTTCTAAGTGTTCTCTAATCTTATTTGCCAAAATTGACTCTAACATTTTTCCTACTATTGACGTTAGACTTATCGGACGATAATTCGACGCAGCTGATTAATCACCCTTTTTGAAGATGGGCACTACGTTTGCGGTCTTCCAGGCCTCGGGAACTTCTCCTGAACTTAAAGAGTCATTAAATAACGTTAAAAGTGGCTGACATAATTCTTCTTTGCTTTCTTTTATAATTTTTGCATATATATCGTCCGGACCTGGCGATTTTTGAGGTTTTAACTTATTAATTTCTTTCAATACGTCCTCCTTACTAATGGTTATTTTACTAAGAATATTTTCCGTATTCTTATGGTAAATATTTGCTGCTTGAGGGACCAGGCCTAGATTTTCCTTGGTGAATACTGATATGAAATAATTATTGAGGATGGAGCACATTCCTTTATCTTCACTGGTAATGTCACCTGATTCTGTTCTGAGTGGTCCTATCCTATCTTTATTTTTCGTACGGTACATTTGATAAAAACCCTTGGGATTTTCTTTTGATTCACTGGCAACCTTAATTTCATAACTTCTCTTTGCTTTTCTTATCTCCCTCTTTACTTCTCTATTTAAAATCGTGTATCGGTTACGTAAGTGTTCCTCTCCATTTTTTATTTTTCTATATATTCCTTTCCTTTGGCCTATGAGAGATTTTAATCTGTTTTTAACCATCTTGGTTCTGAATTATTCGTTCTAAACGGTTTTGAAGGAATATATCTATCTTGGCCTCCGTGTATTATATTATTAACTCGTTATACTTCTCACTGGTCGAACGTCTGCTTGGTACTGGAGCTGAGTTAATTCCCGTCACCTGGACTACATTCCTATCTACCACCTCCCCCCTCACAGACACCTGACGGACGTTCCCACGTGCTGTCCTTGACCTCCGCGGCAGGCAGACGTGCTTCCCAGAGCGCTTCATCACACAGTAATTTAACAACTGAGTTGAAACTGATCGGATGCACTGCAAAACCAACGTCCCCTGAAATGGCTAGTGCCATGGCCATGAACGAGGGAAGGGAGGCCCCCTTGGGTGACAACGAGGAAGAAATAGATATGGATACCGGGTTTACGGAGGTCATCAGTACAAGAGAGAAGAGAAAGAGGATGATACGCGGCAGCAAGAGGGAAGCGAGTGATGAAGAAGAGGACAGAGACAACAAAAAGGTAAAGAATAAGTCGTGTGGGGTAGATGGAGGTGTTACTATACCATGTGATACGGGGAAGGCAGCTGGAGTGCAGCCGACTACACCACGTGGGTCAGGAGCAATGTCTAGCCAGGACCGTGACGAGGCCACCCCAAGGAATGGAGTGAGGCTTCTCTTCCCCACCAACACTGACCTAAATTATCACCAAAAACTACTCTGGACGGTGAAGCTTGGACTTGCATATCGACGGTTCGAGGTCCTATTTAAGGAAGGTAGGCAGAGACCTTACGTCACAGTAGGAAGTCAGGAGGCAGTGGAGATGCTGACCATGACTGGTTTTGAGGGTGTGACACTGCAGGTACCGGAGGAGAGGGAGAGATGCACCAAGGTTATCGTGTTTAGATATCCCATAATACTATTGCGTGAGCAATAGATCATCTAAAGAAATAATGAAACTTTATCTAGCATTAGTAAGGCCACATTTAGACTACGCAGTACAATTTTGGTGTCCTTACTATAGAATGGATATTAATTCGTTAGAAAATGTACAGAGAAGAATGACAAAAATGATACATGACGTCCGGAACCTGTCATATGAAGACAGATTGAAAAGACTAAGTCTGCATTCGCTAGAGAGGCGTAGAGTAAGGGGAGACTTAATTGAGGTGTTTAAGTGGATGAATGGTATAAATAAGGGAGATATTAGCAAGGTACTTAAAGTGAGCATACAGGATAGAACTAGAAATAATGGTTTCAAACTGGAAAAATTCCGTTTCAGTAAGGAAATCGGTAGAAATTGGTTTGGTAAGAGAGTAGTAGACGAATGGAATAAGCTACCTAGTAAAGTAGTTGCTGCCTCTTCCATTGAGAGTTTCAAGCATAGGCTAGATAAGCATATGACTAATAAGGGGTGGATATAGACAAAAGAAAATCTTATAACCAATAATTCATAATTTTTCCTTTTCAGGTTACACTGTGATAGTCTCTATTCTCCTTTCACACTTTCCTGTAAAATGTCCACGCCAGTTTTTCTATACGGAGTGGTGTTCTTTCTGACTTTTTCCTGCCGGCTTCGGCTGGAGGATTTGGAGGGCGGGGGAGAGCCTTCTTTGCCATCCTTATCTCATTCTAGTAGTTCAGTTACTCTTCTAGAAGCTGCCTAGCATGGGCTAACCGGCCTACTGCAGTTATCCTCTCATGTTCTCATGTTCTAGACCCAGAATTCCTCCTGAACGACCCTAGGTTTATCTTGGCCAAGCGACACATGAACAAGGGACAGGAGAAGAACCAAGCGATTGCCCTAATGAAAGGGGACATCCCAAGGCAAGTTTTTATTCCGGGTGCTGGATACAGAAGCTTACGGCCCTACATTGAGGAACCAGCATTTTGCCTTCGCTGCAGCAGGTGGGGACACAGGGCCTGGCGCTACCAAGAGGACACACGCTGCAGATTCTGCGCTAGGAAGCACGAGTCCAGCGAATGCGGAGAAAAAATCAAGATGGGGACACGTGTCGAACCTCGGTGCTGTAACTGTGGTGGAAACCACAATGCAAGGTCTCCTCTGTGTCCAAAAAGACCAAATTATCTGGCGCGAGGGTCCGGGGGGCAGGAAGAAAGGACAGCAGAGCAGAGGACAAGGGGAGGGAGAGAATCAACGGATGGAGGTGTTGGCCACGTGAAACAGCCCTGCCAGGTCCAGGTTGCACCAGGGAGGCAGGCGTGGGTGGGAAGGCCACACGTGTATGGGGAAGGTGGTGGGGCAGAGTGGCCGCCCCTGGGGAATGCCTCGAGGGGTCCCAGGGACGAGCTGTGTGATGGCGACATAGCCCCACCTGCCAGCAGCGAAGGTCACACCTCACCCCCACATCCTAGTCACGTGGTCACCCCATCCCTCACAACAACACAACCTAACACCAACACTCAGCAGGGAAATGGTGAGTTAATCATATACATAAAAGAACTGGGCAGAAAACTAGAAGCACTAGAAAAGAACGTTAATAAACTTATGAACCCGACAGAAAATGCTGAATACAATAGTGAGAGCACAGACAACATAGTAAACAGCAAGTGAGAGTGAACACGCCAAAAAGTTCTCAGAGCGTAAAATTGTAATAAGGGGAAAAGAGAAAACGCTCAAAACTCACGAGGTTCTGACCAGTGGTGTTGCAGGTATAGGAAGGGTTTTGGAAACGTGCCAGGATGATGAGAAAAAGTGTAAAGTGTTTAAAGGTTGGCTGGAACTGCATAAACATATGGACGTGCCTGAGACCTGTGGTAGTGTTGTGCTAGTGTGCTTTAGTGATCTGTGATAGTGGTTGTGTTAGTGTGTTGTAGTGATCAGCGATAGTGCTGTGCTAGTGATCCGTGAGAGTGTGTGTTGTGGTGACCCGTAGTGACCCGTAGGAATGTGTGCTACCTTGTGTGAATTTGTGCGTAATGGCTTCCTCGGCAGAAAGCTGTGTCCCCACTGCAGGTATTGAAAAGGACTACCTTGAATTAAAGGAGCAACTTCTCGAACTGAAGCGGGAGGTACAAATTCTCAGGCAGGAGAAGTCACAGATGAGGGAATTGTTGGAGGAGATGTTGGAGGAGAAAGAGAAAAAGGCTGAAGGTTGGACACTAGTTAACAAGGGTGCAACGAAGTTCACTCTTAAAAAGCAAACGGAAGTCAAGACAACTAATGCATTCGACGCACTACGGGACGAATGTGAAGGGAAGGCAGAGAGGGAAGTAGAGGAGAAGGACGGTGAGAGAACTTCCAGTACAGGTAAGTATAAACAGAACAAGAAAGGTAAGAAAAATGTTGCTGTTGTTGGAGACTCCCAGGTGAGATATCTGAACAGGGCCATGTATAATCCACTCGCTAAACATGTGTGTCTTCCAGGGGCCGGGGTGGCTAATGTGGTAGAAAAAATTTCAAATATCGTAAAGGAAAGTGGTGACAAACCCACTGTGTGCCTCAGTGTAGGAGGCAATGATATTAGTAGCCGTAAGAGTGAGGTACTGTGGAAAAGGTACAAGTTGATGTTAGAAAAGGTTAGGGAGAGGGGAGGAACCCCTGTAGTGCTTGGTGTTTTACCAAGGTGGCGGGTTGGAAGGGAATGGTTGAGCAGGGCAATAGGGTTTAATTGCCGCCTTGAAAGGTATTGCAAAGATAATGCAATACCTTTCATAGACAGCTGGGACCGGTTTTATGGACGGAGTGCCTTGTATAGTTGGGATGGGACTCATCTTAGTAGGCAGGGAGTTACTGTTTTAGCTGGAATGATAGATAGGGAGTTGGAGGGATTTTTTCGAGATTGAGAAGTAAGTGTACAGGAAGATGCAGCAACTACAGTCAGAAATCATTATTACCATGTTTGGATAGATGCATCAATACTTGCAAAATTAAGAACAAAAGTTCAACCAATAGTGTAGATACACCCACTCAGGCACCTCAAATTGAGCAGGCGATGATAGACGATAGAACAAGCGATGATAGAAGGGCGATAAGCGATAGTACAAAAAATTGTTATATTAGTAAAGAGTTTCCCAGTTAGTAATAAAATAAATAACAGCAAATGCCAAGGTAGAGGCATAACTACTAGTAATAATCTGAAAGTGTACTACACAAACAGCCGGAGTTTACGTAATAAAATGGATGAACTGAGGGCTTTAATTTGTACAGAGAAAATAGACATTGCCGTTATTAGTGAAACTTGGATGAATACAGACACTCGAGAATTTTTAGCAGAATATCAGATAAAAGGCTATAATATTTTTGTGTCAAACCGTCAGGGAAGAAAGGGGGGAGGGGGTAGCTATTTATGTAAAGGATTCATTAAACTGTTACAATATAGCAGACATTAAAGTAAATAGGGACACAGAAAGTGTCTGGGTTGAAATTAGTAACAATAGGGAGAAATTAGTCTTAGGAGCAATTTACAGATCTCCTAAATTAAGTAGAGCTGATAGTAAATACCTTTGGGAGGAAATTAGGAAAGCATCACAGTCCAGCTTAGTAATAATTGTAGGGGACCTTAATCTGCCAAGGATAGATTGGAGAAATCAGACAGGAGATGCAGAGTCAGAGGAATTTCTAGAGGTAGTACAGGATAATTTCCTTTATCAGAGTATCAGGGAGCCCACCAGAGGTAATAATATACTAGATGTGGTTTTAGCTAATAAAGAAAATATCATTAGCGATATAGAGGTTGGTGGACGACTTGGTAATAGCGATCATGAAGAAATTAAGTTCAAATTTATTTGGGATGTCTGTTCCACTGAAAATACCTCCACCGTTCCTAATTTTCGTCTAGATTTCGATGGCTTAAGAGCTTATTTTCGAACGGTATTCCACAGGGAGATTAGCTATTTGAGGGAATGTCAGGTCAGAGGGGAACCCCAGGTCATAGGTCAGGCGCAGGAAACACCTGGGGATGTCCGTCCGGTGTCTGTGAGGGGGGAGGTGGTAGATAGGAATGTAGTCCAGGTGACGGAAATTAACTCAGCTCCAGTACCAAACAGACGTGCGACCAGTGAGAAGTATAACGAGTTAATAAATATAATACACGGAGGCCAAGATAGATATATTCCTTCAAAACCGTTTAGAACTAATAATTCAGAACCTAGATGGTTAAACAAAACATTAAAATCTCTCATAGGCCAAAGGAAAGGAATATATAGAAAAATAAAACGTGGAGAGGAACACTTACGTAACCGGTACACAATTTTAAATAGAGAAGTAAAGAGGGAGATAAGAAAAGCAAAGAGAAGTTATGAAATTAAGGTTGCCAGTGAATCAAAAGAAAACCCCAAGGGTTTTTATCAAATGTACCGAACGAAAAATAAAGATAGGATAGGACCACTCAGAACAGAATCAGGTGACATTACCAGTGAAGATAAAGAAATGTGCTCCATCCTAAATAATTATTTCATATCAGTATTCACCAAGGAAAATCTAAGCCTGGTCCCTCAAGCAGCAAATATTTACCATGAGAATACGGAAAATATTCTTAGTAAAATACCCATTAGTAAGGAGGACGTATTGAAAGAAATTAATAAGTTAAAACCTCAAAAATCGCCAGGTCCGGACGATATATATGCAAAAATTATAAAGGAAACCAAAGAAGAATTATGTCAGCCACTTTTAACGTTATTTAATGACTCTTTAAGTTCAGGAGAAGTTCCAGAGGCGTGGAAAACCGCAAACGTAGTGCCCAACTTTAAAAAGGGTGATAAATCAGCTGCGTCGAATTATCGTCCGATAAGTCTAACGTCAATAGTAGGAAAAATATTAGTCAATTTTGGCAAATAAGATTAGAGAACACTTAAGAAAAATTTAATCTTATAAACGAAAGTCAGCACGGATTCAGGCAAGGACGATCCTGCCTCACAAATTTATTGTCATTCTACTCGGAGGTCTATGAGGCAGTAGATAGCGATAAAGCTTACTATGTTATTTATCTGGACTTTAGTAAAGCTTTTGATAGGGTCCCACACGAAAGGTTAGTTAGAAAGGTTCGAGCACACGGTATAGACGGCGATATCTTAAAATGGATAGAATCCTCGCTGAAAGGATGAAAGCAGAGAGTATTAATAAATGGAACTAAGTCGGACTGGGGATTAGTAACTAGCGGTGTACCACAGGGTTCATTACTCGGTCCCTTATTATTTATCATATATATAAATGATCTAGATTTAGGAGTCAATAGCAGCATCAGCAAATTTCCCGACGATACAAAAATAGGGCGTATCATTAACTCTACTGACGATTGCCATAACTTACAAAAAGACCTCGATACATTGTCCAAATGGTCTAAAACTTGGCAAATGGACTTTAACGTTGAAAAATGTAAAGTACTTAACGTAGGCAAGACCATTGGAGATACTAAATACAGCTTAGATAACAAAGAAATTAGCAAATCGGAATGCGAGACAGCTCTAGGAGTTATGATTAGTAACGACCTTAAACCAAGGCAACAGTGCATTAATGCGAGAAATAAAGCAAACAGGGTCCTAGGATTTATTTCGAGAAGTGTGAGCAATAGATCATCTAAACTCTAGAGTAATACTAAAACTTTATCTAGCATTAGTAAGGCCACATTTAGACTACGCAGTACAATTCTGGTGTCCTTACTATAGAATGGATATTAATTCGTTAGAAAATGTACAGAGAAGAATGACTAAAATGATACATGACGTCCGGAACCTGTCATATGAAGACGACTGAAAAGACTAAGTCTGCATTCGCTAGAGAGGCGTAGAGTAAGGGGAGACTTAATTGAGGTGTTTAAGTGGATGAAAGGTATAAATAAGGGAGATATTAGCAAGGTACTTAAAGTGAGCATACAGGATATAACTAGAAATAATGGTTTCAAACTAGAAAAATTCCGTTTCAGAAAGGAAATCGGTAGAAATTGGTTTGGTAATAGAGTTGTAGACGAATGGAATAAGCTACCTAGTAAAGTAGTTGCTGCCTCTTCCGTTGAGAGTTTCAAGCATAGGCTAGATAAGCATATGACAAATAAGGGGTGGATATAGAATAAAGAAAATCTTATAACCAATACTAATTCAAAAAAAATTTCTTTTCAGGTTACACTATGATAGTCTCTATTCTCCTTTCACACTTTCCTGTAAAATGTCCACGCCAGTTTTTCTATACGGCGCGGTGTGGTGTTCTTTCTGACTTTTTCCTGTCGGCTTCAGCTGGAGGGTTTGGAGGGCGGGGGAGAGCCTTCTTCTTTGCTATCCTTATCTCATTCTAGTAGTTCAGTTACTCTTCTAGGAGCTGCCTAGCATGGGCCAACCGGCCTACTGCAGTTATCCTCTCTTCTTATGTTCTTATGTTGGTGATTATATGGTTTTTGTTTCCTAACTGCTATACTTTCCAAGATATTAAGGTCTGAAAACAAACAACTTTGGGAAAATTGCCTGTACCGAGAGGGCGACAGCAGTATAAACTGCCTGGCGCAGCGGGGTTAATGTGTGCCTGTGCTGGCAGTTTGCTTATGTTTCGTCTGTTACAAGCAATGCATTTTTGTTTCCTGGCGGTACATTAAGGTCATAGGTGGTATGCTGTTGTTTTCACTGCTGCATTATGGTCCTGATTCAGCCAATCAGATGGCCAGATGTGATTCTGTATCATGGTTTCATATGTGAAATCAGTAAAGATGGACTCTGCCAACTACTTGGGATAAGATTTGCACTTGCTCTCGGTTGGGCTCAAAGGACACGGACTTGGAATAAGTGGAATTTGGGTTGTTTAAGACCTAAACTGCCTCGAAATTCCTTTGTACCTATTTATTTTCAACATTACAGAAGAGCAAAGCAAAAAACAAAAAGGCATGTTGGGGGAAACGTTTACAAAGCTAAACACATTTAATAACCCACAATATCTCGCTTAATTTTTATTAGGGGAACAAACATCAGACAAAAGTTGACTTAGAACTGCAACGTATCGATTCCCACCATTATTATTTCGTATCAATCTGGAGTTATCGTTTTGTAAACATTTACCAAGAGTTACTGTTGGTTTCAAACCCAAAGCAAGTGGTGGTATACTGTGAATTTCAGAGCCAGTGTGGTATTACAGGTGGAAGTATGTGACTCGCAAATACATATCGAACGTCTGAGCCGATAATACACCCACAACCTAAACTTGAAATGTAACACTAACGCGGTTCTTAAGGCGACAGCGTGGAAGGTTACTTGTTTACCTGCTGTATGTGGAACGACTAAGCTTATAATAAACCCAGTAGCTCTGACTCCATACTGATTGATACTTGGATAATACTTTGGCAACAACTGAATGCATTAGTAATGAAAAATAACAGCATTTACCAATGTTTGAAGGCGTCGTTCATCACAGAAGCCCGCGTATCCTCCCTCTTCCGTGGTCAGACTCTCATTGGCTTTCCCACGTGCTAACACCAGTTTTACCAGGACAGAAACTCCCAAAACGTAGCAAACAAGCGCTAGATGGCAGTGTGGTCCTAATTTTTAAAGGGCACCATATTCATAAACATCGTCACTGCGTGATTTACTTTGGTCTTTACAAAGTACATAACATCTGGCTCATTTACCCTCAAGAAATCGTTGATTTCTAGCCTATCCGAGATTAAAAAGCTATCTTTATGTTAGCATATTCCACATTCAATCGTTTTCCGTAATCTTTTTTTATTCTTTTTTTTTTTTTCATTCACTAGAGAGACGTAGAGTAAGGGGAGACTTAACTGAGCTGTTTAAGTGGATGAAGGGAATAAATATGGGAGATATTAGCAAGGTACTTAAAGTGAGCATAAAGGATAGGACCAGAAGTAATTGTTTCAAACTAGAAAAATTCCGTTTCGGTATTTGGCAGCGGAGTAGTAGACTACTGGAATAAGCTACATAGTAAAGTAGTTGCTGCCTCTTCCATATTGAGTTTCAAGCATAGGCTAGACAAGCATATGACAAATAAGGGGTGGGTACAAAAATGGGAGAAATGGAGTTCCCCTGAGCTAAGCCCTGTAATGGACTATATAGCCCCGCTAGGGTTACAGGAGCGAGCTACCACTCCCGGCACGGCAGCCCGGGCGAGGCTCGAACTTGCAATCCCCCAATTACGAGTCCGGCGCGCTACCACTGTGCTACCGCGCCCCCGAAGGGGTTGGTACAGAAAAAAAAAGTTAATCTAAAAACCAATACTAATTCATCCTTTTTCCTTTTCAGGTTACACTATGATAGTATCTTTTTCTCCTTTCACTCTTTCCTATAAAATGTCCACGCCAATTTTTCTATACTGCGTGGTGTTCTGACTTATTCTTGCCGGCTTCCGCTGGAGGGGTTGGAGGGCGGGGGAGAGCCTTCTTCTTTGCTATCCTTATCCCATTCTAGTAGTTCAGTTACTCTTCTAGGAGCTGCCTAGCATGAGTCAACCGGCCTACTGCAGTAATCATGTTCTTATGTCCTTCTTCCTTCCTCTTTCCTCGGTACCATCCTTATCTCATTCTAGTGGTTCAGGTAGCCTACTCTTCTAGGAGCTGCCTAGCATGGGCCAACCGGCCTACTGCAGTAATCATGTTCTTATGTCCTTCTCCCTTCCTCTCTCCTTCGGTACCAGTTCCTCAATTTCTTAACTCCCCAGTAGAACTCTCTCTTCTCTTCTTCCATTCTCTGGTCTTTTTTCTTTAACTTCCATGACTAGCTTCTTTATTTTAGCTCTTTCTTTCTCATTTGCATCTCTCCTTATCCAAACATTTTTGAACTCCTCCTTGTCGACTAGTTTCAATGTCCTGTTAATAATCTCATTTACTGTAACCTGTGACTGAAACAACTTTTAGGGGCCGTGCCCCTCCCTCCTTGTACCTTTCCAGCCTCAGCACCTCTTCAATCTTCTCTTGAGCTTCGTTGTCACCCTCCAATGTATAAGGTGATATGTGTGGGTGAAATAATGGAGCCCTGTAGGAAAGTTTCATGTTTGTAATTGTTATGCTAGAAATTCTTGGGTCGACCTCTCGTCCTTAGAACACTAGCTACTGAGCCGGGGTTCTCTTTCGAGGCCAGAACTAGAATACACAACAAGAGGAAAAGGGCATAAAAACTCGGCTGACCAATCTTATACATATATTACTTTAGTTACAATCAGTACAGTACAATATTAACCTGCCGCGTACCAGTGCCGCTTTAAAACGGTCTGCCAATTCCACAGCCAGTGCCAATGCAGTTTTAAATGGTTTAAAATAAAAAACTTCACTAAGACCGCATTTTTCAAGATACGCGGGTAAAAATTGGCAGGCATGTAAGGTAACTAACTGTTCCTCTACCATCCCCCAGGCTAAGGCCATGCACTCACTCGCTCCCCCCCTCACGCTCGCTTTGCCTGTGTGCCTCACCTAGTGCTGTACATAGTGAAGGCATTTTGTAAATATTTTCATGTAAGTTGTACATATTTTCTCGCAAGTGTAAGGACTATATAGTGGTCAAGTTGTAAATGCCTTCTTGTAAGTCAAGTTGTACCCCTCTTCAAATAAGTGTAAGATAATGAATTCAGTGAGAAAGACACGCAAATTGTGATAGATGCTGAAGAAATAAGTAATCAGAAAAGTGTACTGAACATTGCTATACCTTCCCAGCATAAATCCGTGAGTATATCTTACACTGAAAACGGCTTTCTCTTACGTAGGTGGTGAGCGTGAGAGTGGCTATACTTGTACACGAGTATGCAGGACTCAATAAAACTCATTTCCAAGCCTTGGTGAGCATTTTAATGGCAAAATTCATTGTTTCCACATCAAAATATATCATTTTAACCAAAAAAGAAGTCGAAAAATGGCTGGCACTGGGGTGACCCATAGGGCTAAAAATAGCCAGCACGTGGTGGGTTAATAATATACACAGACAGGTTAAGGGGGACACAATTAGGCTAGTTGACTCTGGTCCGGGAAACTGTGGGTCGGAGCTGCTTACAGGTGGCGCCTAGGCATAGGAGGTAGCTCGTCAGGTGTGCCTTCTCGTAGGAGGCACAGGACTACTGCTGGAGGCGGTGTCATCTAGACTGGGCTGCTGGTCGGTGTGGAGGAAGGCCTCTCCCTAGTGGGGCCTTGATGGGGAAGGTGGCCCTCTGGACTGGGGCCAAATAGGGCAAGCAGACGTGCTTGCCTCCGCCTGCTCCTGGAGGAGGACTGCTTGCTGGCAGGGCTGGGGAGGTCACCCCCCAGAGTCCTAAGGGTGCCCCTGGGTGTCTAAGGGCTTAGGTCTCCACTGGGTCGAGCTGCCGTCGGGAGCTGCCTGCGGCATCCCTTCCTCATGGAGTCCATCAGCTGAGGGCGTCGGCCAAGAGCTGGCTGCAGAGCACGGATCCCAAGACTCATGATGGGCCCTCGCCACAGCTCCTCCAGCTGCAACTCCTCAGGGGAACTGCACCAGTGAGGAGAGAGAAATGCATCCCGCTCGGCCTCTGGATGGGTGGTGGGCCAAGCCAGGGACTTCCTCCGTGGGAGTAGTCTCAAGGGCAGTGGACGAAGGGCGTACAGTGGCCGTCCCTTCCTTCCCGGTGGATACAGCGGCTGTTACCATGGTTCCACAGGCCCTAGAGACAACAGCCGAAGAGTGGATGGTGGCCATCTCTTCCTTCCTGGTGCATACAGTGGCCGTCACCACAGTGCTGTTCCCTATGGAGATGGCAGACGAAGGGCATTCAGTGCCTGTCACCACAGTTCTGCCTTTCTCTGGGGTGTCAGCTAAAGTGCGGATGGTGGTCATCACTTCCTTCCCGGAGTGTACAGTAGCTGTCACCGCGGTGCTGCTCCCAGGAGCAGCTGCAGCCGGTGTGGAAGGTGGCCGTCACTTCCTTCTCGGTGCGTACAGTGGTCGTCACTGTGGTGCTGCAGGGGGCAACAGCCGAAGAGCAGTTGGTGGCCATCTCTTCCTTCCCGGTGCATACAGTGGCCGTCACTGCAGTGCTGCTTGGGACTGTACTAGGATAAGTCCCACCCCGATCCTGGAGAGGGATAGCCCGGCTGCAATGTAGTGTGCCGGGATGGCGTTCCTGCTGGTGGCCGTGTTGAGGGGAAGAGGGGTGCAGGGTCATGGGGAACCTAGGCCCGTTTTGCCCGGGCCTTGTGTGCTCCCTATGCACCTCCCCATGGTCTCCTCCTGGAGTGGATGTTGGGCCGTGGGTCCTTCCTGGGGTGGGTGTTGGGACACCCCTCCCTGGGCTTCCCGTGGGGGTGGGGCACTTCAGTAATAATTTGTACTGGAGCGTAACATGTGCTTGTCTGCCAGATAAGTACAGAAGCTGGCAAGCCATTAGTGGTGTTGCTCGCCATGTTTATGTTGTTGATTTTGGTAATTAACTTGTGTTGGGGGATGGCAAGAAGAATTTACCAATGTCTACTGCTGTAAGTAGCATATGTTGTGTGGCTTGCACTGAGTTGATGCCATCCGAGGCGTGTATTGAATGATGTTAGGAATGAGCCTTGATTTGTTAATGTTTGGTTATCTTGGATGGCATGCAGAATAGTGTTACAGATCTGTACAAGGGATAATGTGTTAGGTCCATGTGTTTTAAGTACTAGATAGTATTAACAGCTTCATATTTCCAGATGCCAGGAATGCCACAAAGTGAGTGTAGCTACTGTTTGTAAGGGCCTGGATGCTGTGTGGTTCAGTGTTTCTGATGAGGATGTTGATGCTATTTATCCCAGTGCATGTAGATTTTTTTGTTTTCTTGATAATGCTATGTGTCTGTTCTGGAGTGAAAGGATTGTGTTGTGGTCGAGTGGAAAGGACCGTCTCTGCAGAGAATCTTTCTCTGACTCAGTTCATAATGGTGAAGGTGACATGGTTACGCAGTGGTTCATGAGTATGTCTGCTTGTTCCATGCAAGAAGGGATTATTCCCCCGAGCTAGACCTAGATAGATCGTATAGTCCTGTTAGGGTTCCAAGAGAGCACTACCCCTCCCAGTAAAGGCAGTTACCTAGGCAGGGCGCAAACTCTCAAGCTCGCGATCTCAAGTCCAGCGCTCTAACACCAAGCCACCCTGCTCCCCTCCATGTAAGGAGAAATCTGCTGGGTGTTGGTGGTGATGGTAGCATGAGTCCTGGAGGTGCTTGTTTGTGATTTAGAGATGCTGTTAAATGTTTTGCATAAGTGAGAGGAATCTGTGAGTGGTTCAGTGTTACTACAAAGGCTTTCCAGTTTTACTCTGTATTTTGTAAGCAATGTCATTGATTAAATGCTAAAGAAGTGTTGTGTCTTGTGAATGTGTGAAGGTGGTGGTGGGGGAGTTGTGTTTGAGTGAGTCACATTGCTTAATGAGGTGAGCAATCTCCTGTATAGAGTCTGAGATGTAGTGTCTTCTGTTGCCTCTTGGAATGTGGTGCTTGTCTGTATTAAATATGGTCAACTACCTACATTAAACAGAGTAGATAATTAGGTGACAGAAAAATAAACAAAATTCTTACTTTTACTTACAAGTATTTACAGTAACAATTACATAACAATTATAATTATTTTTAAAAAATAATACACAGCCACAATAACTTACTGATAGTACTAGTAGCTTGGATAACTCACAACACTGATAAAAATACTAAACAGTAAAGGTATATTACTTCTTTCCTTAAAAACATTTCAGCTGAGATACTGGAGACTTGTAAAGAATTTCCACAAAGGTTTGGAGTGCTCCCAAATATAATAATACGGGTAAACTAATATTAAATATTATTACGAGGTGCTGGAGAGAAGGAAATCAGTTTCCTACTTGTTCACTATAGTATACTTGCCTTCTCTGGGACCCAGCGCACAAGTTACTGAACCACAAATAGTATATGAAAGCTCATTACTCCACATGTGTACAGTTGTGAGCCACTGTTCCTGTTAACACTCTAAACCCACTTTTGACCCCAAGACCTATTGTTCAGTGTTAAGGCGATAGTTTGGTACTTTGTTACACTACACAAGGAACAACTAGCAATGACACCACACCTTTTTCATGTACACTTAAGATAAACAACACTGTGCACTTGAGGGTCACTTTATGGTATACTGTAAGCACAAAAATATCAAAGCTAATTTTTTGTATAAAAACTAGAGGGAAAATATTTTCTGCTATTGATGTACGGTATTTCTTTGTGTAAAGAGACATTTCTAACACGATTCTATGATGATTGCAGATGTAAATCTGCATACCAAATCTGAGTATGCATGCTGCAGTTTGTGTGTCAGGTTGGCATTTTGGGTTCCAATTAACTTAAATCTGATTATTTTTTCCTCCTTTTAAAATACTTGGCTCTTTTTAATTTCTCTCTTTTTTGCCTGTAAAAAGTAGAGAATACAAAGGCTAGCATGTTTTGTCACTTTCAGGAAAATCTAGCAATCCTTAGTGTTTCTGTGGCACTGTACACATTCTCATCCAAAAGCACAGAGTTCTTTGAAGACCCAATCTTAAGTATATGCAATGTCAGGAGTACACAGGTCTGTGACACTGTTGCTACTGCTGTCTGGAAAAGCTACAAGCTGCCATCAATAGATATCTGTTAGTTGTGAAACCCTGGCTATAATATCCATTCAGCTGTGGATAAAGGTAAAGGGTAAGTAGAAAAAATGGTTCACAAATGTACATCTGCAGCCACATGTGCACTGATTTCCAGCTGGTTGACTGTCAATGTCAACATAAACTCAATCATGTGCATATGTACCATTTTCAGTACACACATGCACAAACCCAACCATCTGGTACACACAACCTCTGTCTTGAACCCCCTTTTGCACCCTCCCATGGGCCTCTTGAGGGCCGATGTCACTGACCACGCGACACTGAGCACCCAAGGGGCATGGAACTGACATTGTGCACCATGCCCAAAATGTTTAACAACTAAATGGTAACTGATGGGGAAAGTATTTACATATGCAGTAGAAAAAAATATAGCACTAAGAATAGAACTACCATAATGACTTATGGGCAGTAAGGAATGATAAATGCTTCCTCAAGTGGCATGGCCTACCCATATGTGTGGCTTGTGACTACGGCAAGAAACATCATGTGACACTGACTAACTTCAAAAAATCTGCTTAAACTCCCCCTCCCCCAAAAAAAATGCCCTGAGTATAGTTTATTTTTTTAGGAAAACTGTTGGAAATTATCCAAGAAAGTAAACTTGTGAGCATACAATGGCTGTGACAGGCTAATGACCCCAAGCATAAACAGCAAAGTGCATAGCATCAAAAATGAACATAGCAACATAAAAACGGGGGACCTGAGAGATACACAGACAGAGATACATGCTCAGTGTCACCTCACATTAATCTTTGCTGCTGCTGTTATAACTCTGACCCTCTAGGGAAAGTTTCAACTTATTTTGCAGTCTCCTGGCCATGATGAATCTCTCATCCTCACTGGACTTGTATGCTATAACAGGTATGGAAGTTTGTCTCATTCCGTAATGGTATTGTGAAGATTTCCCAAGAGAATAAATAACTGTTACATTGGTAATGAGTCCAAAACTGGAAAGGTAAATCACTGGAATGATAACACAGCAATAAAACTATAGTAAAGTTAGAAAACAGGAGAGTATTACACTGTTCAGTGGGCCTCAACATATAATTCAGGCTACATATCTTTAATATGCAGAAATATCTGTTACATACAATTCAGCGCATAGCACAATACTGTACTGCACATCCAAATCATAAATACTCTGAAGGAACCAATACCGGCATAGTGGAATGTTTCATTCTGTTTCACTTTTGAAGGCTCCAACATGCTTGCATGTGTCGGCCTTGGTCACCTAATGGCGGCTCTCCATGCTGCTCGATCTCTGGTAGCGTCCCTATTCAGTCCCTTAGCCCTGAGGTCACACTTAATGACCTCATCCCAGGTCTTTTTTGGTCTGCCCCTCGCAACCCCATCCCTAATATTAACATTTCTCACTTTCTGCACCCAATTATCATCCTCCATCCCCTCCACATGCCCAAACCACCTCAATCTACCTCTCCTCATCACAACACCAATACACTCCAGTCCCATCCTACATCTCACCTCTTCCATCGTAAACCTAGCCCCCCCAGGCCTTACACTCAGGAACACACTGCATATCCGCCTAATCACTGTCATTTCTGTACGTTTGAGCCTGCAAATATCCTCTTCCTTTGCTGCCCAGGTTTCACTACCAAACAGCATTACACACCTAACACATGCCGCATACAAAGATCCCTTAGCATGTAGGGAGAGCCCTCTCAATGTCAGGAGAGGCAACAGCTCCCTGAACTTCTTCTAACCATTCCTCACCCTAGCCACAGAGCTACCTCCAGCCCCACCTCCAGCATATAACATGTCTCCCAAATAACAAAACTCTTCCACACATTCAAGAGACTCACCAGCAAGTTCAATCCTTTCATGCCTGACAATCTCCACCTGCTCTCCCCGACAAACCGCACACGTAAAATCAGCATTATCTCGCAGTCTACCTGTAATACCACTACATCTCCTATGTACCCACTTATCACAAACACTGCACAAGATGGAATTTTAAGTGTACATATTCCGTGCTGATATACAATGTATTCTTAATATTACGGCAGTACTTACGGATACCTCACATATTCAGGCCCACTGTTTTTCAGTGTCATGACTGGTTTTGGGTCTAGGAAAATACAGTGCCAGCAACTGGGCTGCAAATCCACCTTCAATCCACACAAACAAACTCTCTGCATCTCCCATTGTGTGCTATAATCATGGATTCTTTTACTTTGACAGTTGCAACACTCAGAAGCTCCTAACACTTCTTACAAGAGACATTCGTACAGCTTTTCAGTCCATCCCTCAACAAACTAATCACCAAAAATTAAATACAGACACTGAGATCAATAACAAAGGCTAGCTTACCATCTGTACTTACATAGCAGACAAGAGCATGTAACACTCCATGGCAAATTATCACGAACACAAAACTTCCCTAACAGAGTTCTACAGGGCTCAACTCTTTAACCTACACTTTTCAACCTATATCTGTATGATATTCACACATCCCAGCTCATCAAAAATATTGGCTCATTTGAAGATGACATTACCATAACATTCACCCACTACACTGTAGACACAGCCTGTACATTGCACCAGGACTACCTTAACACACTTCTGGCACGGGTCAAGGACAAAAGGCTGACAATTAAAACGGGTCGAATCTAATACCTCATCCATCACCAGCAGCAACCATGAGCACCAGTGCACACCAAACATCACACTTAACAATGAACCCATGCCACACACTCCCACCATTAAGTGACCTATGACACTGGACTCACCTTCAGGGACCACATACAAGACATTGGGAGATGACACACCCCTAGAGTCAATGCACTTAAGGCACATAGAGGGGAAAAAAAAAAAAATCTTACCAAACAATAAATCTAATCAATGATATCCTATGCCTCCCCAGCAAAGGTCCCCATCCTATCTAACACCCATTACAATATCTCTCAGATCATTAGGAACAATGCAGAGCTGGGCACCTCCGCAATCACTTCCGCAGTCTGCAAATTCTGCAATAGCAGACCGCATGATTTCAGCTGCGGAACAGCAATTGTGACAAACTCATCCGAAATTTGCGGTATTGCATTGCGGAAGTACTTCCGCAATCGCAATCCTGTTAGCAATCTCCCATGTGGCAGTCGGTGGCGGTTAGCACAGGCTACAGCATGACTCATGAATATCAAACTTGAACAGGATTCCCGGCCAGCAGCAGCAGCAGGCAAGGCATCGCTGTGTCAGTTAGCAGTAGGGATGGGCAATACCAGGAGAAATGATTTATGATATGATATACTATAAGCCACCATGGCAGTAAATTTTGTGGCATGCATAGCTAATCATGCACAGTTGTTCCACAAATTGACAGATGACGATCTTAAGGGTTAATGTAATGGTGATCACTGAAAATACTTATTTTTATGGTCTTACTGAGTTATTATCTACAAGAGTAAGCATACTTCTATGAATTATCTATTTAAGTTCTATGGACTGCATTCCGCTGCCGGTCAGACTGATTTTCCCGAGTGCCATAAAGGCTATTTCTTTTCCTTGTAATATTATTTTTTAAAGTTATGAACAGAGTCACTAGTGTGTAGTGCGGGTCACAGTGACATAAGTGTCAATGTGGGAAATTAATGTCATAAATAGAATATAAATACAATAATTCACTACATTACAATCAATTTACCCCCCGCTTGTGCACTTTGTACTGAAAATTATGAAACTGGATTGTGGTTGTGGTACTGAGGTAGTGGAACTGCACATTCCAAGTTTACTGAGGAATTGCAGCACCAGAAGGTAAGTGTCAGAGGTTGCAGAATTGCAACTGCAGAGTTGAATTTTAGACTGCAGTGCCCAGCTCTGAAACAATGTTTACGTACCATCACTGCACCAGTAACATTCTCACAGTTGACTTACACTGTGAAACTAAAGTCCTTCCTGTGAGAGAATATATTGATAAAAAAGGCAAAGACTTCTATGAAGCCATCTATGCTCACAAACAACACCCTTGTCATTATATGACTATGCCACACAATACAACTAGGCACATAAAACATTCACCATACACTCTCAGCAGATTCTCTTCAACAACATCCCACCTGCAGACATTCCAACATTAACAATGAAGAAACACCAAAAAATGTATTTTACATGCATGGCACTACAACACTTCAATCAGAACACTATACTAAATGCTCCTCCTCCCAATATTCACCCACCAGAGATACCCTTACCCAGAAATGATCGAGTTCACCTACCTAGGCTTAGATCAGAATATCACCTAGCCCTCCTTGGTTCTCGGCTTAAATCTGGGCTGGGTGGAAGCACAGATGACACATGCCCTGCTTGCAGACTACATCCACATAACGTGCACAGTGAAAAATTGCAGATCACATGCCACACTAAGACACAGACACAACTTTAATGGTGTAGGGAACTTATGAGATGATCCCATAGGGGCAGTTGCTTACCTGCAGTTGAAGGACCTGCTGGGCAGGGCAGGCTGGAGATGAATAACAACAGCAACAACAAGTGCTCTCCACATTCATACTCACTACAAAGAATAATCAGGAAAACAGGTGCAATGTACATGTGCTATTTAAATCTGATCTGTAATCATGTTTGTGGAAGATGTAACATAATACGGGAGATTTATCACTATTACGAAAACCAGCATAAATCACCACCATCAGTATTATCATCCCATTATTGTTATGAGTCATTACCAACATCTTCATCCTCACCAGCATTATTATAATCATCATCATCAATATCTATCAGTATTAGACAACACAGCTGCCGAAATTCTATTATAACAACCAGTAACATCACCATATGCATCTATATCATGACAATACAACAACAAAAAACAATCACAGTATCACAATCTTCATTATCATCATCATTACAATGTTAAAACACTGGATAATTTGTATGCCATCAGTATTTACACATTTAAAAATATTTTGATCACCACCTATAATTTTTCTTAAGCTCCTAGAGTGTGAGAGATACATTAAAATCATGGTGTGTGAGAGGGAGGCAGAAGGAAAAAGAAGAAAATACGTGTAGGGAAGGGTGAGAATACGTGAGTAAAGGTATGCTGCACTATGAGGACTGCAGCAATGAACAAAGAATGACAGAAAGAACCATATTCTAAGGAGTTTAGTATGCTTTCCAGCACTTTTTTTTTTTTTTTGTCATATAATATGAACATTATGCCTTGATAATCTCTTCAAAAATATAGGTGCTTTTCCATTATTAACATACTTTGCATATATAACATATAGGAAAATGTTAATAGGTATATCTTCAAAAAAAAAAAAAAAAAAAAAAAACATGCTTGGGAGCCTCCCTCAGTGATAAGAGTATGGGCAAAAGAGATGACACTAAGCTCAATCATATACCAATCACCAGATTCACTCCTACAACCTATCTTGTACTCAGTTCCACTAAGACTTTGAATATCACAAAAAATATATATATTTCTCAACAAACTATACACTTATGGTAAGAACAATGACAACAGGTTAACAAATTACATCTTTTCATTGTTAAAGAAACTACTGGACTGTACACTGTCATCTTCCTAACACACCTTATTAACAAAATATAGATGACTGGAATGTTAATTATGAATTTAACATGTTCAAATCTACCCAGTAAACACCTCCATCAAAAGTGAAATATCAGACATTCATAGAGACCATACTTCAACAGCAAAACACAAAACAAAAGCACTGCCAAACTAAACTGCTCCCTTAAAGTATCTCAGAAAAAAAAAAAAAATCCAATGTTATTCCTACAAAGAATCTCATTTATATAATTTTTTTCCTGTACACCAGGAAACCATTTACTATGCTGGGTGGTAACCATATAACCAAGCTATGGCATCTGGAGGTTTAGTAGGTAATTAAGGCGCTTCAATTGGATTGAGCCTGTGTCAGTTTATAGCCATGGGGTGGTTGGGCTTTATTGCTCACATAATGCCACTCAGGGATGAGTGAGGCTTAAATGTCAGAACCAACCTCCCTGGCCCCGGGCTCCTACACTCATCATGGGGCAACCCAGAATTAGATGATGCATTCTTCCTTAGCCAGTATCATTCTTTTTCTGTGCCTGCCCTCCTCTCTTCCTATTTCTCCCATCTTTCCTGTCACTTCTTATTGCTTTTCTCTCCTTTACAGGTGGCTTTACATTGAGTGACAAGCCTAATGGTTTCCTGTACTCCAAGAAACCATTTAAAACGCTGGGTGGTAACCATATAACCATACCATACATGCTCCCTACGTGTCAGTAAGTGGGTTGGTGGAGGGTTAGTGCCCCTCCCCGTAAAACAATTAACTCGAAGTCAAATGGCCACCCCTTATGGGATTATGGCATCTAGCAATAGATAGACAGATAGATGTATGTATGTCTTCATCATCAATATGAGGTACAATGGATGCTCGATTTAAGGAATTAATTCAGCCAACCCCCACTCCATTATTTTGGATTTTTCGCTAAATCGAGTTCTGTAACCAAGGCTCAAGTTAAGGAAAATTTTCCAGTATTTCAGAAATGCTTTTTTTCTATTAAATTCTTGAAGACAACTCGAAGCTAGCAAACTATGCTAACTCTCATTGCTACACATTTCAGTCTGAGCCCATAATTAATACCCCCAGCAATGCATTACAGACAAAACCCCAATATGTGATATGCGATACCCCGATAAGTGATAACTCAGCTTAACGATGGGGTTAGAAATACCACCATACCCCGCCTAATGATGGCCAGATCCCAGTATAACGATGGGAATTGTTTTGTTTTTTAACCAATTTTGATTATATTTTAGACTTAAATTTTGTGTTTAGGTATATTTATAGTTTTTTTTTAGACTTAGATTAATGTGTTTTAGTCACTGGTGGGGTGAACACTGTCATTTGGGGAACGGATTTTCGCCCATCAGATGAGGTACAAAACAGTGTGGACAAGTAGGCGACTCAACAAAGAATATTTTGTGTATTACTATTGAACATCTAACATAACAAGGAATACATAACAGTTTTAAATAAATATCAATAATTATGAAAGCCTTAAAGAGTAAATATTTCCTGCATTGATGAAAACTGTGACATCGATAAATCATATGTTTACATTCTGGCTGTTCAAGGGAAAACACTTTGAAAAAACAATGGTTTCTAAATAAATGTTGGAAAATAAGAGAGAAGAAAATAAAGGAGTTCAGCAACCAGGGCAGTAACTAAAATAACAAAAAGAGGGGCCACTGAAAAGGCTATCCCTCAAAATCATTGCATTCCCCCTCAACACAATTCCTCGTCAAAGCATCAACGACTCCCCGCAACAACAATTTGCACCTTGGACGATTCTCTGTCACTCATACATTATCATGCATAACAGACGTTAATTTAACTGTTCCAGGACTGTCTGATGGTGAGATTGTATAATATACTCCTCATCCTTCTTCTCTACCAAATTTGAATACGAGTCAGTGATCTGATTCTCAAGTGACCTTGACTGGGTAGAAGTGAGACAGGCACTGGTTTTAGGCTTAGGTTAGCTTCTTTTACAGCTGCTAGGCCATTTAGATTACCTATAAACTTGTTTTTGGACTCATTTGGGTGGGTTTCTTGGTTGCAGGGGACTCCCATGGCTCAAAAATGCATTTCTATAGTTTACATGTTAAATCAGCCCCAATATATGATATCCCACCTAGTGATGGGTTTTTACTTAACACATCCCATTGTTAAACTAGAGTTTGCCTGTATTGTGTACGGATTTTCCTTAACTTAATTATGCTCAATTTAAAAGAAATTTTCGGTTAAATAAGGCAAAAATGCCAGAAAAAAATAATTCTGTTATCTTGGGCTTCCGCAACACCAGAGTTTGTTACATCGAGCACCTAATGTAATTATTATCGGTATATCTGTTCCTAGATCAGACAATCTTGCTAGTATGTACAGTATATATGGTAAGGTAAAGGGGCAGATGCCATGAGGTGCTTGGCTGTGGTGCTGATTTCTATAACTTAGACCTATGAACCTAGGGCATTCAACAAAACACATGAAGTCTCCATAAACAAGGAATAATATCCTGCTAGCATTATAGAAAACTAAATTATATCAAGAATTTTAAACTAGGCTAAAAGAGTACCAGTATTCAACTTACTGTACAGTAATGAATCCAAGCTTTCGAAACTGTTTTCAAAACTCATTCTGGAATCATTGTACAGATAACCAAGCACTATGACTGCCACTTTTAAACATTTCTTTGCTTTGTTCACTGACAGATACATACTGTCTCAAGACAGTATTAGCAGATGTGAGTATGAATGAACAAAAATTTACATGTCACAAAATAATTAAACAAGGAAAACAAAATAAACAAAACATACAGTACAAAAAGTCTGGATATACCATATACCCTTCAAATCTGCAGATTCTATTATTCATGGGCATTCAGGTGCTGCAATTCATCCAAAGCTTAAATTCATATAGGTGAGAATTCATTCCATATTTGGAAGTTATTACATATTTACTATACATTACACTTTTATTGTGCACATTTCTTTGCAATAATACTATTCACTTTATACTCTACTGTATTTTCATTGATGTTCTGACACCTGTTTATGGTCATTTAGGAAGGGGAAGGGCTTTTAAGCTGTTATATGCTGTGTATAATACAGTGTATAAAACATCAGATGGCTTCTGTAATACTGTATTATCAGTGAACTGCACATTAAATTTTAGGTCCATGAAGAGTATATGCAGATCCATGATGCATAATCACAGTTTTATATTCATGGGATCTGGGAGAACCTAACCCCACAAATATCAAGGGTATAGTATCCTGTAAATGAAACCTGAGGTAAACGACATCTGATGAACCATCTGAATAACTGGATTCTAGATGAAAAGGAACAATATACGGATACCTAAATTTCTATGACACACTCATGAAGAGCAGCAATGAATGCACTCCTCTGTTCTGAAGGTAATGAACAATGCTTCTGACTGCACTGTTTCTTTCCCTCTCTCACTACCAGTATTCTGATGATCCTGAGAGGAAGCAGGTCAATGATACAGTACTAAATCACTACTGTTGGCACCCTTCAGATGGCAATACCCTTATTGACCAATGATACAGTCAGCAAGGTTTAGCAATGATGGAAATTAATGACTGCTTAATGCCAGGGCAGCATATGCTATCCATTATGGCATTAAGAAAGCCTGTCTACCAACAATTATTTGAATACATAAAAATACATTCATGTAATAAGCACATAATTATATGAAAAATAATAATGGAAAAAAATATTAAAGGCAATACCTGACAGCTCTATTATAGCCTTCAGCTGGGTGTGGGTGTCAAACGACTGTTACGTACAAATGAGGACAAAAGGTTGCCAAATATTTCATTTATACTTCTTACTTTCCTCTCCAGATTAGCATTCTTCAACCAAGAGAAGCTTGGAACATTTCTCTGGCCATAGATCATGCAATTTAAGAGTGTGTGATAGATCAGGGAAGAAAGTAATGAACATGCTACACTGAAGCATACACTGGAATAGTAAGCGAACTTTGGTTTTTTAGTGTACCCATAAGTATGAATAATTCTTCAGTCCTGTAATGTTTTTTATGACATTTTATTCCTGCTCTCTCCTGATGATGTTATTCAGCTTTGAGGAAAATTATTATACTGAAAAGGTTCAGAAAGATTATACCAAACCCTTCTAGTTTGAAAAGTTTCTCCAAAACTGAGAAAAATCATCTATAACAAAAATAAAATTAAAAGTATATCATCATACTGAAGAGGTTAAATTGCTAATTACCTGCTCTCACCAACCTTCCATTCTCGTCACATGACAGCAAAGGTCCTGCCAGACTAACGAGTCACGTGGCATGGAGAAGGTCCCAGGAGGCACGTGCAGGGACAGAACACATCTCCATAACCACTGCTGCCCCCACACGCACTTCCTCAACAGCCAAACACAGACCCACAGCTAGGTTGTACAGCGCAACACCAAACTTCAAGAGGAAATACCAAGAATTTGCATAAAAGTACTGGTGGAAATATAAATTGATAAAATGCATTTACTTGATCAGTTCATCTCAACTTTCACTTCTATGCTGAATGTTTATCTTACAGAATTAAACACGGCACAGGAGTATGTTTGATGATAAAATGAAATAACAAAGTCTTATTTCCACCTAGAAAAATGGGTGGGGTGAGACAGAATCCAGAAACAAAGAAAGAGAACCCATAAAAGTGGCTGAGCTATCAATAACACCCCAATGAAATGGGCCATGGTCATTCAATCCTTCAGAATCTATTTATCTACTACCAGAAACTAAACTGCACACTCAATAGAGACTGGTTGCAATAAAACAACCTAATTTCTTGATAGCCTCTTATCACAATTCCATCCTACTGTACTACATCCAGCAAAGATTGCATTCCTTCAAAATTATATGGTAATGGCAAGGGCAAGAATGTGGCATGGTTGAATTGTCTAAACAGCTACATTACAGACTACCTGCATGATCTCTTATAGCTTGCTGAAACAGGGAAATTTAAATAAGTTGCTGATAATGACTGGGTGCTTCTATAGCAGTGTGAACATTATACTAAGTTTCATTCATCTGTCTCTATACTCTCTACACTTATCTCCCAATTGGTTTACTTTCTCTCCTTCCCACCATGCACTCACTAGTTCGTATGCTGAGGATGTATAATTATCTGTTATCAATGACAGCACTTTAATGTGTTTGGACCAGCACGTTTTTGTCACCATCGGACAAAATTATTAATGATTACCACACCAAAGGTTGGTGGCTGTGAATATTCAGTGTCGAGGTAGTTTTGGGATTCCATACAATATTAGTCAGAACTACATCCACTCACTCGATGGAGTACTGTTCTCAGGTGCCTGCTCTTTCTTCTCTTCCTTCTTTCCATCCTTCCTCTCTGTCCTTTTTTCCTTCATTCTTTCCTCTTCCTTCTGTCTATGGGTGGCTCTACACTGAGTGACAAGCCAAATGGTTTCCTGTACACCAAGAAACCATTTACTATGCTGGGTGATAACCATATAAACAAATTATGGCGCCTGGTGGTTTAGCAGGCAATTAAGGTATACCACTCGGATTAAGCCGGTGCAGGTTTATATCCATGGGGTGGTTGGGGTTTATTGCTCATGTAATGCCACTCAGGGATGAGTGAGGCTGGTCACTCTCATCTTAAATATCAGGACAAACTTGCCTCGCCCGTGGCTCCTACACTTCTCATGGAGCAACACTGGATTAGATGATGAATGAATGAATGAAAACAAAATACTCAGTACGATTTGGCTCTCTGCTACTCAGGGATCATACAGGTAGTCTGCAATGCTGTTACTTACACAAAGCAACCATGCCAGGTCCTCACCTAGGCCATTACTATATGCAGCGGAACACAAGCTTTGCAGGCTACAGTTCTTACAAAATAATTTGCTGGAGTTATGGCATGTGCAGTTCTCAACAACACATACCTAACCCTAGATTCCTGTCGACATAAGCCTAAGGGTACAATAACATACAAGGTGGAAAGAAAGAAATACTCTGATGTGGTTCATTCATGGGGTAAGTATGGTGAGTGAGAGACTGAGTAAGAGTATGATGATGGTGGGTGACTGGAAGAGGAAGAAGCAGAAACAAGGTGAAGGGACAATAAGGGTAGCACATGATGAAGGAAGGGTGTAATGAGAGGAAGTGTTCCCACCCACTTCAAATTTTGAGCAATATCACTCAGCAACTAACCTGCTTGGTAAGTCGCCACTCCTGAGTACCACCCATCTCATGACACTTAGTGAGACGAGGCTGGTGATGGGAGGCCTCAAGACACAACAAGCGGTCCAAGACTAATTCATGGCGAGCTGTCTGGTAGAATGTCTGCCGTGGCACCTCCCTGCATGGACCTAGTTGGAGTCTGGATCCTTTCTTGGATGTCTCACCCTCAGATTCCACACAAAGGTCACTACCTGTTAAACGTATCTGTCAAAAGACAAGAAATTAAGGTATTAATATGAGGTAGGTATGTACACAAAAACACATACATACACTCTATCTATTCTGTCTGTTGCCTGATGTCACAACATGTGAGAAGTGGCCATGAGTAAATCACCCCCAGATATTTCTGCACAGTCAGGTCTTGCTATATGTTTGTTCGCCATATGGTAAATCGATAGAATGATGAACTAAGTTATACTTAGTTTTGCAATAACAATGGCAAAATTTGCTTATACGACAACTGTACTGGCCAATTATGACAATGCTGTGCATACTCAGTGCCTCTCGCTCACACTGACTGTCAGATGTTTAACCCCTAGATGTCATGAATGTTTTGGGCGTGGCTGCCCTCTCCTTATGGATATATTTCCAAATACAGCCTTTTTTCAAACCATTATATCTGGGAAAGTATAGCAGTTAGGGAAACAAATTAAAGACCATATTACTCACCAACTTTTCTTCTTGTGAATGAAAGCATCCTCTGGTCTGCAGGTGGTCGTGTCGATGAGTATGGATGTGAAGATAAGTAACTTTTGGCACTCAAAGCAGGATGTATTTGTGTGTGTAAGCACAGCCTCGGCTTTGGCTTCACTCTCAACGTGGTAACTTCTCCACTGCTAGATTAACTAGACACAGTGGTGTACAAGGCATGCCCAATGGCACTACCACTGAGCCCTTTCCTCGTATCCTTGGAAAGAGGCTTGGCAGGGGTGGATGAGGCAAGGGGTCCGTGTGAGGCAGGAATGGAATCAGAAGAGGAGGTTTCAGAAAACATCGTTTTACACCTGGCAGTCACACTGAGGCACGCTTGCATCAGATGGCAGGAGTCTCTCACTATCCTTTGGTGCTGAGATCAAATCGCAGCCAGTTTAAACTTTGGCAGGAATACATTCGCAGCTCCTCCCAATACCTGGCGGTCTCCGTCCATCCCATTCGCAGTGACTATAACGGGTAAGGGTTAAGTCACGATGGCTGCCCAGAGTTTACAATCACCGTGATCGTCTCCCTTACGTTTCATTTCGTGTGTGTGAAGCCACTGAAACACCAGTGCTGTCGCTAAATAACAGTGCAAGTTCTTAACATATAGTGAAGTGTACAATACTGGTTTGTTTTGTTTTTGAAGGTTCCAACATGCTTGTATGCGTCGGCCTTGGTCACCTAATGGTGGCTCTCCACGCTGGTTGATCTCTGGCAGCTCCCCTATTTAGTCCCTTATCCCTGAGGTCACACTCAATGACCTCATTCCTTGGCTTTTTTTGTACTTCCTCTTGCTACCCTACTCATAACATTAACACTTCTCACACTCTGCTCCCAATAATCATTCCCCATCCTCTCCACATGCCCAAACCATCTCAATCTACCCCTCCCCATCACAACACGAATATGTGGCAATGTTTATGGGCAGTCGGGGTGTAGGAATATCATGCACGTATAGGTTCAAAAGTGTACGCAAGAGAACAGAATCCCAGGAAACCCTGTTTTGGAAATTCTGTGTGATATGATAACTTGTCCTGGAATGTAACATATGTGCGTTTGCCTGACAAACATTTGGCAAGCCAGTGCTTGGCATTGTACTCCATGTTTGTGTTGTAGATTCTGGTGGTTAATTTGTGTCAGGGATGACATCAAAGGCTTTACTAATGTCTATTGTTGATAGACATACATTGTGGGGGTCTTGTGGAGTTAATGCCATCAGATATGAGTTGTGTGTGGTTGGTCAGAAAGGTGTTAACAGAGTGGAGTGCTCTCTAGCCATGCTGTGTGGGAGCAGGGGGAATATGAGGTACGAATTAGTCAATAATTAGGCATTCAGTTACCTTGGATGGCGAACAAAGAAGAGCACGTGGATAATTAGGTTCTTGAGAACTACAATATCTGGATACCATGACTGATAATGTAAGCAAATTAACTTTATGTGATAACTGACCTGCCACTTGTTAGTGTAATTGCGAAAGCGTTTATCCCAAGGCTGGAACTGCCTAGCCCCACTGTCGAAGTCAGACTGTCCTTTTGTCTTATCTTCCTCCCCAGGGAGATGTAGATCTGGGTAGATACTGCTGAGGTACCATGAGAACGGCTTACATCCAAGTTTCTCTCGTAGATGTATGCGTTCCGAGACATCACCATAATCAACTTTACTTGCCCCAGGATGCATGTTCAAGAAGTGTTCCTATATGGAAAATCAAGAATCACTTTACACTTCACACCCACCACATTCTAAGTAAGAATTACTAACCTCTTGAGTTTGAAGGTTTATTCAACAGTGAATAAAATTAGCTGGCAGTAATCAGAAGAAAAAATATGTTCTTTGCCTTAAAAAAAAAAAAAAAAAAAAAAAAAAAAAATTACCAGCTGGGTGGGTGGCGGCACCCATCATCCACTTACATGATGTATTGCTACCTATAGCTAAGTCTACACTGAGTAACATGCAAAAGGGATTCCTGAACCAGGAAATAATTTAGTAAGAAGGTATGTTGAAACTGAGGTATGCAAATTTCCAAGTCAATATTGCTCTAGTTTAGCTGTAACATGCACCAAAACAACTGAACACACACACACACACACACACACACACACACACACACACACACACACACACACACACTTTTATCAAGAACAGAACAGTAAGGCTTAAGCTTCATACAAGTCCTCAGTTAGTGCTATTAGTACAACTGTCCAAACTGGTTTGAACTAGCCAGTTTATATGTGGATGCTGGGTTTGGTAATGTGTCTTTCATGTGAATGTTCAACACAAATGCACATGATTGTTGCTGTTGTTGTTGCTGATCAACCCCAGTCTGTCTGGCTGAGCAGACTCATCAATTGCAGGCAACCAACTGCCCCTGGAGGCAATGTGCACAAATGAATGTAATAGCATTCCTGAATTATTCCAGTAGATACCAATAGCATGAGAAATATGAGAGAATTTGATGGCAGTGATCCCCATGAATATCAACCAATAGCATGAAAATATGAGAGGATTTGATGGTAGTGAACTAGTGATCCCCAAAAATTTCAATGACAGTTTATTTATTTATTTATTTATTTTTTTTTTTTAAGTGTCCAACTCTGGGCAAAGGTTTCAAGGCCTATACCATGGTCCAGCAGTCCTCCTGCACACCTCCACTTCGATGCTAACACCCACCATCCATACTGAATACACACTAGGGCTGTCTCATACAGGACTGGTGTACTGGTATTAGCAGGAGTATATTTACGACATGTCAGCGGGTCTTCTGGTAGATGAGTACTGTAAAGTTTGCTTTTATGAAATTCAAATCCTTTAACTGTTCCTTGCCTAAGCCGGGATTTGATCCTGGGTCCATAAGGACTGCAGGCCGCCTCTCTACTGATTCAGCCACAGCCTCCCCCAAGTGTGTAAAGGAAAAATATATTGCAGTGATCCCTTGGTTATGGCACATACGGTACCTGGTACCATGCCTAGTGAATGGTAACGAAAATCCACGATAACGAAAGCACAGAACCATCCATCCATCTATAATCCAATCTTACGTTGCCCCATGAGGAGAGTAGAAGCCCGGGGCTAGGCAGTTGGTCCTGACATTTAAGATGAGAGTGAAAGCACAGAACCTATGGGATTTATTCTAACTTGTACCAGGCATCCCACTTGTAAACCCAAACTTTAGCTGTTACAAAAATTTAGACCCACTAAATACACACACATATTATTATGTTAAGTATCTGAAACACACACAGGCATGGTTAGGTTAACAGAAAATGATGAAAAGGGCGCACTATGGAAGAAACAAGTACCATACGGAGACTGAGGTGGGCTTGAGGAGAGTTAGTGATCTCCATCACCTAGAATTAATTCCTCGAGTTGGACCTCACTGAATATCTCAAAGCCATCAGAAGCCACAGATTTTGCACCATCATTGTCAGCAGAAACCAACTCAGGTGCATGATAATGAATCTTTTTGGCCAAAAAATGTGCGATGATTGCAAGAGTGAAGATTTTCATCTAGCAGTGACAACGAAAATCATTATAAGCAAGTGCGCAATAGGCAAGGGATCACTGTATTTAGCACCATCATCCTGATCTTTTTTCCCACCTAAGGATGGGTGAGGTAGAATCAAGAAACAAGGAAAAGGAAATTATGAAAGTGGGAGAACTATCAACAACATGCCCAGTAAAATTGGAGAATACTGCAATGCTTATGGACAATCACAGGCTGGACCTATTAGTAAGAGGGCATATATCAGTCTGCACATATCACTTGGCACTGTTGGTGGTAGGTGGGGGTGTCCACTGTCCACCCAATTAATGTAGTGCTGCTTACTTCCATTATGCCTCATTCTTTTTCTGTGTCTGTCCTCCTCTTTTCCTGTTTCTCACATCCTTCCTGTCACTGTTTATTACTTTTCTTACCATATCAGGTGGCTCCACACTGAGAAACAGGCCTCATGGTTTCCTGTAACACGGAAAACTATTTACAATGCTGGTTGATAACCATATAGTCAAATAACGAGGTGACATGGAGTCTACTATGGTGCCCCTGTTAACCAGCTAGAGAGACATACAGTATGTGGCATCCACCCAGGAACTGAACCTTCACAAAAATCCCTCTGCCTCGGTGGGATAAGATGCTATCAGGCACGGGAGAATATTAGTTCACTGCACAGGATGGCCCTGCAGGGGCTGCTGTTTGCCTCAAGTTGATGGGTCTGCTCAATCAGACAGACTTGGGTAGCACAACAACAACCTGACACTGTTAGACAGGCAGTCTGAGCTTGAGTGTGTGTATGAAATTAAAACTCACCACTGCATTACACCTTATCTATCCAGTACTTTAAAATGTCCTTGACAGTCTGTTGGATTGAGCTAGTTTAGATTATTAGCCCTTGAAACGAAGGACAATATTTTACTTGTCTGACCTCAGTCTGTGAATTCACAAACATCACTGCATTACACCTTGTCTAGACTTTAAAGTGCTTGCGGGTAAATTGGTTTGAGCTAGTTTAGATAATTAATCCCTTAAGGCAAAGGATAACATATTACTTTCTACTCAGGAGTTCCAAGCAATCTTATTAAATTCTGAATGATGCACAATAGTAAAAAAAAAAAAAAAAAAAAAAGTCAGTTCAAAGCTGAATAGAACTGTCTAGTAGTAGCATAAAATGTCAAATGTCACCAGGGTGTTGGAATTAGGATGAAAAAAGCTAATTACAGAGAATTAAGGTGACTGGAGAATGAGGAACGAAAAACTATGAATGAGACAGAAAAAAAACAGTTAAGGAATAAATGAGGGAGAGTCATCTAAAGTGGAAAGATGAAGTAGTAATGAGTGGTAAATCCATGGCTTAGAAAAGCTTTTGTTCATGCCATTCTGGATGCATTCCCAAGATAAAGACTGACAAATAAGCAACAGAATTACTGTATATTCTGTAGGTGAGCAGAGAAAGAAATTAGGCTACAGATAGAAATACTAATATTTTGTAGGTAAAAAGACAGAGAAACAAGACTAAAAACAGACAGACATACTGTATTCTGTAAGTACACAAACAAACTAAACTTAGAATTCTGAATGCCTTCATTCTAATGCTGTCTATTGCATTTCACTCTTGGTATCACTAGATTATTTTATTCAGTTTAGGAATAATCTCAAGAAAAAATAAATAAATAAATAAATAATAATAATAATAATAATAATAATAAAAATAATAATAATGAAGGCTATAGTTAACACTGCCACCTAAAAAGTAAAATCATCTGGAGACACCAAGAATAAAATGACAAGTACATCACTAGATTAAATGTTTCCTGTACACCTGGTGACCATTTACTACGCTGGGTGGTAATCATATAATCAAATTTTGACGCCTAGTGGTTTATTGGGTAATTAAGGAGCTGCAGTCGGATTGAACCTGTGCAGGTTTATATCCAAGGGATGGTTGGGGTTTATTGCTCACGCAATGCCACTCAGAGATGAGGCTGGTCACTTTCATCTTAAATGTCAGGAACAAACTGCCTAGCCCCAGGCTCCTACGCTCCTCATGGGGCAACATAGGATTGGATGATGAATGGATGGATGAAGAAAAATTTTCATACTAACCCTAAATATGCAGTGGAAAATTAGCAGACACAGACAGATATCCACAGAATCATCAGACTGCCAGACATTAAAGCAACTGCCCACCTTGTACTCATCGAGCCAGACGTGGGCCAGTCTGAGAGAATTGCGGAGGAGAGCATCACGACCATCTGGACCAGTGTAGGGGCGGCGGCGACGGAAGATATGCCCTACCCGGGAACATGGGATCACTTCCAGGCTCCCTCCACACTGCCAGATCTGGCACAACCCAAATAAATGAGTAATACATACAGTAATCATCCTAGTTTCAAAATAACTTCTAATTATTGTACAATACCTCTAAACTGCCATGTGACTCACACAGAACATGTACAGTATTAAGAAGTCATACACAATCACTTCTTGTCTGCCTCTATACTATACCCTTGTACTATCATATCAGACACATTACACCAGATATGTACAAGTCATTAACAATCACCTCTAGACTTACACCACACTACCATGCATGATGTTCCACACTACATAATAATTAGTACAGTAAAACCTCGAGTTAATGTACCTCGTTAAACTGAATATCAGATTTAACAGACACTACAAAGCCACCAGACTTTCGTCAGGTATAATGAAAAAGGTTCATTAAATAGGGTACAATGGGTCCCAACAGATGCATTTCATAAAGACGTGCAACATCAAGGGTGTGATATAAATTACAAAAGGGCAAAATTATAAGGCCAAGTTAGTGTAAAATGGGTAGTTTTCATTTTCAGTACTAGAATATGCTACTGTACTCATTTATTTTCAAACATTTACTTGAAATCCCACCTCAGGGGGGGATCATCAGATATAACACATTTTTGGCTTTACGTATCAATTCTCCCTCCAAATCAGTCTGTTACAGTGAGATTTTACTGTAGTTCGCAATCATGTCTAGGCTCCATCCACAACCTCCACAATGCAATATCTAATACCCCAAACACAGATAAACATATACACAATCACTTTTACATTCCATCCACACAGAAAGATCTGAGGTGCCACACCACACTCCTCATTAAACACTCTGAAGATATATGGTGCCTATTTGTGCAAGAGATACTGGCAATTACTTCATGGAACTAGTACAAAGAAGAGGAAGAAAGTGCAAGAGGTAGTGGTGGCTTTCTTTATGTACAGGGTGGCACTGGGGGTGGTGGAGGATGTGTGGATAGGTTTGTGGGAAGGACTATAAGGTGTTTATGGCATTCATGGATCTGGAAAAAGCATAAGGAAAAGCAAACAGAGAAGGATTGTGGAAGGTTCTGCGTATGTAATGTGTAGAAGGTAAGCTGCTTGGTGCCGTTAAGAGCTTTTATGATGGTTGTGATGCATGTGTAAGGGTAGTCTGGCATTTAAGTGAATGGCTCACAATCAATGTTGGCGTGCGACAAGGTTGTGTGATGTCCCCAAGGTTGTTCAATATATACTGTATATGGACAGTGATGACTGATGTAAAAATACAAGTAATGGAGAGAGGGATGGCACTGGCAATGAATGGTGATGGATGAAACCCCTCAAATTTGATGGACGCTGATGATGCAGTATTACTTGTAAATACCAGACAAAAGCTTGGTAGACTAGTGCAGTGTTTTATTGATGTTGTTCAGCATCGTGCCTTGAGAGTAAATGTAGAAAAGAGTAAAGTGATGGTTAATGAGAGAGAAGGTGGCTCCCAGTGTGATGTTACTGTGAATGAAGAGAGACTGGAATTGGTGAGAGTTCAAATGCATAGGTACAGTGACAAAAAAAGGAGAGGAAAATGTGCAAAAGAAGTGGAAAGTTGAGTGACACAATGATGGAAAGTAGCTGGTGCTATGATGGCCTTGATAAGAAACAGAGGCTTGAGTGTTGCAGCAGCACGAGGCTTACATGAAGGAGTGTTAGTGTCAACTTTAACATACGGGTGTGAGACCATGGTGTGGCATGAAAATGAGAAGTCAAGAGTAAGAGCAGAGGAGATGGGACTGTTGAGGAATGTATGTGGAGTACTGAGAGTGGACAGGATATGGAATAAAGTGATCCATGAAAGATGCAGAGTAAGGAAGTCTGTGGACACCAGAATCGAAGAAAGTGTACTGAGATGGTATGGTCATGTGGAGAAAATGAATAACAATATGGTGGTGAAAAAGGTACAGTAAAAGTCCTCTCATTCAAAATCTGGTCTTATGGTATTTCTGGTCTTTCGGTTGTTTTCATAAATAGTCCCATTACGAAAGTTCTCTGCTCTTCCGGCACATATGCTGAGCCAATCAGCACCCGCTACGGAGTCGCCAGCTCATCGCTGGTACCCATGCACCCATAGTTGCCAAGCTATCACTGTTAACACTAGATCTATCGCTTTTCATAATAATACAGCGCCAATGAATATAGTATTATATTTTCTTCTATATTTAGCACGTTTTGAAGTCTGATTTAGAGTGAAAATTTGAACAGTTCACCTATAGTTTTGTGCATACTGAAGTTGAGCTTAGCACTTTTGAAGATTTCTGCTTGCCAACACTGCATACACAGTTGGCCATCATGACTTGTAAGTGTCTGGCTTTTTGAGCAAGATCTAATGAAAGTCTGGAAACTTTGTTGTGCTACTTTACGGTGAAAATATGCAACTACACCCCAGTTAAGGTAAGTTCATGTGTATTGTTTCACTAAATAAATTAAATATAAGTTGCTTATCAAATATTTAGTGCTTAGGGTTGACCAATAATACCGTACTTGCTAGGCACTGTGACTGCATTGGGGTGACTGACCATGATTGCTAGAAACTTTTTGGCAGGTTTTCCCGGTCATTTGGCACTTTCTGCCAAATAAGAGGACTTTTACCATATATCTGAGCGAATATGAAGGAGAGAGGAGGTGAGGTAGGCCAAGCAGAAGGTGGAGAGATATGGTGGAAAAGTGTGTGAGGAAGAGGGGTATGGAAGTTGGTGAGGCAAAGGGACTGACAAGAGATCGAGCTGGCTGGATGAATTTTGTGAGGAGAAGCATATGACAAGGAATGAGGCACCCCTTTTTAACACGACAGTGTTCAGACTGACTCTACTGGATAAGTATATGTGAAGCTACAGCACATGTTGAAACCTTTTGGCCTATCAGATGAAGTCAGCATTCCGTGGGCTTGAATGATTAGTGAATGGAAGTGTGGCCCATTGAAATTATCAAACTCTGGCTGTCTGGATGCTGTTACTTCTCACCTCACCCTAGGGTGAGAAAGGAGGTCCGGATGATGATGATGATGAGTAAGATGATGATGATGAAAAAATTGCTTCTGTTTACTTCAGTTTTACTCTGTGGGAATGATGAGTGGATACAATATGTCCATCATCAACATCATGACATAATCACCATCAACAGTACCTTACCTCTTTCTCTGACCATACCCATGTGGCATGAAGTTGAGAGAGAGAGAGAGAGAGAGAAACTAATCAACAGCATGAATAATGAAATGGGCCACAATGATGAACACCACTAAACTTTTGTGACAAAAATGTAAACCACAACACATAGCTGGGAAAGAAAATCCACTGGACTAAAATGATGAAAAAAAAATATAATCCACTGACCCTAAATGATATCTCAAGGTTTTCACCACCCCAAACGTCCATGCCGATGTCGTATTCCCCCAACTCGATAAAGTAACTCCGGTCTATGGCAAACAGTCCCCCTGCCATGGTGGGTGATCTGGGGGAGAGAAGAGATTGGAGGCTTTCATTAATCATCATCATCATCACTACCTTTTTTGTGGTAGGTGGGGGCACTCACCATCCACTTTTTTTTTTTTTTTTTTTTCCCCCAACTCTGGGCATAGGCTTCAGAGCCTGCTATCAAGGCCCAGCAGTCCTCCTACATACCATACACCTCTATTTGATGCAGTGCTGCTCTCAGGTGTCTGCCCTTTCCTTTTCTCAATCCTTCTTTTCTTCCATCCTCTTCTGTCTTTCTTTCCTTCATTCTTTCCTCGTCCTTCCGCCTACAGGTGACTTTACACTTCCTCTTCTGTCTTTCTTTCATTCTTTCCTCTTCGTTCTGCCTGTGGGTGACTCTACAATGAGTGGCAAGCCAAATGGTTTCCTGTACACCAGGAAATCATTTACTATGCTGGGTTGTAACCATATAACCAAATTTTGGAACCTGGTGGCTTAGTGGGTAATTATGGCACTCCAATCAGACTGAGCCAGTGAAGGTTTATATCCAAAGGATGGTTGGGGTTTATTGCTCCCGTAATGCCACTCAGGGATGAGTAAGGCTGGTCACTCTCATCATAAATGTCAGGACCAACTTGCCCGGGCTCCTACGCTCCTCATGGGGCAATATAGAATTGGATGATGGATGGATGGATGGATGAATCATTACCTTCTATCCAACCTACACATGTGGTGAGATAAAATCCAAAAAGTAAGGAAAGAGAACGCACAAGAGGAAAAGCTTTTATTAATACAAGTACTCATTAATGATAAAGATTAACACCAATCCTACATTACTCCTCTAAAGTTGTACGATCCGTACGTTAGGATCTATTTATCTATCTATCTAATGCCAGACACTATAATCCCTTAAGGGGTGGCCATCTGACTGAGTTATTTGTTTTACGGGGACAGGCACTAAGCCTCCACCAACCCACCTGTTGACACGTAGGGAGCATGTATGGTTTGGTTATATGGTTAACACCCAGCATTGTAAATGGTTTCTTGGCTTACAGGAAACCATTTGGCTTGTCACTCAGTGTAAAGCCACCTTACTGTAAAGGAAAGAAAAGCAATAAGAAGTGACAGGAAAGATGGGAATAATAGGAAAAGAAGAGGGCAGGCACAGAAGAAGAAGAATAAAGGCTAAGGAAGAAGTAGGGACTAGGAAGCACAACATCAAGTGAGTGGATGGTGGTTGCCACCCCCTACAACTTCTGTAATGAAACATTTAGTTAACCCCTGGAACACGAGGTTTCTTTGTAGCAAGGGAAAGTTTGGGTTTAGCCAAAGTAAATGTATTTGGCAATTGTACTACTGCAAACACACAAAAACAAGACAAAGGACACCTTCAATTGCCACACTCACCCCAACTACATCCACATCCCTAACACATCCCAAAATGTGTTATTTGTCTTTGGGCACACCTGTCAGACATACCCTAGAGACACCCTAGATTCTCACCAAATGCACCTTAGCCACACCCGAGACATACCCCATACACACACCAGACACTTCACCAATACCCTCCACCCCTCAACACACACCCCATAAGGCCTGGACTCCTGTGAGTGTGGCAACAATCAATGGAAATAAAACTGTGATGCTCATAAAATTCTATGGTTACAACTTAAGTCAGATTTCATTTTTTTAAATGTACAATGGTTCACAGAGTGACACAGTTAGAGAAACACTGCATTTAGCTGCCTCTATGGGATCAGTAAAAAGTGATACTTTTTAATAAACAAGTTATCCTTATAATGTTCTCTCTGACATACACTTACAGAAATGAATATAAGTTGCAAACAGTTTTGCATTTTCCACATACTGTACAGCATAAATACAATTTCTTCCTGAATCTATTAATGGTGACATTAGACATGTAGTCAGTGTTTGTCCTTATTCCCAACATCACTAATGAGACACAAGTGGTCCTAATGGGGCTTTAGGAGTTTTCTCTACAGCACAATACTATCACTATTCTTATAGCACATAGTAGCCTCATTAACCATCATAAAAGTGACGTACAGGAGGGTCTCAACATTTACAAATTAGGTACTAGGAAGGCCACACACATCACTAAATCACAGATGTGGTAAGTTAGTTTTATAGATGACCTGAAAGGTGTAATATAAATTGGCAGGCATAATATAAATTGCTTGGTTCTATTTACTTATCATTCATCAAAGTATAAAGCAAACAAAGAGCTTACCTGATTGGCTGCACATAATTTTCTTTGTCTGAGAAATATGATGCAGGGATGGTGTCCCATTTGAAGTGGAGCCCCCAGTTGAACCCTCCACGTACCAGGGGTGATGCAGTATACTGGAAGACAAAAAGGCTTGAGTGACAATAACAACTTTCCTCTCAGTCACTTGATTATCCTCTTATTTTGCAATAACAAACAGGGTAAGAAGATCCTTGAAACTGGAGTAGGAAACCATAAAAAAAAAAGTACATAAATAAATAAAAAATAAAAAAATCAACAGACTGTATCAACAAAGTGTAGTGAAATGAACCACTCCATCATCATTCAAATCCACAAGCCTCTTTACTCCACACTGTGCCTAAATCATCCAGATATTTTTAAATACTGTACAAAAGAACCTCCTGTACCGAGAATGCTACTGACCAGAAAATATCATAAGAAATAAAAAATAAAAAGCATACGGATGCAATTTTTATGTTATTTGTGCTACTGCCAGAACATTTTATTCAACTTACTGCACACCTTTCATAGTGAAGGAGTTAGAAGGCTATATCTAATAAATCCAGCTTGAAATATCTATTATACTGATTTGTTGTTGTGTTACCCCAGTTTGCCTGATCAAGCTGACCCATCAACAGCAAGTAATCAATCACTCTGTCCACATGCAGTTTATCCATGACACCCCATTATTTGGCTCTATGGTTACCATCTAACGTTGTAAATGATTTCCTGAGTTACAGGAAATCATTAGCCTTATCACACGGAGTAAAGTCACCCAAAGGGAAGAGAAAAGTAATAAACAGTGACACGTTCGATGGGAAATACAAGAAAAGACGAGACAGACACAGAAAAAGAATGACAGACATGAAGGACAGATAGCTATGAATAAGTAGGCACCACTACATCAGGTGAATGGATGATGGGTATCCCCATCTACCACCATCAAATACTGAGTAAAATCATCTGTTGACAGCAACAACAAAACACAAGATACAGTATTACAAACTGTAGGGGTTAGTTTAAAGTTTAGTTAAATAATAAGACCAAAACAAAAGATGAAAATTTTTCAACCTCTCTCTCTCTCTCAAAAAGCCATTCATCTACATACTTCTGGATTTTTTAAAGAGAATAAGAATGGGTAAAGTATGGGATCACTGCACCCCGGGCTAAGACTGAATAAAGAAGAGAGAACTGAGGAGGAAGTGAGAGGTAAGAACTCTGCTGAGTTTTGAAAACTTCCAACCTGCCACCTAAAGAAATACTGAGCTTACTTTTACGCCATATCTTTTTCCTCATGGGCCAAAACAGCCTCCCTCTGTGGGAATTTGATAACTGAAGTTCGTGAACTCTTCAAAATCACTGCTGGGAACTTCTGTACTAATCCACTACACAAGAAACTTTTAATACCTAAACAAGACTTAGAGGACTGGATGTAAAATTTCAGGTTACAATTAAACTCCCAACAGACATGCTAATACAGTTGTCTCTCACGTTATACGATTAATGTGTTAACCTAGAGTCCCACTTAACTCAGATCCATGTAATCTGGACAAATGAAACCCATTATAATGTATACAGGGTAATGTGCTACCCTCATCTATCAGCCTGACCCCTACTTCCTCCCTAATAGGGCTTAGCTTGCTTATTGATATGCTTTCTAAAGACATTCAGAGGTAAAATATATGGTGAAATTTGAGAGGCTTAAAAAGCAAACACTGGCTTGGAATGACAGTTACTATCACTAGTCCACAAAGGCTTACACTGTCATCCTCTCATTCAGTGTGACCCTCACTTCTCCCACTCTCTTTTATCTTTTCTCCTTTTTATTCTTTTTTCTTCTCTCACTACTCTTCCTCTTTCTTTTCCCCCTCATATCACTTCTCTCCCACTCTCCCTCCCTCCTCCTCCCACTCTTCCTCCCATCTCTCTCTCTCTCTTTCATTTATCTGTCACACATGGATGTTTTTATTATCTTCTACAAATGCTTTACTATTGTTGGTGTATCATTATACTGCTAAAATACAGGTAATATCTGTCAAAACCACTGGAAAAATATGGCAAAAATTAATTTAATGCTGAAGGTTTTGAAAGATCCCTGGAGAGTCAAGATCAGCCTGTGCAAGTTGTGTTGAAATTTACTTGTGCCAGACTGGGGTCATGGGTTTGTCTCCTGGTAACACAGATCTGTGCAACTTGGATCCATGCAACTTGGAAGATGGCTATGCAGAACAAACTTAGTAACTTTAACTTACATACTAAGTTCTAAAGGTGTAAGGGAGGAATGATGAAAAACTATAATACTGGAGGATGGAATCAAGAGAGCATAAATACTGAATATGGTAACAGGGCTCTTCTGAGGTAATATAAACCAACATCAATCCAGCAAGAGCAATCAGACTGATTGACGTGATAGAAGACAAATGAGAATGACCTAGAATGACCCTGTGAGAATAAATCACTGATCCTGCTAGACTGAATCTACATGGACCTTCTGAGAAAAACGCAGACTGATCTCATGAGAGTAAATCAAAATATACCTTGTGGGAATGACTAGCTATCTATCTAAAACTCATATGAGAGTGAACTTGTGAAAAAGAACTTTGTGAGAGTAGAACACGACACCTTCTGAATATTTTCCCCCATAAAACTTTGGACATCGTTAGTAAATCTGTTTCTGAAGTCCACCAATCAACTTACCAAATAGCACTTGCCCTTACACATCACCACTGGAGCTCCAACACCCACCATTTCCATTATGATATGCTATGGATGTCACATTCCAAACATGTTGTGACAATACTAGAGGGAGTGCTTTTATGATGTGCTGATGGGGTCATACAGACCAATCTGTGTTCTACTGTACACAAATAAAATCCTCACTTTTCTCTGTGCAGCAGCCAAGAAAACTAGCATTCTAACAAACTGTAATCCACTGGCTTATACACTCAACTGAACTGTCTGCTTGCATTCCTCCACCTCTACGACGGGCGCGTAGCACCCATCTGGCAGCAAATTCTCATCCTTTTTCTGTCCAACTCTCTAATGCAAGAGTTAACCGTTACTCCCAGTCTTTCATTTATGCAACAGGTCAGCTCTGGAACTGTCTCCCTCTGTCTGTATTTCTTGCTGCCTATGATCTCCAGTCTTTCAAACGCAGTGTGTCCAGGCATCTCAAAATGATCGGATCTTGAATTTGGTTCTATATTGTATTTTGTTTTTCTCTTGGAGGGAACTGTTACTGCGGGCTCATGGCCTTTGGTTCCTTCTTCCTCGCATTAAAAAAAAAAAAAAAAAAAAAAAAAAAAAAATACTGGATCTGTATAGTCACAAATGTCTAAGAGATCACTAACCTGGAAAGTGTCAGGTGAGATGACGTCAATGATGGGGGTAACCACATGGGTGCGATCTTCAGCCACTCTTGCCAACAGAGGTTCCAGCCACCCTACATTTACCTCCACATGACTATCGAGGAACACCAGTACCTGCAACACACCTCTACATCATTACAGCAATATTCAAGCACATTAATAATTTACCAGCTTTATTACAACAATAAAGTGACTGTTTTCCACTGTTATTATATCTCACAGTCTGCTCCACTTTCACTTACTTGCTCAAGGAAGCTCCATTACTTTTCCAAAGTTACTGCACCCTTACGACTCTCTCAAAGCCCTTCCAACCACTCTTATATCAATTAAAAATGCTAACTCTAAACAGTAAAAAACAAAAATGATGCCACAGTAGCACCATCAAACATTATATATGTATATAATTTATCATAGTACAGATGCAGCCATGTCCCTATACCCCTATACTAACCTGCCCTGTGGCTTGCCTGGCACCAAAGACTCTTGCCCTGATAAGTCCCTCCCGGCGAGGGGTCTTCACTAGCCGTACCTTCTCGCTAACACCAGCAGTCTTGGCTGCAACATCAGCATGGTAGCTCTCTGAGGGGAGGGAAAGGCAATCATATATCGTAAATCATCTTGTCCAAACTTTCTAAGTCATACTGAGGCAAGAAGGACTCAGAAAAAGGATACAAGACGGGAGGATCCATCACAACAGAAGTCACACATTATTCACTTCATTATGATGATGATTTTTCTGTTTTATTCTTGCTACCTTAAAAAATTTTTATATACTTTAGAAAAGACCTATCATTTTCATCTAACACTTCCACACTGAGAGATCTGTCCTACACTAAATATAACAATCTGTATTTTAAAAAAAGGGGGGGAAAAAAAAAGGAAAAAAAAATCTCGGCTGTGGAGGTTAGGGATTATGATAATGGAAAATCTTAATTGCCACTACTAGAAATTAATTCAGAAGACTTCAGGAAACTGGCTATTTCAGCTGGGCAATCCCAGAGATTTGATGCTGAAATACAGTCACTGTATGTGCCGTACGGGTGAGGGATGCATTCCAGTCAAGAATGGATCTTTACCAATCAGTTAAAGTCAATCCATCAACCACCATGTTAACAAAGGAGTGTCAAACCCATGTCAAGCACTCCTGCTTACATAATTCATCTAGCCAAATCAATCCCATCAGTTCCCCTGCCTCACCAATCTCCATATCTCGCTTTCCTAAACAATTAATTACAAGTACTATATCTATCCACTTAGCCAACCATGCTTCCTCCCACCTTCAAACTCACACAAAACCTTTTCACAACCTATTTACACCCATTCCCTCCATATGACTACACCACCAAAGGACTTCAATCCTGCTGTCAACATAATATTTCCTTACTCCACATCACACTTCCTTACAATACATCTTTCACAAATCATATAATTATTCTATCTACTATAGGCACTCTACACACATTCCTCAATAACCAAATTTCCACTGCTCTTACTCTTGACATTTTGTTCTCATATCACACCCTAGTCTCATATCAACATGGGTACTAAAATTCCCTCATACAAGTCTCCTGCACCCTCAACATTCAGACCTCTGATTACTATTACAGTCTTCACAGCAGCAGCTACTTTCCATCCCTACGGGACCCTACTTCCTACATCCTTAGCATATTTATCTCTCTTTTCTATTATTGTCTCAAATTACTTAAACATCCTCACAAATTTAAATCTCTTTTCACTCACCAGCACATCAAATTGAGGGCCACCTTCTCTCAACAACCATCCATTGCTCTTATCAACATTTACTTCCCTTGGATATAAATCTGCACGAGCTAAGTTCGACTGGAGCTCCTTAATTACCCACTAAACAACCAGGTGCCATATTTTGGTTATATGTTTACCACCCGGAGTAGTAAATGGTTTCCTGGTGTACAAGAAACTATTTGGCTTATCACTCAGTGTAGAGTTACCCACTGGCGGAAGGAAGAGGAAACAATAAAGGAAGGAAAGACAGAAGAGGGAGTGTAAAGTCACCTGTAGGCAACAGAAAGAGGAAAGAATGAAGTATAGATGGAAGAGGAAGGAAGGATGAGAGGAAAGGGCAGACACCCAAAGCAGCAATACATCATCAAGTGAGTGGATGGTGAGTGTCCCCACCTACCGCCAAACATTTACTTCAAAGCAAAATATCAACAGACATCAACAAAACTCCACCAATTAGCACATCTCTTGTTTGCTCTTTAAAGGACTCTCTTACCCACCTTCATCTGTGTCATCCACCAGAATAATTTCATGCAGCAGGGCTGGTGGGGTTCTGTCAAGGATGGAGTGCAAGGTACGGAGGAGGGCGGAATGTTCCTCTCGGTAGAAGCACACAATAATTGAGGCCGCAGGAAGCTTAGCTGGATACTTTACTGACTGGCATCTAGAAGGGAATAGGCTGTCTCAGAAATGTAAACCTCCACACACACTAAATCCTCACTATGGACTGTACTGTAGATGTGATCCTGAAAACTAATTTGTTAAATGAAAATAACTTAACTGAGAAATATGTTCCATCATGAAATATTATTTAAAAAAAAAAAAAAAAAAAAAATAAAAAAAAGCTCCCACGTTGGATCCACATGGGATCACATTACCACATCAACAATACTGTACATTCACATGACTGCTCATTAAAAGTAAAAATATTGGATTTCTTTTTAAACAAGACCCTAATATATATATATATATATATATATATATATATATCAGGGGTTCCCAACCTTTATTTACCCATTACCCCATTTTCCACACCTCCCTTCACTCATTAACCCTAATTGCTTATGTTTCCACAATTGCATTTTAGCTGCTTAACATTTTGATGCCTAGATTTTAGTTTGAATGTAGGACTTAATTAAAGGTTAGGCTAAAACCAAGAGAGTTATTGCAAGGAGTAATTTATTTTTATTATTAACACTGATACCAAATAAACATGACTTTAAACATTCATCTCTGAATTTTAGTATAGGTCTGAAAGTCTATCATAACTGGTATGATTTTTAGATTTTTTTTTTTTTTTTTTGTTACCTCCCCCATTACCCTTCACAAAAGACCAAATTACCCCACTTGGGGTAATTTACCCCAGGTTGGGAACCCCTGATATATATATATATATATATATATATATATATATATATATACACAGTATATACTGTATATATATATATATATATATGATGACAACAATAAATGATGGCCATGACAATGATAATGACAATGATGATGATGATGATGATCTACATCCACTACTGAAACAAATGTTCTACCTGAAACTACTGTATTACGATGACGACAACAATAATGACGACCACAATGATGATAATGACGACAATAATAACAATGATAATGACGATGATGATCTACATCCACTCATGAAACAAAGGTTCTACCTGAAACTACTATGATAAACACCAACCTAACCACACTCATTATCAATTATTACTTAAAACCCAGTTAAATAACACTACTACATATTACATCTTTATGCATCACTCGCTTAAAGGCAGGTGGCCTCTGCTTGATGTCAAGCAAGAAACTGACAAACATGCAGAAATTGGATCATTATAATACAGATTATACTATGCCATTATACTAGACAATTTTAGGAGTAAAAGGAGGGAGGAAGGAGAGGCGAGAGAGTGATAATACATGAAACACGTCACTCTTTTCTCTTGTCATGCTGGTAATTTCAACGCTGGACCAAGAACAAATCCATCCCCTCCACTCTACACAAAAGGCCAGAAATGAGTCATAACTTGGGAAACGGCAGCCAGATTGGCTTGGAAATTGTTCTATTATTTCAACTTGGAGCATCTTAACAGTAACCTGCTCTAACAAAAAGTTGCGCTACACATGCTATTTTTGCTGTCTTAAGGTAACAAACCAACAAACTAACAAACATACAGAACTCAGATCATTACAATATAGATGCAGGAGGGAAAGCCAAAAATATTTACTTCAGGGTTATACAGAGAATCTGGGAGTAACATCTGGATTTCTGTGACACACTGTTTAAACCACAAAAGTTTCTTATACCACCAGTAATATAGACTCTGACTATAAAACGGGGAATATATTAAAATGGTGTAAACTAAGGACTCATTGTAATAGTTTCCACAAAAAGATGTCTGTATGACATCAGATAACTGAGCTTTTATGAATCTGCTGAAGGTTATGCAACTGACCTTTTATTTCTTGTGTCAGGAATGGGTCGATGCAGGGAGAGGCGTGATGAGATGAGTGTGTTGAAGGCATGTAGTCGGTACCCAGCCTCCTTCTCCTGCATTCAGTGGTTAAAAAGGGGTATTCAGTACCTCTGAACATGAAGATAACACTGGTACAAGGAAGTAAGTAGAGGGGAGTGGAATGATGGACTGCTGTTGGACCAGGATACAACTGAAAGCTGTATTCTAAGTGGCTTTGAACACTTTGTAACACCTTTCCATGCAATTTAATATGAAAATCACACCTCAACCTCCCCTTGCATGCTAGCGATGCAATTAGGTCGATATCAAAATTACATAGGCAACATATGAGAATAATAAAGTACAGTATAACATACACTATCATCACATGGGATGTAAAACCACGAAGCTTCCTATACTACCTAAAATACTAGCCCTGAATGGTAGTTCACATGCAAAAATGTGAAAAAAAAGTGAAGGACTGATGCTATGATCTGAAAGGTGCATTCTGATGGAATAAAGACATACAGTAGTCAAGATACAGCAAGAAATATATACTGGTACATGTTTAGTGGGTAATTAAGGTGCTCCAATTGGACTGAGCCAGTGGAGGTTTTTATCCAAGGGGTGGTTGGGGTTTATTGCTCATGTAATGCCATTCAGGGATGAGTACGGCTGGTCACGCTCATCTTAAATGTCAGGACCAACTTGCCCAGCCCTGGTCTCCTACGCTTCTCAGGGGACGACATAGGTGTTGGATGATGGATGGATGGATGGACATGATGGTTAAGTAAGGCAGACTGAAGGTCAATGACCAAGTCAGGATAAGATCAAGTTTATGCACGTGGGAAGAGTGACGATGGCAAAAAAAAGACCGCAGCTAAGCAAGGATAAGATTGAGTAAAGCTTTTTCTCAATGCTACCATACATGAAAAACACAACATGGCCATCAGATGTGACAAAAAATCAGTGTTGATTTTAACATTATTTCATTTCTACAACTTCTAAATTATACAACTCATACACATTAAGATTTCTCAACATAAAACTCCACATGAACACACCTGTCTGCACACTGCAATATACATCATAACAGGCTCAGGGAGAGTTTTAAAATAAATCAAAAGTTATATAAAATAAATCATAAGTTATATCTGACCAGTGCTTGCCTGCAAACTTTGAGGGACTGGCTAATAAACTTTCCATCACAAAATGTTTGTAAATACCATTATATTTGTTTCCATACTGTAACTGAGCCCACAATGATGAATTCTGACTCAAAAGTCAAAAAAATTATTATCTAATATTTTCACATCACGATTTCTGAAAAATTTGCACCATCACATCATGCGCAATCATCAAAATTTTTGTTTGGTATTTTATGACACTCCCTGCATTTCCTTGACCTAATGCAAAAAGAATTAGGTCGATATCCATCACCGTTCTTGTGAAAGAAATGAACAAATGCACAGACAGACATACAAATAAACACTTTGACTTTATTATTTAGACAGCCATTCCCTGGTCACTGAATAAAACTGGTTAGGCACATTTGTAAGTAAAATAATAATAATAATGAATATAAAAAATAATAATAAATGTGCAATTAGGAAAGCCAAGAACACAAGACTGTACACAAAAATAAACAGCAATGACATACTGCGCATATATACAACCATACATTCTGAAAGGCAGTGTTCCATCCTTGCATGGGTCAACCTTGCTCACTTGATGGCCACCCTCCAAGCTATGCAGTAACCTTATCATGTCCCCTAACTGTGAGGTCCCTTCCCACCAAATCATCTCATTTTCCTTGCTATGCTAGCAGGGACTCCCCTTTCCACATTCAACCATATGAAATGCTTCACTTAATTACTCTTACATGTAAAATGCACTTGTCCTAATCATCTTCACTTACCTGTGTGCATTACCTCAATAACACATTTGATACCCAAATGTTCTATTACCAGTAACTCTGCACACAATGTGCTTCCCCTCAGTGTAATATCACACAGTTGTGTAACCATTTCCATTAAATCAGACACTGCTGTTACTAGCTACTCTACCACAGATAATTACACTTCTTACATATGAAGGACATAACTTCACTGTCATACATTTCCTTCGCTCCCAGTAATGGCTAACAGATCTCTACATATCTTCTAGCCATTTCTGATTGTCACAATTGAGCTAGCTTCAGCAACTTACCCTAAATAATTGTGTCATCCAAGCAGCAGAACATTGCTAGACTCCCTACGGAAGTCTCTTCCATATTAAACTCCTCTCTGGCATATGGCAAACTCAGAACTTACAGTTTACTGTTCACACCACTCCATCTCTTATGTATCCACCTTCCAAAAACAAAACACTACTCAGATGAAGTTACTACGACATTGTGGCCACAGGGGTGGCTGGGGTGGCACTGGCCACCCCTGATAATATGCCTGGCCACCTCAGGGGCTACTACAAATTTATGGGGGAATAGCCCTAAACCCTCTAAAGAGTTCTCCTTAACCCAACCCATAACAAAGGTTGGCTACCCTATTGTTCAAATCCTACCCATGCCCCTGTACCTCAAATCCTCTTTTTTCATACAGTACAAGAATACAGATTATTCCCTATCTCCAGCAACATACATGTCCAGCTCACTGACCATAACCTTTTTCTTCTACACATTCACTCCCAGATCGCTGGACTCTGAAGGAGGTAAACAATGTTTAACCTCCTAAAGTCTGCACAACACCCTCATTCTTATCTTCAATAAGTACCAGATCACCTGCATACAAGTTACAACCTTCCAGAAAGGCCAAATGAAGCTGCTACTTCCCTTGATCTCACTTAGAACAACCTTACACCTGCCAATCAAAACACATGGAGCGGATTAGAGGAACTTCCATTTGGCCACCTCCTCAGTCATATTCTACATGATCATATCAGTTCCAACCAATGTCAGAAAAAAACAAATTACAAGATGACAAACTAGGTACAATTTACAGAAGACATACAAGCAGCTGGAACATTCAGTGTGATCTCTCTCTTATCCTCCAATAAAGCATTTGTCTAAGTCAACAAAATTAGCATAGCCTGCAAGTCCCATATTCTCAGAGCCAAATGAACACTGAACTCTAACTTCCCTCCCCAGATCAAACAGTTCATAAATCAGAGAACAATTCTGAAACAAATAACTCAGACAACACCTAATGAGGGAGAAAACAGCATGTTGCTTAGTAAAAAAAATCCCTATATCTGCAATAGGGAATAAATTGCAGCCACCCAAATAAACTGAGATCTCACACAGCAGAATTGTGACTAGCATAATTAAAATCTTGGAAAGCTGAAGGACTGGGTGGAACTCACTACAGGATGCCAGAAAACAACAAAGGGAGTTAGCTTCCAGCATGTTTTATCTTCATGAAATTGAACACTAACCCTGATGTCAAGTCTTGTGATACTGCTTAAGCATCTACAGATGCTGGCATCACCACTCTTTCATAGGGTATAAACAACAACAGTGACTCAAAGTGTGTGGATGGAGGGAGGCAAAGAATCTTGAAAGAGTGACAGAGACAGGAAGGCTCCACTCATTCCCTTTAACTGAGAGATTTCTGACTGGGCATTTTTTTTTTTTTTTTTTTTTTTTTAATAATCTACAGTCATTCCAACAAGTTATGCACAAGAAGGATACCGGAGACAGAGGGTGGACTGTTGGTCCAAAGATAAATTTGGAATAACCTGAAATAAGAGAAGCTTTATGCATTTTTATCAAGGGTGGCTAAGCACTGTACAGTGGTTCTATTATCTGTACCATCATATTTTCCTCATAATTCTCTATTATACAGTTAAGAAGATGACAACAGAACCCTGCTAGACTACATTAACTACATGAAAAACAAAACAGAGAAACAAGGAGTTGGTGAAATTTAACCACAACCAGACCGACATGTCCTGACTGAAGTTGCCCTGCAATGCATAACTGTGCAAGCCGAGAACATGTAAAGGAAGGGGTTACCATATGCTATGGATAACACCCTTCCCTATTTTTGCATCAACATAAAATACACCTCACCAACAACTGACATTGCACTGACAGTAATGCAGCCTCTCACATCACAGCTAACACACTCACCTCATGTATCTCATGCTCATGCTCACATCAACACACTCACAGCATGCACCTCACTCTCACATCACAGGCAAATCTCTAACATAATCCCAACAGCATATATCTGTGAGTGCCTGGTTGATGTGGTCAAATTTCTATATTTCATCAGACTCATGTCCAAATGAACTTTGGGTCATCCCAACAAATAGTACCTTCATTCTCATCCTGATTCTCATCTCTATCCTCCTCTTTCTCCTCCTCCTCCTCCTCCTCCTTCTCATCATCATCATCACCATCATCATCATCATCATCATCACCATCATTTGCATTCAATAAATCCCACAGCACCCTGACCTGCATACCATAATGAGCAGTAGAGGGTTCAAAACAGACTCCTGGCACAGACTCACTTATACAGTAGTGTAAATTCTCCACTTTCTACACCACTCATTTCCACACACTCTTAAAAATATTATTTCATCAACACACAGACTGGCCCTTTGTTTTTAATCCCCAGCCTTCTAACTGCCCACTGTGCAACCCTTGTAAGCATCCTGCCAAGTGACCTCTACTTCACAAAAACCACATACTGTATATGCAAGTAGCATTTAATGCAAGCCTGCGTGGAATAAATCCAAAGTACATCTTATCAATCTTCATTCTCTCCCCAGCCATACTCTCCCAGATCCTTTTACCATCTTTATTTGGTCCAATGGTTCCAGACCCCTATCACTGCTACACCCAGGAGCATCTCCCTCCTCTTCATACAGTACTCATTCACCATTTCACATGCGACCACTAACCAAGTACATAGTTTTCTCTATTTCAGCTCGACTAAGTCAGCTGCAATCCTCACATCTACATCATCAAAAAAGTTTGAACATTTTAGTGAGAACCTAAGCTAGCAGCTGCCTTTCATAATATTTATAAAAATACTGCAGTCTGCATTCTGTCTCATTCAACTGGACAGAGTGGGTTTTGCATGGTGCTGCTCTGTTCAAGCTATCCTTGCCCCATTCACATTCCACGTTCAGCAATCATTTATAATACACATGACTTTTCTCCACTGTGCACTAAAAAGGTGCACTGGAACTCATATAAATCAATTCAAAACTTTAATCTCTCCTTTAAACCAAATGGGACTGAACACTAACTTAATAAACTACAAGTTCACACTTTTACTATAAGACCTACCATTATCTACTCTTCCATTCATTCATCATCTAATCCTTTATTTATTATTCTTATCTGAACTGCAGGGGCCATCAGTTCAGACATTCAAGGCAAGGGTGGCCTGACCCTTTTCCCCTGGGTGGCATTCAGTATTAGCTAATGATGATGTTAACTGATTAGCAGAAAATGTCTAAGATGGATCATACCAATATAGAAGTGACCTTCAACCATGCATGATCAAGCCTACCTCCTGGTCCTGGTGTGTCTTGACCATGCCCAATGCAGCCAAGTCAGCCTCATCTTCTGGCACTCCAACCAATATCTGACCTTTGTCCTGAGTGTTCTGCTTCTTGTTCGGTGATGCTTTGTCCAGGAAACTTCGCTTCTCTGCCAGACTGGCTTTGTCAAGGCGGTTCTTATGTAAGGCGTTACTCTCCTTTTTCCTGATGTCTCCTCGCCCTAAGATCATGTTGCTCTCTACATCAAACACTGGGAGTTCTGCACCCATCCTGCCAATGGGAGGGTGGAAATGGTTGTCCTTCAGTGGTTCCACTGCTCCACCTCTGCTTCTGTCCAGTGCCTGAGCCTTCACTCCATCAGATGTGCCCAGACTGTGACGAAACCGAGGCGACACCCCCATTTCCTGTTGCAACATGAATAGTAGAACATCATAATGTTTTCTTTTGAAATACTGTACAAATTTTACATCAGATACAATTAAAACTCAATTCAGCAAACATACTGAGACGTAAGATATAAATTGAGAAAAAAAATGCTTACCTATGATTCAGTTTAATAACTGATATACCTGTACAACAAACAGTAACTACAGCAACTACTGATGCTGCCACACCAATACAGTATGGTATTTGGCTCCCTAAATATTCTGATCACACCATCATGATATCCTTTAATCCTACTGTTAACTATAGTGACATTACATGACTTAAGTACTGTATTATTATTAGTTGTATTTAATTTTTAATGAAACTATTTTGGAGATTTGTGCAAAATATATTCACGCATAATAATATGATTCGTGTATAATATGATATGAAATTGGACGCACTTCTGAACAGTAGATTGCCAGGGTATGATAATGACAACCTGTATCCAGATCTGGATCCACTTCAAAATCTAATCAGCTCCTCCTTGACCAAATACACACCTATCCACCAGATCTCTTTGAAATCTGATAACTTTTTTATATACAGTAAAACCTCAATATAACAGACTTCAATAGATATACAGTAAAACCTCAATATAACAGACTTCAATAGATATACAGTAAAACCTCAATATAACAGACTTCAATAGACCAGAATTCGTTTTTATCGGAACTGAGAAGGTACCAGGCTAAATTCTTATATACCGGAAAAAGTCCAATAAAGCCAGAAGCAGTCTGGACTGCCTGACCAGTTCAGCTATGTTCACCACAATAAGATAAATAAAAGACATGTTTTTCAGTGTACAGTACAGTACAATATTATTATATTTATTATACTATTTGATTATTGAAGTGAGGTTTTACTGTATCTTGTCAACAAACTGAGAGGCTGACAAACAAGGATGAATACTGGTAAATAGCCTCCTCCACCTCAGATGATGGAGGTAATAAAAGTGAGAGCTGTCTGACGGAGTTTTTTGTTGTTCACATCGAGTACTACTCAATTCTAGTGCTAATGGTTTGAAAACTAAAGTTATTCTACAATGCTGAATTATCAATATATTTTGGGTTTACAGTTTAGTCTCTCATTATTCCATCCTTGGATCCTACAAAACATTCTGTACCTTATAATCTGGGCATGTTATGCAATTAATCATGGAAATATAACATACTCATGTCTAACTGATTCATTCATTCATTCATCATCTAATCCAGTGTTGTCCCATGAGAAGCATGGGAGCCTGGAGCTAGGCAAGTTAGGCCTGGCATTTAAAATAAGAGTGACCAGCCTCACTCATTCCTGAGTGGAATTGCATAAGCAATAAACCCCAATCACCCCTTGGATATAAAGCCGCACTGGCCCTTCCAACTGGAGCACCTTAATTGCCCACTTAACTACCTGGCGCCATAATTTGGTTATATAGTTACCACCCAGCATACTAAATGGTTTCCTGATGTACAGAAAACCATTTGGCTTGTCACTCTGTGTAGAGTTATCTGTAAACAGAAGGAAGAGGAAAGAGTGAAGGAAAAAACAGCAGAAAAGGAAGGATGGAAAGAAGGAAGGATAAGAGGAAAGGGCTGACATGACAACAGATATTAATAACAGATAAATACAGATAGATAGATAGACTAATTAATAATACTGTTAACTTAAAACTACCCTGTATGCATCAGAGAAAGGCAAACTGGAAAATACATTGGGTTACTGTTAGTCTGTGGTCATCAATCTCAGGTTCTCCTTCATTACGCTTGTCCGAATGTTCTGGGTTTTCCTGTCTTCCCAATCCCATAGGGGATATAAAACTGATCTTAATTTGTTCATTACATCCTACAATAACATGAAACTTAGCTGAAGCTTAATGAGACAGGTCAAAGTACAGGCTATATGTCTTACAGAAACAAATAAGTTCACTTAAGTTTAATTAAATAAGTTTTAACATACAGTATAGTCTAGGTTGTTCATCCAACAATAACAGGAAAGCTCACCTAGGGCTTAATGAATCAGGTTTTACAGTTAGGGTTATGTGTCTTACAGTAACAAGAAAGCTCACCTGGACAAGTGAGAAGTATAAGTACATGACTGTGGCCCACGTAACAGACGCAACGATCACCCCCAACACAAAAGATCGATTACGCAGCGACCATGCCATCTTGTCACAATGCAAACTGCCCACCTTTATATAACAGAAAATTGTATTTTTTTAGATCTTTTGGTCAGTTCATGACAATGAACATGCAAATGCAAACTTACTGATTATTCCATTACAGTATTCATTAAAAAAATAAAAACTTATAAGTAAGTCTTGGTTATGGCTGTGACAACTGTACAGTAAATTCACTACAGGTACAGTACTTCGTTTTTCTTTAACAATAACCATTCAGTATTATCCAGTCACCATCATATGACAGCAGTTAAAAACACCATGTGTTGACAAAGCTGATGGCATATGGCATCTTCATCTGTGGGGCACTCCTGCACCTCCAGTAAATGTGTCAGGTACTTAAGACTGGCTGAAAATGATGTAAAAACATCTGAAACAGCTATGGCTGATGTTGATGCTTAATCCCAGGCAGTCTGACTGAGCAGATCCATCAACCACAGGTATGCAACTGCTTCTGGGATGCCAACGTATAGGTATAAGAAAGGACATATACTATGTAAGAATCTGGCATCCCCTTGTGGTGGACAGCATCTTATGAGAGTCAGAGTGACAGGTACAGTACAGTACACTGTGTGGGGTAACGGGTAATGGCATACCCTCGTGACAGACAATGCCCCACCAGGGTTGGATCAGGGTCCTTCCTATGGCGAGGTGGAGGGAAATATGACGAGGTCTTGCTCCTGGGTGGACGTCACAGTTGCTCCACTAAGGGTGCATGGTGCTACCACATGCAGGACCCTCATCAGCACCAACTGCAAAAGTATACTCTGTAGATGAAAATATTATCGTGACTATGAGGCAATAATTTACACAGTGAATTCATGACATGCTGAGCAATATGAAAACTAATACTGTACATTAAACAGGTACTGCATGTGGAATTCACCATGAGTTATCATACTGGTGAGTTACAAATAACTACCAAGAGTAGAGCAGTAATATCATTAAAAGATACCACATACCCTAGTACTGCAGTATCTACCTATCATTTGGTAAGCATCTTAATCCAAGATGGTGTGGTCACACCACGTACGTTTCTAAAAAAGTTAATTGTGTGCCTTCTCAAAATTCATACACTATACATACGATATCATAGTTATATGCAGTTTGCATTTCATACTGTTTTGTTTATACAAGCTACGAAATGCTTGCATGAGTTGGCCTTGGTCACCTAATGGCAGCTCTCTATGCTGCTAAATCTCTGGCAGCTTCCCTATTCAGTCCCTAGCCCCTGAGGTCCCATACTATGAGTATTATAACAGACAGCTTGCACCTGCCAGTACAGCTGTTTTATAGGTCCTAGTGGGCAACTACTCCACAGCCAAGAAATAGCACTTTCTGTTTCTTAACAAAAAAACCATCCCCACCTCATGCTTCACAACTAACACAAAGCCAAAGTAAGGAAGACTTCTGAGTGTTGGGTGAGATATGCTTGTAAGAATTACACTGCAGTGGTTCTGACTGTGGCAGAGACACTGTTTATGTTATCAATGAAACCCTGACGGGTTGAGAACATGAGAAATCATATTAAAGGATATATTACTGCTGTTACTTAAATAACAGAGGACTTAGTTGGAGAAGAACAGGGATGTTTTAGGAAGGAAAGAGGTTGTGTAGATCAGATATTCATTCTTAGATCTTTAGTGGAAAAGTTTCTAGAGAAGGGAAAGAAGTTGTATGCAGCCTTCATGGATCTGAAGAAAGCATATGACAGGGTGGATAAACATGGACTGTGGAAAGTACAGTAAAAGTCCAATTCTTCGGCATCCAATTCCCCGGCAAATCTGACATTTCGGCAGTTTTGAGAAATAGTCCCATTTACGAAAATCTCTGATCGTTAGGCAGATTTTCCAATTTTTTTCGTCCCCTCTACTGCTGGGGACTTCTTCCAGCAGTAGCAGACTCCAATCAACCCCTTCTATTGTACATATGTAAATAAGGAACTTACTATAAGTTTAGGTAAGTGCATATGAACTTGTAGGCCTACTGTATCATTACATTTATATACAGTATGTTCACTAATTTCTTTATTTTTCATATTCATGTATAGTACTGTATTCATTACAGTATTGTACAGTATCAAACAGTATACAGTACTCTCTCCAAACACATTTGTAATGATATGAGTAGTGATGATAATGTTCACCGAAACATATAAGGTACTGAGAGGGTAGGGTTTTTGATAATTTGGCAATTTTGATATTTCGGCACTTGCCTGGTCCCATAGATGCCGAAAAATTGGACTTCTACTGTATTAAGAATATATGGAGTAAATGGGAAGTTGCTGAAGGCCATGAAGAGTATGTATGAAGGTGCTAAGACTGCAGTGTGTGTGAATAGTGAACTGAGTGAATTTTTCAATCTGAAGGTTGGATTGAAACAAGGATATGTCATGTCTCCAAGGTTGTTCAATCTGTATATGGATGGGGTTACAAAAGAGATACAAGGTGGGGCAGTGGATGTTGAAGGGGCCCTAATAAGATAGGGCAGTGTTTGGAAACTCCCTGTACTGTTGTTTGCAGATGATAGTGTTGTCAAGTGAAGACAAAGCGGAGCTGCAAGGCTTGGTGAATGAGTTTGGGAGTGTGTAAAAAATTGAATCAAAAGGTGAATGTTGGGAAGAGCAAAGTTATGGCCTACGAAAGAAGTGAAGTCAGTGAATGTACAGTACAGTGAGGTTAATGAGGAGGAAATGGAAAATGTGAGTGCATTCAAGTATTTGGGTAATGTGATGAGTAAGGATGGAAGTTTAGAGTGTGAAGTGCTTGAAAGCATACAACAGGGAAGAAAGGTTGTTGGTTCCTTGAATGCAGTGATAAGAAACAGGGAAGTGAGCATGGAAGTGAAAAAGCTAATACATGACAGTATTGTGATACTAACTCTAATGCATGGAAGTGAGACTTGGTCACTGTTGGAGGGACATAAATCAAGAGTGAGAGCAGTGGAAATGAGACATTTGAGAGGGGCATGTGGAGTCACATGGAGAGACACACTGACCAATGAGGAAGTGAAGGAGCATTGTGGTGTGGATGTGGATGTGATAAGAAGCATTAGGAAAAACACACTGAGGTGGTTTGGCAGTGTGGAGAGAATATTCCATTCTTGGTTGGGTCAAGCTATCATGTTGGGATTATTGCAGTTTCTGATGGACATATATTTTTTTTTTTTTTTTTTACAAAATTAGGAGGGCTTTGACTTTTCTGTCACAGATACTTTGTTAGTAGCACTTAGGAAACAAGGAGGGGGGGGAATTCTGCAGCTCCTACCTCTATCTGCCATTTCATCTACATTAAAATTAGGTTAGGTTAGGTTATGTCAGGTTTGATTAGATTGGGTTTTGCTTGGCTACATTATGGTAGGATGGCTCATTTTAACACAGATGCACTATCAGACTGAGCTAAAAGACAATGAATTCTACCCTCCTTATTTACCACAGGTGGCTTTAACCCAGACATAAAAGGATCACTCTACTTCCCCCCATCTTCCCACTTGGAAAGGACACTACTGTTGAAGGTGATAACCCCTCCCAATTTACAGGGAATGGAAAAAGAGCACAAAAATTCGCAAATCTTGGCATGGAAGGAAATGGTATTTATCCAGTATTTTAACTAATGGAGCTTCAAATTCGGCTCGAACTAGGGGTATGGCCTAAATCAGCTTCTTAAGTAGTTTGCCTACAAAGAAAAGATGGCAAATAATACATAACAGATGTCTGTCTGAACAAAACACGGATAGTTTGGTCACGCCAAAAAAAAAATAAAAAATAAAAAAGCTATTTCCTTTCCTAATAAAAATACCAAAAGTTTATAAGCTATTCAAAAATAACCCTTACATTATAGTATAAACAGCTTTCTTGCTCACCAAATGACAGTCACCAATGCTGTTCAGAGTTCTGTCGGCAACATGATAGGACAATGAAATGAAAATATGTATTATCCAGAAATTTCACCTGCTGAGTCCCGAACCTACTCGCATCAGTCGTGACAACCAAAACACATGTCCGGATAGCATGGCTCTGGCCTCTGGCTTTATCCATTAATTACTCTATTCTAGAGCATGCATATATAAAACCATATATAATATATCTGACCTTCAAATATAATTGATAAAATGATGTAAGTCTCATTACTATCCTGTTTATTACAAAATTTAAAAAGGAGTAAAAATCAAAATCAGCATCACTACAAACGAACGTATTGTGGTCATTTACGTATTTTAGCATTAGCCGCGGGGAATTTAAAGGTCAACCATGTGTCCATCTATAGAGGTGAAACACTGTAAAACTAATAACAGCATTATAACTGTACAAACTACGTCAACAGCAACATAACTGTACAAACCGCACATATACAAATTAGAGAGAGAAAGAGAGAGAGAATATTTTGGAGGTGGCAGTAACTGAATTAAACAAGTACCTCCTCGCGTTGAAGGAGTTAAAACGTTTAAAAATCATGAAACAATGAAAATAATGAATACCGAGGGAATAACGCTAGTAGGAAGGGGGAGGAGGGTGTGAAATGGAGAAACTATACTCTTTTCACCCTAACTTGATTTTCGTCCTTTTGCAGCCTATTTCATGTATAAGTTCATGGGCAGAAAGTTCCCCATCCATTCCACAGTACTTGTTTGTGACTAGTACCATATTCTAGTCTTAGTCTATTGTTACAGCTTCGTATTTATGAAGGACTCATGGCAGTTTTATGCCAAGTTATAGTAAAATTAGTATAAATAGTAGAGGAGGTGGAGGAAGATCGAGGAAAAGAAGAGCCACGAGTAATATCTGAGAGGGAATCAAGGAATAATAATGAGGTGGGGAAGAAGGACAGAAGAGGAGTTGGAGGAAGTTTTATTTGTGACGGAGGAATATTGGAGACAGGAGAGATATGAGAAAGAGAGGAATATAGAGAAGAGGGGGGGATATCTAGCAAGGGAGGAGTATCACAGAGATAAGAAATAGGCACCACAGGAAGAGCGGAGAGGAAAAATATCTGGAAGGGAAGAAATAACATAGGGGAGAATATCTGGAGGAGCATTAGGAGGTTGAGAAATACCTGGGAGGGGAGAAATAGTGGAGAGGAATATCTGGGAAGGGAGAAATAGTGGAAAAGAATATCTGGGAGGGGAGAAATAGTGGTGAGAAATATCTGGGATGGGAGAAATAGTGTAGAGAAGAAATATTTGGAAGGGGAGGAATCTCAAGTGGGGAGAAATATCAAAGAAGAATAACGGAGATAGGAGGAATATCTGGGAGGAAGCATATTACAGGAGGAATATCTGCCTGTGGAAAAAGGTGGGGGTGGAATATATCAGGGGGATAGTTGGGATGAAAGGGATATGAGGGAGGGGAGTACCTGGGAGGAAGACTATCAGATATGAGGAATTTGAGGGTGGGGAGGAATATCAGAGATGGAGGAATATCTGGAATGGGAAGGACTATCAGATATGGAAGAGTATGAGGGAGGGAAAATATATCAGACAGGGAGGAATATCTGTGAGAAGGAGGGATATCGGGGAGGGAGGAATATCTGAGAGAGGGAAGAATATCCGAGAAAGGGAGGAATATCTGAGAGAGGGAGGAATATCAGGGAGCGAGGAATGTCTGAGAAGGGGAGGAATACATGAGACGAGGAGGAATAACTGGTAGAGGGAGAAATATCAGGGAGAGAAGGTATCATCAGGAGAGAAGGAATGTGTGAGAGAGAAAATGATGGAACAGATCAGCAGGTTCAGAGCTGACTCTCTCTCTCTCTCTCTCTCTCTCTCTCTCTCTCTCTCTCTCTCTCTCTCTCTCTCTCTCACACACACACACACACACACACACACACACACACACACACACAAACACACTCAAACACACACACACACACACACACACACACACACACACACACACTCAAACACCACACACACACACCCCATACACATGTACACACCCTCAAACACTACACAACCCACACGCGCACCAACATACATGAACAAGGAAAAATAAAACATATACACAAACATAAATTATCGACGCCAAGGTTCGGTTACGGAAGAAAGAATTAGTACACCATAACGTTGCGGTGGCAGGAGGTGGCGACCATCATCCACTTAATGCAGTGTTGTATCTTCCTCCTTTCTCATTCTATCTGCCATCCTCTCTTCCTACTTCTCCCTTTCTTTCTTGTCACCTATTTAGTAATCTTCTTTTCATTTCAAGTGACGACACTGAGTGAAAAGCCTAACTGTTTCCTGTAACACAGGAAACCATTTACAACGATGGGTGGTAACCATATAACCAAATTACGAGGTGAAGTGGAGACAACTATGGTGCCCCTGCTAAATGGGTGGAGACAAAAATGTGGCGTCAACCCAGGAATCAAACGTTCACACTTTTCCCCGCGCATCGACGTGGCGAGGCGATGTCAGCTGCAAGGGAATATCGGTTCACTGCAAGGAATGGCCCTGTCTGGGCGGTGGCTTGCCTGCGGTTAATGGGTCTGTTCGGCCAGACAGGGGCACGATAAATAAAAAACGACCCTCGTACTGTAAGAGTTAATGGAGACTGCATGAAACCCCTGAACTGAAAGGTGTTGGTTAAGCTGTAATATAATTGGCTAGAATCTAGGGGTGGCACGGGCAAAACAATCGATGTACTGAGAGGATCAGTGATATATTTTTCAGTAAACTAATCTAGAGAGATAATTTAAACTCATTAAACTGGAAATCACTGGTAGGTTAATTTTTGATAACCAAGAGTCTGCAGTTAATCTTTCAACACCCCAAGTCAGTATCAACTACGTAAAACATAAACAGATAAGTCTGTCGCTCACCTCCATTAAAATATAAACCAACAGAGCCTTGAACCCGCCGATAACGCGTACTGTACTGTACTGCACGTCCTTCTGCCACCAGCCCTCGAGAGGCACTGAAGAAAGATGACCGTTGCCTTGAACTGTTCCACTGGATACCTTGCAGCGTTATCTCCTATTACTGTATTTGTTTTGTTTTTCTGGGTCCTCCCGTTAGTTGTTTTTGCATATTGTATTTCTTTCCTGTCAGGTTCCTGTGCTTTATAGGTTTTACTGGACACATGTGAGATACTGGGATAATAAAAGGTAAATATTGCCAGGGGGGTCACATGATTGAAGCTGATATGAGCTTTGAGAAATGTTAAGATGAGGTGGTGGAACAGCACATGAGGAGGGACGACTTGATTTCGTGGGAAGGAATGTCAGCTTGGAGGTGTTTTTGTTGCGACGGTCACCCTGGATGAGCTCAGTGAATGGCGACTGACAACAGACAGAAAGGTAGACATATAATTTCGAGGTTACTTTTATACTGCAACTGCCAGACGATTGTAATCCCCCGAATCCTGATGACTTCCATTTCAGTTAACTCTTGCTGCTAGGTTGGGGCGTGCACTATCCACTCACTAGATGGAGTGCTATCTTATGGTGATTCTACACTGGATAACTAGCCAAATGGCTTACTGTAACCCAGGAAACCATTCACCATGCAAGGTGGTATTGTAACCAAATGACGCCTGGTGTTCTAAAGGGTAAGGGCGCTCCAACCGGATGGGGTTTGCGAGGGTTTACACCTGAGGGATAACTGGGGCTCATCCCTCATATAATGCCACTGGGGGGCGAGTGAGGCTGGCCAACCTCCTTAAATGTCGGGAATGAACAGCCCGGCGCAGGGCTCCTAAGCTCCTAATGGGATAGAAAACGATTGGATGATGATGATGATGATGGAAAGGCCTCTTGTAATGAAGGGGATTATTAAGACCATATTATATTTTAACCCGTGGAAGAGAAGTAAAATCGTAAAAATAATAATAATAATAATAATAATAATCCTCGAAATTATGTCTACCTTTCTGTCTGTTGTCAGTCGCCATTCACTAAGCTCTGTATTTTTTTTTTTTCCTTTTGCCCGGGTCGAAGGTGCACCGCTTCTAAGGTATTTTGATCTAACCATTGACGCAGCCAAAGGGGTGGGGGGCGGAGGCTCCCCACATTGTAACAAAATAAACTAAACGAGATTGTTTTCATTTAGTCATGCTTTTTTATTTATTCACTGAGGTATAAATAACTGCTTCCTGGGCTGGATCTTTTACTATTTAATACCAGATACAGTACATTTTTAAAAATATAATCTAAACACTATCTCTGTCCTTTCCAGGCAGCTGTATTTCCATATTGACAGCCCAAATTCAGCCCACTCCCCCATAATATAATCCTGGTTACGTCCCTGGTCTTAATTCATTTTTCCCAAGATTAAAATGTCAAAATGAATTCGGATATGTAGTTACAAATATATTGTGGCTACATTTTCCCAAAAAGCGAGAAGCTAAGAAAATGACAATCTTGAACACTCAGCACTTGCATAACTGGAGGTCGTAGAAACCAGTTAAGCTGCTATATAAATGAAGAGTTGGGAACAGCGAATATATACGAAACTCAGGAAAGTGATGAGAGAGTGTGTGTGAATGCAAGTAGCCTGTGGGATGGAGGAAGGATGGAGAGGTGGTTGAACTGCAAACAACCAGCCAGCCAGTCCGCACATAATAACACCTCTCACCTGCGGCATAACAGCTGCTACAACTAACATTACATCGTAGTTTTGCGACAGTTCACTCCATTACAATTCCACCCTAATCACTCTACGTAGACCTTAGCTAATTGTTCAGGGGCTGAACTACACACACACACACACACACACACACACACACACACACACACACACACACAAAGCATATATATATATATATATATATATATATATATATATATATATATATATATATATATATATATATATATATATATATATATATATATATATATTAAGGAGCATGAAGACCGCTTTAATCCCTGGTAAACAGTGATTTTTTCCACGCGAAGATTCAATGACCCTTCTACCCCCACCCCCACCCCATTCACCACCCCTGCTCTAACAATGGGCCGCTAAATACCAGCACCCACACACCTCCCCGCCAACAAAGCCCTGGTATAGTCACACTTTTTTTGTTTCTCATGTGTCTTACTCTGGACATAGACTTGACAGTGCAGCAGTCCTCCTCCGTGCCCCACACTGCCTCACTTCACCCCTTCGGACAACGTTTACAGCGAACAAGGCACCCCAACGGAGGTACAAATCTAAACCAACCAACCAGGGCACCCCAAGAACTCATTTATTGAAAGTCGTGGCGGCAGTACGAACTGTAAGGAGTGTTCCTTTTCACTATTACCAAAGTATGTAGGATTAAAAACTCTACACCCTGCTATTACTGCTGCTTCTGCTACTATACTACTAGTACTACTACTACCACTACACCATTAACATTATATGATCACCATCCTTACCACAAACGCTGGTTTTATTTTCATTCTTCTACCTAAACGTTCAAACAAATTTTCATGAATTTCGCGCCAGAATTCCCTCAAGCCACACCCATGAGGCAGCCACACTAGGGCCACATCTCAGCAACACACACCTCTCACTTCCTGCACTGTAAGCCCGGAAGCAGAGCCAGCCAGGAAGAAGTAATACGCCTTTTTGTGGTGGCAGGAGAGGTAGGTGCTACGGCTGAGGTTTGCGCGGGAAAGATGGTGGACCCCTTGACTCCCTCGCTGCTATGATGTACGAGCATTTATAGTTTGTTCTTTCTACTCGTAGTACCCGTTTCATACTGTAGAAATTGGAAGCAGTCACAGGCAACTCGCGACTCTACGGGGAATCTCTCGGACGAAATAAATCAAATTTCTTGGCGGCAAGAATAAGTCATCGTAGTGAAGAGATACTTTGGAGGAACCGGCCAATTTCCGCCATGATGACTTCAAACCTCCTTCATTTTCAGTGTTAGACAGAGCTCCCTTCACTACTATGACGTCTTTGTGTGTGTGTGTGTGTGTGTGTGTGTGTGTGTGTGTGTGTGTGTTTAATGTCAGACTGCCTTGCTCAACTTCGATACGTAAAATAAAAGTAAAATGAAATATTATATGCATTATCTGCTCTAGGGAGGTGGAGAACGAAATCAGGAGAAAGTACCTCATCCATTTGCATTCAGTCTAAGGTGTTGTTAGTAAGGGTCTGTAATATTCCTTTGTAGATCAGTCTATGCCTGGTATTCTCGGCGGTTATGCAAGCTCCCTTATCACCTCTTCTTGAGCGGTTTGTTTTGCTTATTCCCTAGGACACGCAGAGAATATGTGGGTAGCATTCACTGACATGACTATTTTTGGTGCTAACATATACACACCAGCCACAGCACCACCACCACACCACACCACACCATTATGTAAGCCACTGTGAAGGGCCAACGCCACAAAAACCACAGTGATATTAAAAAGCAAGGACCGGTCACACAAAAACGGGAAGAGGACAGGGTGATGTGATGTTTGAACGGAGGTCAACGCAAAAATCTAGCCTTCTCACTGACCATAAGAACAGCTGGAAGATATAGGATAGATAAATGGCTGTGGTGGTGGTGGTGGCGATGATGATGATAGTGGTGGTGGTGGTGATGGCGATAATATAGTGGTGGTGGTGGTGGTGGTGGGATACAAAAGAACAAATACACCCTATGAAAATTCTGTATGAAGGGAGAGGTCGTCATGCGGAAAGTTAAGTCCCAAAGTTCGATGTAGGGGAGGGGGATAGGGAAAGTGTAAATGAAGGCTGAGGCCGGCGTAGAGTAGTGGGAGGGACGGGCTGAGATGGTGATGGATGTTGGGTCAGGTGGCTTGTTCTCACCTGACGGAACTGGACCATTCTCACAACGCTAATACAAAGTCGTGGTTCCTTGAAATTCGATTAGCCTAGTTATAATGTAGAAATGAATCTCCTTGGTTACTAGTTAAATCAATCGTCCAGTCTGCTTATACCTGACAGCCAACTGAGCTGAAAAGGGTTAGGCTAGGGATAGCCTATATGTCATGGAAGAATGAAAGCGATATGGGAAGGGATAACTAAACATGTGAAGACGGGCGCTGTAGGTTGTACAGTAAGAAAGAGCAACGTTTAATATTAAAGTTTTCTCCGTGCAGAGCCGGTAGTAGAACAACAACAGTAAAATCAATGCAGCACGGGGTTCTCCAGTATGGAAGTGGAATCGTTTCGTTTCGTTTTTAAAGGTGCTAACATGCTTGCATGGGTCGGCCTTGGTCACCTAATAGCGGCTCTCCATGCGTCTCGATCTCTGACAGCTTCACTATTTAGTCCCTTATCCTTGAGGTCACACTCAATGACCTCGTCCCAGGTCTTTTTTGGTCTACCCCTCGCAATCCTACCCTTAACGTTAACACTTCTCACTTTCTGCACCCAATTATCATCCCCCATCCTCTCTACATGCCCAAACCATCTCAATCTACCTCTCATCACAACACCAATACACTCCAGTCTCATCCTACCCCTCAATTCTTCCATCGTAAACGTAGCCCCCACAGGCCTCGCACTCAAGGATGCACTGCACATCCACTTAGTCACTGTCATTTCTGTACGTTTCAACCGGCGCATATCCTCTTCTTTTACTGCCTAGGTCTGACTATCATACAGTATCACACTCCTAACACATGCCGTATACAAAGATCCCTTTGCACGGAGGGAAAGCCTCTCAATGCCAGCGGAGGCAACAGCTCCCTGAACTTCTTCTAAACGCTGGTCACTCTAGCCACAGACCTAGCTTCAGCCTCACCTCCAGTATATAACATGTCTCTCAAATAACAAAATTCCTCCACACGGTCAAGAGACTCACCACCAAGATCAATCTTTTCACGTATAACAATCTCATGCTCTCCTTGACACACTGCACTCATGAAATCAGCACTCTCTCGCAGTCTAACTCTAATACCACTACATCTTTCATGCACCCACTTATCACAAGCACTGTACAACATGGAATTACTTCCCACGCCCTTGTGGGAAACCGCACATGGTCACTTTCCCTCTTCTTTGACAGTATCGCCACCTGCCCTAGATATCATCACTTTTGTTTTATCTGCCTTTACTCTTAAACCCTTGTGCCCCATACCACTTCCTACATCTTTCCTCCGTCCCCCTTTCATTCTCTGCGGGGATAGGATTTAATTTGAAAGTTTTCTCCAAAACGGAATAGGTAGAACACTCAAAACAACAAAAACAATAACAAAATGAGTAAGCACATCTGCCATATACCCTGCTTGTCACGATGAAGATGAAAGCAAACACTGTAAATGTGACTGGATGAAATAAAGGACAGCATCTGAGCCAAGAGTAACCCATTAGCTCCCAGGATTCCTGTGTGAGGGATTGTACTGGTATGGTACTCAGTGTACTGCCCTCTGCCTATCGGTTCATAGTCGCAAAGCTCATAGATCCATACCCCGGGGCTCCTTCCTTTATGAACTTCTGAAAATGCCCGGTTCCGTCCTATATTAAGGACACTGGACGCAAATGGGTAAGGTTCCGGTACATCATGGTTACACTGGTTAGTCAAATTTCCACCGGTACACAGACACCAAATGTAGTGATGGGTGTTGGTGAGATACATAAATAAATAGTAATGATGAATACACTGACACCACGTTGATAGGATGATATTACTTTTATACTGCTACTGCCAGACGATTGTAATCCCCCGATCCTGATGACTTCCATTTCAGTTAAGTCTGGCTGCTACCAGCCGACATTATTCAACTTAGGTAGGGATGTGCACCATCCAATCACTAGATGGAGTGCTACCTTATAGTGATTTTACATTGGATACCCAGTCAAATGACTTACTGTAACCCAGGAAACCATTCACCATGCAGGGTGGTAATCATATAACCAAATGACGCCTGGTGTTCTAAAGGGTAAGGGCGCTCCAACCGGATGGGGTTTGCGAGGGTTTACACCTGAGGGATAACTGGGGCTCATCCCTCATATAATGCCACTGGGGGGCGAGTGAGGCTGGCCAACCTCGCCTTAAATGTCGGGAATGAATAGCCCGGCGCAGGGCTCCTACGCTCCTAATGGGATAGAAAACGATTGGATGATGATGATGATGATGATGATGATGGAAAGGCCTCTTGTAATGAAGGGGATTATTAAGCCTATATTTAACCCGTGGAAGGGAAGTAAAATCGCCAGAAGAAAAAAATATATATCCTCGGGTGATGCCCTCGAACTAAAGAGCGGTACCAGAATCACTAAACCTTTTCACTATATAACTTCCCTAAACTGACTCAAATCGTCCTGCGGTAGAAATAATAAAATTAATAAGACCCAAATCGTATTAATGACGGTATCATTCTGTCCTCTTTGTCATCAGTCACAGTTTCTAGATGAATGGATCGCTTTTACTTTTTAAACCATAAAATAATAAAGTATGTGATTCTGTAATATATATTCCTTACAAAGTTGAGCAAAAGGAAGCCAAAAGTAAGATATGATCCCAGTTTGCCATGAATGTTAAACTGACAACGACGACGAAGAAGAGTAGAAGAGGATAAAGGAGACGAGAATGAAAGAAGTAAATGGACAAGAATGAAAGAAGTAAATGAAAGTACACCTTGAGAAGTAAGATAGGAAAGGGAAGGGAACAGCAGGGATAGAATTCAGGGTGAACGAGTGGATGGTGGTGTCCGAGGGGGAGGGGAGGAGTGAGGGGAATGGAGAAAGAGGGGAGAGGGAAGGGAAAAGAGGAGAGGAGGAGCGGGTAGAGGTGACAGAGGAAGGAAGGGGAGGAGAGATGAAAGGGAAGAAGGCAAGAGGGGGCAGATGGGGGAAAGGAGGGGGGGGAAGGAGTTCGGGGAGTAACATGGCGAGGGTTGTCAAACTACAGTAGAGGCTCGTAGTTTTGCCAGGGTTTTCCCCTTCTCTATAGCTTCCCACCCTATATAATACATCAGGTAGTTTTTAGTTTTTACCCTCCTCCTGACAAAGTCAGAGGAGGGTGTTGTTATCACTGGTGTCCGTCCGTAGAGCTGGGCGGCAAGGCGGCTGGCCGGGTGTGGAGATATCGTTTCCGGGTCACAACTCAGAAAGTATTACCTACAGTCATGATATTTCACATAGATGTGTCTTATAGTGAACTGGTGCCTTCTGATAGGTAGAATGCTGTGTCCAGTATTTTTTTTTTTTTTTTCAAATAATAGATAATTTTTTCAGAGATTTCAACGTGACATGCACAAAGAATCTGAAAGGCACAGGTTATGTTTCCGGGCATGGGTCAATGCTTAGTTCCATTGTAAAGAGTGACTGTTAGTAATGACTGATCAGATAGTTTCTAAGTCATTTTTTAATGTTTTTTTTTATGCTCATTATGAAATGAATCTATAAACTTATTGACAACTGACACATTGGTTTTTGTTCTCTTTCTTCCAGTGGCCTTCTTTCTGCCAAAGCATATGTATAATGAAAAACCAAGTCTTTGAAAAGAAAGGGTTGTGTGAAATGTGCTTGTAGTTTGGTGTTAACAGTGGAGAGCATGCTGGCCTGCTCTCTGTATTGCTGAAACACTGAGAAAGTTCAGTAGAGGGGCATGGTCAGAAGCTAGCCCCGAGGGCTGATGAAACGGGAGCTCCAGCTCTCCTTGTCATCAACTTTCCATCCGCCTTGGGAGTACCGCCCTGCTCGACTGGTTCATCAGCGTTACTTCTAAGCTATTCCTTTGTATACATTATCATCGCCATTGCCATGACCTTGTTTCCCACTTAAGGATGGACTGAGGATGTGTAAATCAGTCACTAAAGAAAAAAAAAAATGATAAAAACATTTGTCTGATTTTTGTTGGTCTCATTAGCATCCTCACACTTCAAGTTTTTATATGAAGGAAAAAAGGCAATAAAAACCATGCCAGACGCATCTACAATCTTCATTTTCCTTGAAGGCTCACACCTTCCCTTACTAACTCACTCACTCTTCCCTCATCTCAGGCCCCTCATCCCCACCTACCACCATACATCCAAGCACCTCATCCATCTAACTCACTCACTTTCTCACTCACTTACTCACCCACTCAGTCCCCTTTTCACTCATTCACCCAGTTACACATCCAATCACTCACTCATTTAAACTCTCCCTCTCACTCTTTTACACCATCTCTCACTCTTACAGCCTCCCTCACTCTCATAATTATACCCCCCTCTGTCACTCTTACAATCACACTTTCACCCTCTCTCAATCTCCCTCTCTTTCACTCCCACTCAGTCTCACACCCTCTCTTACTTTCACTCTTATACCCCGCCACCTCACACACACACACACACACACACACTAAGTTACATCCTGTGCTTCGCTCTCACGCAACGCCTCTCATGCACTGCGTCCCTCTTTCTCTCTCTCTCTCTCTCTCTCTCTCTCTCTCTCTCTCTCTCTCTCTCTCTCTCTCTCGCATACCCAGTCCTAGTCTCTCTCTCACACACTCACGTATACACCCTCACTCCCCCTCCACTCCCCTTCCTCCGTAATATCCTTCCATCCATGCCACCAGCCTAGTTTTTATCCCTTCTTACCACCGTCCTATCTCCACTGTTTCTCAGCAACTCAAGGTGGTCTGGTGCATTGGTCAGAAGTGTGAGCTTTGGGGAGGAAAAGTGCAGGAAAATCTGGTCGTATCAGGGCTACCGTGAATATGGATCTGTCACTGTTTCTTTTTTTCCATACTCTGTCACTGTTGTGACGGTTATACAGAAGTATCTTGTTCATAAAGTACTTAAGTATTGAAAGTAAAAAATAAACACTAACTTCTTAGCCAACCTCAAACAATAAAATAGTTAATTATTTCGTACCGGAAAAGTGGCACTGTCAGAGGTGAGGAATGCTGAGTAGCGGCTGAAAAATAGGGAGGGATCAGGTGTCGATGAGGTGTATGCATCAATGATTAGGAGTGTTAGCTGGAAATATGCAAGAAAAACTGGATGACCGCTATTGTACCAGTAGGGTGGGAGACGACTGTGATAATGCTTAGTACAGAAACACTGGTGATCGACACAAGTGGAAAAAAATATCCCACTATTAGGCTACAGAGGTTACAGGAAAGATATTTGGAAGAAAAATGCTAGAGTAGGGAAGGAGTGCATCGGAATATCTGGTGAGTTACGAACACGGTGGCTTTAGGAGCGGTAGGGGATGTGCGGAGAATAAAGATCTGAAGTGAAAAAGACAGTGGGAAATTGCTATAAGGTATTTAGGGCATTGACGGATTGCGTGAATGTAGTTAAGAGTTTTGATGATATTGATGAAACCTGTGTTAGGGCAGGTGGGCACTGAGTGAGTGGTTTGAGATCAGGGAACGAGTGAGACAAGAAGTGTGATGTCAACTTGGCTATTTCAATGTACTGCTGTGTGTGTGTGTGTGTGTGTGTGTGTGTGTGTGTGTGTGTGTGTGAGAGAAAGAGAGAGAGAGAGAGGATAGCGACCTACTTTCCTATCTGACCAGTTATATGGGACCGGGAATTTGATAACCCTTTCCTACACCAAAGAACAAGAACAACAAATGGGTGAGAGGGAATATACCTACCCACTCCTACATCAAAGAAGAACACGAAAAAATAAGAACAATAACGCTAAGCGGGAAGAACAACGAAATCACAGGAGGAAATGGATCTACTTCCCCCTACACGAAGAACAAGGAAAGAACAAGTACAGTAAGTGCAAGCGGGAATTTAGTTACCTTTGCCCACACGAACATAAAAGGACAAGAACAGCTGGAGAACGAAGGACTTTGATAATTCCCTCCTACGCCAAGAGCAAGTAGAACAACAAGAACGAGAACAGTAAAAGAGCAGGCGATAAAACTCCCTCTTACCAGCGATCATAAAAAGCAAGAAGAACGACGGGGCTAAGCTAGATTTTCCTTACTCTCTCCTGCCCTTTTCGTAGCGGCCGACTTGCATATATGCCTGACTTGCGTGTGTGGCTCTACTCTATATTGGCTCTACTCTATTTGTATACGGGTTCTGAAGAGCAATGATTCGTAGGGCCGAGAAACACTGCTGTCTGTCATAGGAGAAGTGACCCGCCCCCACCCAAGTGTTTCACGCAAGGGTATAGGTATGGAAGGCTTTGGGAGTGAGGAGTGTGGGTGGAAGTGTGTGTGTGTGTGTGTGTGTGTGTGTGTGTGTGTGTGTGTGTGTGTGTGTGTGTGTGTGTGTGTGTGTGAGAGAGAGAGAGAGAGAGAGAGAGAGAGAGAGAGAGAGAGAGAGAGAGTGAGAGAGAGAGAGAGAGAGAGAGTCTGTTTAAAAGCGAATGTAGAAATTTAGTTTGTTGGAATGGCTGTGTTTGTGAGTGAGAGAGTCTATGTCATGGAGGGAACATAGGGTGCTAGCGTGGAAGAACTTGCGACAGGAAACACTAGTCTATCTATCTATAGCCCGACGCCCTAATCCCGCAAAGGGTGGCCGCAGACAAAACGCCTCCAAGTCGCTATGTCACCCACCATTTGAGTGTCCTCCCCCCAACTCACTCCCCCCTCCCTCATATACTAGTGCATCCTATTTAATCAATAAAAAAGAAATGTTACGAAATCTCCTATGGCCAACAAGAATATGACCCAAATCTTGGTCAGTTCCTAATGGTAAGACATAATTTTTCTCTTCGCATATATATATAAATGAGTGGGGGATATACTGAACAGTGACATTTTTGGCATCTTACGTTATTCACGAATTCCTGCTATGAAGATTAAACTGCTCTCTCTCTATATAAGCAGAAGAGTAAATATATGTTAAGAAGCATGACATGCAACGTATCAAATTCTATTCATTTAAGTATAACTCCTAGTACATGGGTGTCACTATATACATTTTACAGGCAAAGTAATGACTGCCAGTCATGCTAAGAAGTTAGAGATGAGACATATCATATTCTAATCACGCAAAGTCTGTATCATGCCGGGTGCAAAAAATTCACTGTTTTCATTTCATAGCCAGAAAAATGAATCTGAGACATGGCCATAAGAAGTGAACCATGGGATACGTAATGGGCTACAATGAAACTAATGGTGTTAAGGCTAAAGTGTAGGGGAAGAAACTGGATCCAGCCCTCCCCGTTTACACCATCCCTTTCCCCCATACACCCCTCCTGATCCCTCTTCACCCTCCTAGCTTCCTAATCTGCTCCCCCCCCCCTTCCCCTGTTGACATAACCTGCCCCTACCGCGCCCCAGCTCACCTTGTGCTGGTATATAAGAGGACGCAGGGTGGGCTGTGTCAGTTGCCTCAGGTGGTCCTCCTCCAAGTTAGTTCCTCCCGTGGTCCTCTCCAAGTTCTCTGCAACATGAAGTGGGTAAGTGGTCCACCATCATATCAACATTTTACACATCTGCCATCACCAGCCTCACCCATTCTTTCACTAATACAAGTTACTGTTACCAAAACAGTAATATACACCTGCTTCATCCACTCCTTCACCTTTACAAGCTACTGGGATGATTCAGGATGAAGTGAAGAAAGAGGTGCTGTGAATGCCCAAAAGCTATTGAGAATATAAGCTCTGTGAGGCAGCCATAGGAGGGCGTGTAGAGTGTCGCTAAAACATCATGGGATGGGAATCTTCACCGTATTTACCATCGATTCCCTGTCGTAAGAAAGGGAAGACAAGGAAATCGTTCTCACTGGGGCTGGATTCTCTTAATATACTAACGATCGATTCCCTGTGGTAAGTACAGGAAAGACAAGGAAATCGTAGAATCAGTACTTGGGAGTGATTTTCTGATATACTAACGATCGATACCCTGTCGTAACTTATGACAAAGGAAGATGCTGCCCTTCTCTCTCCTTGTCCTTCCTGTTAAAAGAAATATATAAACGCACGACAGTTTCTGTAGCATAACCCTTTTTTTTTTTTTTTTTTTTTTTTTTAGGTGGAACACGAGACATGGGAAGCCTCTGCAGTCTCCTTCCCTTGTCCTTCCTTGGAAAACAAATCACAGTTACGATAGAAAACTGATCCTGTGTTTGTTTCTTTATTCTTTATTCATAATCTGGTTCTTTGACTGGGAATAGGGTAAAAATTTTATCACCAAAATTTTTTAAAACTATACGTCGAGCTGACCAACTGAAGGGTAAGGTAAAAATTGTAGCACCAGCTTCGCTCAGAAACATCTTGCAAGTTGACACAGCAATAGGAAATTTGGCATGTAGGTAGTAAAGGCTAAGACGATCCTATTCCAGCTGAGTCGAGCCAATTCCAGCGATCATCTATCCATTTCTCTATCTATCTATCTACAGTTGGTGCTGCTGGCGCTGGTGGGACTGGCGAGCTGCCGCACCGCCCTTAATGGAGGCAACAAGGCCAGGGACGTCACCATCTACTACACGTGAGTTCAGTCTTTGTGTGCTGCAGCTCCTATTCTACCTGATATAAGAGGCTTCGTAGCTCCTCTTCCTTGGCGATTTATTTACCATACTTCAGCTTAACATTCTCTTCTACATAATTTACCATACAAGAAAATATTAAGGCGTAATGTACAAAATAAATCGCTAAGGACGAGGTGTTATGCCCCAAAGTGTCTTGGAATACGAACGCAAAATCCTTAATAATAATTAATCGCAAGTTCACAGAGTCCAAGTCCAAGCTGACTCGCACTGCTACAAATCCTCTACATCACACGTCACAATACTTTTACCAAATAGCTGCTGGCAACTGCTGGGGAGTAATTAGTTGTATGAATAGAGTTCGGTTAGCCTCACAGAAATCCTTCAGCTGCATTGCGGCCAATCTCAATACAAACAGAACCGTACAGGTATTTTCCTGATGATGATGATGATGATTTGCATTAACTATCTGTGCGTTTCCTGCATGTCCCGTTGATTACAGTATATACTCATGCAATATGCCTCCCAATAAGTAATCACTGTCTAACAGAACAAAATAAATTTATGAAAGGAAGAACTAGAATATTTTTTCTAAATCATTCATATCATGGCAGGATTAGGGGAACTTATGACAAAATTAACCCGCTTACTTGCAGCCAAGAAACCCCTCCCATTAACTGTCCACAGGTACGAGGACCAATTCGGAAAGGATGTTGACATGGAGTATGAGGCCGACCGCTTGGACCTTTCCCTCCTGCAGGCTGCCCCTAAGCCAACAACCAAGGCCGCACCCGCACCCGCACCAGCACCCAAGGCCGCACCCACACCTGCACCCGCTCCCAGGGCCGCACCCACACCCACACCCCTGCTCGCAGCTGCACCCGTCATGGCGGCCTCACCCATGTTCCTCCAGATGATTCCTGCTGTACAGTTCATGCCAGTGGCTACTTATGCTGTCCAATCTACTCTCATGCAGCAGGCAGCTCAAGCCCCTGTCCCTGCTCCTGCCCCAGCCCCTGCAGCTCCTTTGTCAGCTGACCCTCTGATGCTAGCCATCACCCCAGCTAAAGCTCCTGCCTCAGCCCCTGCAGCTCCACTGTCATCTGATCCCCTGATGCAAACCACTACTCCAGTGAAAGCTCCTGCCCCAGCCCCTGCAGTTCCCCTAGCCGCTGACCCCCTGATGCAGGCCATTTCCCCTATCACTGGTCCTGCCTCAGCTACTCGTTACTCCGACGACGACTCAGAGGAACAAGTGTCCCTCAAGCCACAAGCACCTTTGAGAACAGCTGCTCCTGCTGCCAAGCCTCGATCTGCTATTCCCCTTGCCAAGTCCCTTCCTGCTTCCCGTCTCTTGGCTACCGTACGCAAAAGTCTGGCTACCATGGACGCCGCAGCTCCCAAGCCCACTGCTAGGAAAGCTAAGGAGAGCGATGAAGACTCGAGCGGTAACTGAACCTCGCAAATCACATTAACAACATATTTTTCATCCTCTTCACAGTTTTTCGCCACTTTGTGGGCCATCATCTTCGTAGATAAATTCACCAATTTGTACCTTGATTATTATAATACTGAATATTAAAAAAAAATACACTTGAAATTAACCATATGTAAATATAAATGTGATGAGACTGAAGGAGACAGCTTCAACAATTAAACTGAATATACAGAATATACTATGAGTATTTTGTGCCTACTACAGCAGTGATTATACTACCTCGTTATATTTCATTACCTTTACGTTATGCTTTGCTTTTCATTGCTCTGCAAATCTCATAAATACCGCCACTTAAGGTTTCACCGACACCTATAAAGCTAATTTTGTCAGTTCAGTATTCTACAGCACAAAAGGTCTAGAAAAATGTTATATTCTGAAACCTACACCTGACAAATGACCTGTATATCTATGCCTGGTCGTTTGTTTGGCTGTTGTATATTTGACCAGTGGTATCGAGAGCAAGGCGCCTTAATCTCAGAGGGGATGGCCACAAACAAAACGCCTCCATGCCACACTGTCCTCCGCCATTAGATTACCCTCCCTCCAACTTACATCTTCCTCATTTATCTCTCTCCATCTCATCCTCGGTTTCTCCCTCTCTCTCTCTCCGCCTCTGCCAAGATCAGTGCTCCTGCTAAATCTTCCTACGCTGTCACATCATACATGAATGAGAAACCTGGCTAGTCTTAGATATTTTATAAAGAAAAAATGTTGACGACTATCCAAGCTTAAAATAAAACAAGAAAATGATCAAGAGGTGAATACGTATCCCGCCTAGGTTTGAAGTAAATAGCAGGAAAATATTTACTAGGAAAACAAAGCAACACACAAGGTACACTGACTTGCTGTGACTGCTGTTTCAAATCAATATTACAGAGATGATCATAATATTTTTCAAGGATGTCATTGCATAATATTTTTTTGGATATTACACCGAGGCTTATTATTATTTTTATGGATATTACGATACTAATCATATCATTTTTTGGAAAGTACAGCAAAGATTACTCATATTATGGATATTACTTCACTACTAGCACTTTTTTCTTTATTACAGCAAGGATTATATCATTTTTTATAGATGTTACAGCCCTGATCATAATATCTGGATATTAAAGCAATTATTTTATTTCTTTTCTGGGACGTTACCAAAAAAAAAACAGAAAGTGAACAGATAATTAAAGAGAAGATATAGAGGTCTGGGATCTGTAGAAGAGGAAATGGCGTCGATGATGATGATGATAATGATACAGTAGGAGACAGAGAGACACATTACACACATCAGAGGCATGAAAATAAAGGAAATTAATATCGACCAAAGACTTCACTTTTCTCACCACAAGAGGTCCTTCCTACGAATAATAAGATAAATACATAAATAAATGGATGAATAAATAAAACGAAAAATGTAAATACGGTGAGACTGTCAGTGGATATTTTCTGTAGGTCGTTCATTTCAAGAAAGTGTTGTTAGAGTGAATAAAATCGTCCTGCTGTATAGTCAGAATAAGACAGAATATGTGTGTTGGTCGACCGCATACTTGAGTTGTGTGTGTGTGTGTGTGTGTGTGTGTGTGTGTGTGTGTGTGTGTGTGTGTGTGTGTGTGTGATGAGAGAGAGAGAGAGAGAGAGAGAGAGAGAGAGAGAGGAGCGGTGGCTGAGGGGAAGGGAAACACGAGAGTAAAGAGGGGGTAAAAATTGGGGAGAGGAGGCTGAGAGATGAAGGCAGGGGGAGGGTTACAAGGGGGGGTACAGGAAGGATAAGGGGAAGGGGAATGGAGGTGGGTTGAAAGGGAGAGGGAAGATGCATTCAGTAAGAGGGAAATACAAGGGAGGTGTTAACGGAGGGGTGGTAGGTGAGGGAGGAGGTGACGAAACAGGAGATGAAGGAGGTGAATGGGGATGAGGAGGAAGAAGGAAGGGGTGAGGGAAGAGAGAGAAAAAAAGAAGCGTATGAGTGGTTGAAGGGGACGGGTGTGGAGGAGGTAGGAGGGGCGATACGGGAAAGGGAGGGAGGGAGGGAGACCAGCTGCAGTGAACCTTGCTTAACTCTTCCTAAGTTATGACCAGAGGGTTGACATAATCTGTCTGCATGTCTGTCTGTCTGTCTGTCTGTCTGTATCTCTAATGCCACATGGGTGTAAATACATATATATATATATATATATATATATATATATATATATATATATATATATATATATATATATATATATATATATATATATATATATATATATATATATATATATATATATATATATATATATATATATATACACACACACCAGATATCCACCCCTCAGATACCACCCTACTCAGAGAGACACAAATACACCTAGCCAGGCTGTGACGCCATCTCCTCTCATCCCAGCTACAATACCAACACAAAATACATCTTACAAACAATCCACTACGACCACAATGCAATCCATTCCCTCAAACCACAATACACTTGTTTACTTCATGCATAATAATCACAGCACAGACATCCTCCAACATAACCTCAGAAAAAAAAAAAAAAAAGACTCTAGGAGCGAGTGTTAGAAGTGGCTGACTTCCTGCAATCCACTGGGTTCACTTTTCAATCAGCCAGGGGCTGCAACAACAACAAATAAACACATCTAAGCACGAACACCCAGGGCCTAGATAGTACACTGCAGTGGAGTTCCTCAGTGCATAGGCCGATCCTTACCAGTAAAAGAGGAAAAATCACAAATAAACTAGTGAAGAAAAATTAATAATCTAAACACTACTGTAGTTCTTTCACTTTGTCCTTTTGCGGCTTGTTTTACGTATTTCATTTGCAGAATAAGATAATGCTGCGTCTCTACATCCTTTTCATAGTACTCTGTCGTGACTAGAATCAAGCTTTTGGCATAACTGAGCATAACTGAGCATTCAAGACGGAATTATAGCACTTTTAGGCTAAGTAAAGGTAAAGAGAGTATAACTGCAAACTACATATTGAGTTACTTCATTCTTAGTATTGGTTTCAGCCTTTCTTATAAAATTTCCTTCAGGCATAACAGTCCTGCAAGTTAATGCCCCTCACTGCGTTCCTGTACGGCATAACGCAGGAGGCTCTGGAGGGTGGGGGAACGTATACCGCTGTTCTATTATTTCAATTAGAGTCTGTGATTATTGCTCAAGTCTCACTGTTAGTATTAAGGCCTGATCGTCTCGTGTGTATCATAAGTTTTTGTAACTGTGGTTGTGTGTGTCTGTCTGCTTGTCTATCTCATGTCTGTCTATCTATCTGTCTGTCTGTCTGTCTGTCTCTCTCTCTCTCTCTCTCTCTGTCTCTCTCTCGCTCTCTCTCACTTATGATCACTCACTTCCTCAGCCTGCCTCGTCATTTCCTAGAACATTCTTTTTCCTCCTCTTTTTCCTCGTCCCTCCCTCCCTCCCTCCCTCAGCTTTGTCTCTCTTCTCTCTCTCTCTCTCTCTCTCTCTCTCTCTCTCTCTCTCTCTCTCTCTCTCTCTCTCTCTCTCTTCTCTTCTTTCCTCTCCTCCCTCTCTTTCTCCCTCTTCCAATCTTCTCTATCTCCTTCTCTCTCCCTTGTCCATTTTAGTTTCCCCCATCTGCCCCTTCCCCCTCCTCTCTCTCTCTCTCTCTCTCTCTCTCTCTCTCTCTCTCTCTCTCTCTCTCTCTCTCTCTCTCAACAAGCACAATAACCTCCCGCCAATCACCTCCAGTCAGTATGCTTACAGCCTTGAGATACGGAGCGAGAGAGTGAGAAAGGAACTGTGAAGAGTGAGTGAGAGGGTGGGTGAGTGAGGGAGGGAGGAAGAGAGAGGGAGAAAAAGTGATTGGATAACTTAAGTAGCTCCCTGAGTGTTTTACGGTGTGGCTGTTCACAAGATATAACGCCAATTCGCAACGATCACATAACCAAACCTACACCACACCACAGCCTGCTACCACCGTCTTCCGCGTCACCGTCAGTGTTTTGTATCTGTCCTACCACACCATACCACCGTCTGTGTTTTATATCTGTCCTACCACACCATACCACCCTCTGCTGCCACTGCTTTGCTTGTCACCGTCTGTGTCTTGCATGTCCTACGCTAGACATCACATCACTGACTACAACCCCCGTCTTCCACATCACCGTCTGTATTTTGCATCTATCCTACCCTCATCCTAATTTCCCATGGCTGTACCCCTATTGGCTCGGTTGATCTGGTACTGGCCTTATGTTCGGAGGACGCTCTGACGTGGATTCCAGTACCCCTGAATTAAATAACTAACCTTACAGCTTAAATCATTGTCTGCCAGCATTATCTTCTCTTTCACTGTCTGTATCTTGTCTTCCTAGCCTTCTCCCAACTCCATTGATATTTAGCGTTTGAGAAGACAAGGTAGCGTTGTTTTCATGTGTATTGTGTCTTGTAAAATGGAAACTCAGAACAGACTGTGTGTATCATTGATTGATTGATTGATTGATTGATTGATTGATTGATTGATTGAGAGAGAGAGAGAGAGAGAGAATTTTCACTCCCATATCTATTCATGGACGTCGTTATCATCGCAATGGGTGAGTGGCAATGTCAGTACTTTTCATCTTTGGCTTCCTTATAACTAACACACTGAAGTACGCACGCTCCATTGTCAAAAGTTCAAATCATAGTTATTTTCGAAGAATGTGACTCTTTCAGAAGTTCATCTTAACATAAAGGCCAACGCAACTTCATTTTAAAAAGAAAAAAATCCTCCTCTACTGTTTTTACTTGGCCTAAAATTGCCATCCCTCCATCTTGAATACTGACTTGTAGTAATAGATTAACATTAAACTATGGTGTTAGTCATGAGATGTGTTATGAAAAGGATGTAGAACCCTAGTACTGTCTCTTTCTGTTACTACGGTAAGTGAAATATGCTACAAAAGGACGAAAATCAGGGCCAAGTTAGAGTAAAAACAGTATAGTACCATGACACCAGCCTTGAATGGGACATCCCAAGTATATCAGTATAAACAGCTGGAGGTATTGTTGAATATCTATGTCCAGTTGAGTAATCCGTCCCTCCTTCTTGGGCTGAAGAATACTTGACTAAGAGAACTTCGTCGCCCGTATGTCAATATTATAAATACAAAAGCAGTCGTAACATATGGGGTGCCTCAGGATTCAATCCTTGGTCCAGTTCTGTGTGCACTCTGTCAGTTATATGACAGACAGCATTAAAGACTGCTTGTTGGTACAGTACACCAACACACAACGCCTTGGCTCAGACTTCATTAGTGATCTATAAATCTCTTCAGCAGAACGTAAGTCACGCTTGAGGATCGTATTCCTCAGAAACGTTGTATAGGTAAAAAAAAAAAAAAAAAAAAAAAAAAAAAAAACAAAACACGGCAGCATATGTCAGGTTCCCAGACAATACTGCCATTCACTGGAAAACAATGATATCCTACCCAACAAGTATAAAAAAAAATCTAGTTTATGTACATCGTCACCGTTCATTTGATTGTCACCTATCACTAGATAAATAAGAGTTATTAGAATTACCATGCACTGCACTCAAGGACAACTCTGAGAAAGCAACAGGAATAACAATGGTAGAGTAACTTGTTCTCCACATACTGAATTACTGTCTGAAAATCTAGGGTACTTCCAATGCTACTTTAATAAAACAGTATTCAAAAACCCCTACACTTTGCTATTAAGTGAGCAGTAGGAAAGGTTTGAAAATATAACCTGTCTTGCAGAAATTAGCTTGCTAAAAACAAAACAGAAACTGGTCTATCATAATGATGAAGAAGTTTTAAAATGATGAAGTTACTATTATCCTACTGGTTCTTGCAACTTCCGACCCTGAGTAACATTGCAAGTCCACACACACACACACACACACACACACACACACACACACACGAAAGTACCGCAGCTACAGATAAACACGGCCCGAGGGTCACGTTCAGTTACCGTTTGGACTCTCCAAGCTATAGAGAACATTACCAGACACTACAAAAGACACTGCTATTTAGGAACTTGTAGAAGATGATTGGAAGACTACTTAGGGACGTAAGTTTGCCTTTGTTATGAATATTCTACGCATTTTTGTATGCAATGATCTATGTATTTCACAAGCAGCACGAAATGGTAATTAGTGATATGTTGCTCTCTGTTGTAATTATTTTGTGTTCTCTACGCAGTATTGAGGTATGATTTTAGAAAGTCCATGGAATGTAATTAAATTACCGTAGTGTTTTCTATTATTGTTGTATTCATTATGCATCAAGAACTACTTTTGATGGAATAAGCAATGCTGATTCAGATTCTGCTCCTAGGTCTGTGGATGTGTGTTGAGGGTGTGGTGGGTGTGGGTGTGGGTGCTGGTGTCAGGAATGAGGACAGAGGTGATGATGCTTGGCGTGCTGTACCGCCGCCTTGGTGTTACTGGCTGCCGTTCGAGCCCTACCAGCGTGAGGTGGCCACATACCAACAGGCATCCCTTACATGCAAACTCCGCGGCTTCTACCTCACATCAGTACACTCACGCACCGAGAACGAGTTTGTCCTCTCGTTACTCGGCAATGGTTAGTTATTTATATTTCATTACACTTGTACCACCATCTAAGTTCATCCTGGTATTACTGAGCAGTTACTGACATCTACTTATTAAATATTTTCACATTAAAAAAAAAAAAAAAAAAACGAGTGCCTGTATTATAGGAATATCTGAAAATTTAGAGCTTCATATCCTAAAGAACTCTGCAGACAACATCCTGGTGTGTGTGTGTGTGTGTGTGTGTGTGTGTGTGTGAGAGAGAGAGAGAGAGAGTCGTTATTGTACTGAATAAAGTACACTATTGCAGGTGCAGCGTGGCTAGGGGTGAGGTTTGAGGAAAATGAGAATGAGGATGAGATTGAGGAGGTGAGATGGCAGGACGGTACGCCGCTCACCTTTACCAACTGGGGAGATCTGGACAGTATAGGTAAAGAAACAACAACAACATCAGCAACAATTATATTATTATCATCATCATCATCACGACCACGATAAACATTGCTGATGAGTCTTTTCATTACCTCTTCCTTACCAACTGATTGCCACATATAGCACGGTATTTTCTGTCTTATTATCTATGTCAGTAACGAAAACAAACTAGCATAACAGAAGAAACTGAGGTGATATAAGTTCACGAGAATACTGGGCCAAAGGTGGTTCTGAACATATACATTCGTGGCTTATTCACACGTTCATTTGCCATAGTCATCCGTCTTCTCGGCCTTACACGCCCCGTCCTTCCCTCAGCCTCATTCACAGACACCCTTTTCACCACACTATTCATAACTAATCTCACTGTGACCATATCATCTTACACAAGGCAGATGTCGTGAATCATGTGAGGGTGTGTTGGAGGTCTCACCCCACTCATTGACCCCACCGCCTTTATTAGCGAAACATACAAGCATTTCCTTTGAAACAAGACAGACTACTACAAAGCCCATCAAAATACATTAGAATTAAACAAAAGATGTTCAGTCGTGCTGCGCAACAAAACTCGACGCCTCCAGTGCTCTTGAGATAAAAGATGAGGTTACAACTGCCAATGAGGAGTTATTTCCGATGCAGAGCCAACATTTCGAGCAACTGCTAAAATTAAAGAAGCGAGTCCCTCAAAAGCATTTCCACATGATGCGCCAAAGTCACTTTTAAACGTGTAATGCATGGTTTTGGATTTTCAAGTGAAAACTGTCTCTACTACGGAGTGATGTGGACACAGTCACGAATGGATGTTCAGAACATTGCTGGAGGCCTCGCCTCTAGTCAGTCTTGCTAAAAACAACTTTCATGGCACGCATCTCACGAAGTCCATCAACCAGTCATTCATAAAGTTTCTATTCCTAATCAATAACAAGTCCTCTTCACAGGAAACGCCACCCAAAGTTACAAACTTTTGCACCATAATGTTTTATCGATCTCCATTTTCTAAACTAAACCACTTCACCCTCATACACTCTCCTATTCAGTTCCTCACTCTCCAAGGCCTACCTTATGCTACTTTTCACGCCAGCAATCCTTCCATTGATCCATCTATTCCACCCTATCATTCCATCTCTCAGTAGTGGGGTACACACGCCCAGGGGGAGGGGGTGGATATACAGGACACGTGCCCCTCCCGTACGATATCATAAATATAATTAATACGATGTCATAAAAAAATCTAAATCTCAGTCTAATCCGAATACAAATATCATGAATATAGTAAAAATAAGTTTGAATCTCATCACTCAGATGCTTTGTTACAAACTCTAGATATGTTAGTGCTGTACTCCCCCCAAAGCCTCCACCCATCCTTCTAAACTATGAAAACATATGGATCCCTCCCTACTCATCCCTCCTGATAATCCCAGACTCGCCTTTAGATACATCAGCTGTTTATTGTTACTTTTTTTTTTTTTTTTTTATCACCGAAAAATATTTTCTTTTCTTTTTCAGTCTTGTGTCTTAGTCTGCTCATTGACGTTCATGCTTCCCATTATTAGGAAGACATGAGCTGATATAGTCCCGTACGTTAGTGGTGGAACTAATATACTGTCATGAAATTTTTCTTCTTTCGTTATTCCCACCTACACATTCCTGCTTCTCGTCACTGCTCTCAATCCCCCTATCACCTTTCTTCCTTGCTCACTTTATCCTTCAAAACATCCATCGTTCACAACACTGCCTAAACACTTGAATACTCGCATGTTTTCCATCTCTGTACTAGTAAGTCTTAGCATAATATTCGTATCAGTCCCCTACTCATATAACATCACTCACATTTGCTCATATTCAAGTCTGTTTCGTCACGCACACACACACACACACACACACACACACACACACACAAAGTTTTCTACCAAACTGTAACTTCCACTCCATACCTATTACCACTGATTGGTCTGCAAATAAAAGCGCAGACGATTCCCATCCATTACTTCGTCTCTTCAAAATCACCCCCTTTCCAAGGGTCCTAGCTTTCACATCTCGCATTACTTCATCCATATGCATATCTCATTATCCCATCCATATACACATGAAACACCCATGACAAACCACAGTCCTGTCTTAGTCATTAGTAAGGACGAATCTCTCGCTGAATGCACCATCCACTTGCACAGTTGCTTTTATTCCGTAAGTAATAGTCGACTCTGAATGTTTTCGAGTAAACTGCCCTCCATCTAACACGCTATATCGTAAACCTCGCATCTTTCACAATGCCTGCCTTCTTACACTGTTATATGGGGGCACGGTGGCTCAGTGGTAGAGCATCAAGCTCGTAATCGGGGGATTGCGAGTTCAAGCCTCGCCCGGGACTGCCGTGCCGGGAGTGGTAGCGCGCTCCTGTAACCTAGCGGGGCTATATGATCCAATACAGGGTCTAGCTCGGGGGAATTCCATTTCTCCCATTTTTACACTGTTACATGCCCTCTCCAGAATCATAAATGCTACATGCAACCTATTGTTCACTCCCTAAAACGTGTCAGACATCTTAGCGCAGATATCTGATTAACACATCCCCTCCCCTCCCTTAATCTACCCTGCTCTTCATATACCGGTACCAACTTTTCTGCAGTTGCCTTCGCACTGTCATTCACTTCTTTATTCCACCAAGCTGCACACACTACCTCCTTTAATATTCTTCCTCTACATTATGGTACTTAACTATTCTCACACTATTCCTCTTAACCTCTTCATCCAACTTCTCGACTGTCAGTACTTCCTCGTATACCTGATTTTTCCCTGTATTTTGCCATTAATCAACAACCTCCTCTCTGACAAAATCAAATATTGGTGTGATAGTTCACTCCCTTTTCCTCTAACTGCTGTCGTTTCTAAAACCACTCTCTTCAGTTCTTCAGCCACACAAAGTCAAAACGTTGCATTCTGCTCCACCACCCTATCTTGCAGAAACAGTTCATTAACTTGTGGAACTATTGCATTTTGGTTTAATATTTTTGCGTGTTCTCTTATTTTGTGTCTTATTCTGGTCCTCAGTTTGGTCTGGATGTGCGTATATGACAGAGATGGGCCTGTGGGGCACGGACAGATGTGATCAACCGAAACGCTATGTATGCAAGAGGCCCCTTAGGAGCCATAAAAACCACAACACTACTAGATCATAATTTGGTCGTGGAAATAAAAGACTGATGAAGTCTTGTCTTTTGTTTTACTGTCATTTACAACACAATGATATCAAAAGCTCTGAGAAGAGGACTCGGCAGCACCAATGCAGTGCAAGTTATGGAGGGAAAAAATGCGTTGGCTGGATATCTATCAGGAACGTATACCTTTATAGCACTGCGGGCAGTAACAGCAGAAAGAACATCTTTTCATGAAACTTTTATGTCAAGCACGGGGAAGTATGAGAAGTCGTCACATTTGCGAATAGCGGATTTGCAAGAACTTATATATGACTCTCATTGTAAACCATAACTAAGTAAATAAGCACTCTTCGAGTGCTTCCAAAATTGAATCACTTCATTCTTGCGTAGCCCTCAACTCTTCCTCCAAGTTTGGTGTAAACTAAATGAAATCTTGAAGAGGATTTTACTAGGTCAACGTTTGACATTGCCTTGTGACCTTCGCCTTTGACGTATTCTTTTCATATAGCCTACATTAGATGTCTTCAGGATCTGCCCTTCCACCAAGTCTGGATAAAATCTGATAAGAACTGTATTATTCTGTTTCACACACACACACACACACACACACACACGCACACAAACACACACACACACACCGCTCTCTGGCTCAGTGGTAGTGTTCTCGCTTGCCATCTGGTAGACGGGAGTTCGCGCCTCGCTCAGGTTGCAAAAAGTTTCACTGACGAAGTGGGTGGTTACTGTCCCCCTGGAGCAAGGGGCCGGGTGTGTGCGTGTGTGAAGGTCACAGCCTTGCCCTTAGATCGGACTATATGAGCTCTCAGCTCCCTTCCGGGAGGGTAAAAACTGACGATCACGACCATCAGGTGATCCTGACCGACCCGGTGAACACACACACCCACACACACACACACACACACACAAAACACTAACCAATCGCTCCGCCATCGGAAGTGTAATGTCCCCTGTCACTTGAGGTTCATTTCAGCCTGTAAATTGTATTGAAAAATTATTCTTATAATTCAAGATGCGATCAATGAACGAGAACACTTACCTTAGGAAAGCAGCTTAATCCGAAATCCATTACATCCGAAAGAGAAGTAGCCGAATCCGAAACGGCCAACTATGTAAACAAATAAATATAAATGACAGAAGATACACTGCAACTATAAACGTCACAACTTCTTCGTTGCAGTATTGGAATCTCATTAATCGTATCCGATAAAACATTAATGAATTCGTTGGTCGTCTTTTGTTATCTATTCCATAACAATGTCGCCCATGCCCGGTGTTGGGCTGATTATGATGTTAAAGCCACACATAATCGGCGAGCTGCAAGTAAGACAGCTGTTACGGGTGACTAGCCGCTTCAAAAGTAACACTATAGCTTCGCTCAGTAATGAGGCAAAACCTGCAGGTGAGTATGATAAGGCGGCAGACTTACCAGTCTTGTCAGTGATTAATTCAATGAATATAACCTTAAGGACGCCCAACTTTGTTGTCAATTTAAGTGTACATATAGTTCTGTTTCTGTTACCTGGAAGAATAAAGATTAACAAATTACGAGTGACGCGGTATTTTCTACTAGACACAAGTATTGAGAGGATCATGTGTTATTTTGGTAATTCTTTACGGTAACAGACGTGCGTGCCGATACCAACTATGTTATAATAAACTCATGATCTCAAGGTAAGTACAATAATTTTTGGTACCGGGTACATATGCAACACAAAGTTAACTGATGCAATTCTGACTGCAAGAAGTGATTGGAAAAAAAATAAAATATACACTACATATTTGGGGGCATTTAAAGAAGTGGCCAGGTCACCCATGACAGTGTTTACCAACGACCTCTCTGACTGGCTGTGTTATTTACCAGCCACCACAAGTAAGTGCATCACACTTAAAACACTAATAATCATGTCAAAGCTACGGGAAAGTTAATGAATTAACCAAACCTAACCTAATCCAGCCTAACTTAACATGTGTTTGACAGCCAGCTCTCAAATTTAAAAGCATGAGTTTGAACATCAGATCTGGCCAGCTACTGGTAGATGTTGGCAGAATATTTACTTATTCTAAATCCTCATTTTCGTTTTCAGAGATAAGTTTATAAAAATGCCCAATAGCTTTGGCAGTCCTGGAAAAATAACAAGTAACCTGTGAAAGACTTATTTCAAAAGAAAATATGAAAAGGCTACATCCCTGTATGGTAAAGAATTAGTGTTAATTTTTATAGATTAGCATAATACTGTGTATACAGTATATTAGTTGAGAAGCTGAGGATTAAAGACATGGCAGATGAATACAGGGGCCAAAGTAGGGGAGGAGTTGGAATCAGTGAATTGGAAAGAAATGGAAATGGACAACCTGTGGAATGCATATAAGGACTGCTTGGATGGTGTGTGGTGTGGCAAGAGTAACTATGAAGAAGAAAGGTATGGCATGATGGGATGAAGAGGATAAGAGAGCAGGGGAGGAAAAGAGGAAGAAGTGGCTTGAGTGGATACAGGACAGGGGTTCAATGGAAAGAACTGTATATACTGAGAGCAAGAAGCACATAAAGAGACCAGTGAAAAGGAAAAAGAAGGAGGTAAATATTGATCTAGGAAGAAAAATGAATGCATATTACTGTACTCTGAAAATAGGAAGTTATTCTGAAATGAGGTGCTGAAATGTAGAAGTGACAGTCAAAAGAAATGTGAAAGTGTGAAGGATGTAATTGGTAGATTATTGACCCATAGAGATGAAGTAAGGACCAGAGGGAAAGAATATTAAGAAAATTTGATGAATGGTAATGGGGAGAGAGCACAGCAGCAGTAAAAATGATTGATTTTGAGGGTGTGCAGAGAAGGAAGGCAGTGCCAGGAAACATGACACTCACAGAAGTGAAGAACGCTGTCAAACAAATGAAAAATGGGAAGGCAGCGTGTGTTGGTGAGGTGTAGGCTAGGCAGAAGTATGATTAAATGGAGTGGAGAGAGCAGAATGAAGTACTTGTTAGAGATATGTAACAAGGCATGGATGATTGAAACTGTGCCAAGTAGAGTGGAAAAAGGCTGTGATTATACCCCTGTACAAAAATAAAGGTGAGCACAGTGAGTGCAAGAATTACTGTGGCATGAGCCTATTGAATGTTGTGGGGAATGTATATGGAGGAGTTATTATAGAGAAAGTAAGAGAGATCTCAGAAGACCTAGTGAGTGACAAACAGGGTGGCCGTAGGAGTGGCAGAGGATATGTGTATCAGATATTTACATGAGACAGATAGTGGAGAAGGCTTGTGAGAAGGACTGGAGAAGGCTTGTGAGAAGGACTGGAGAAGGCTTGTGAGAAGGACTGTAAGGTGTTTATGATATTTACCAGTATGGATCTGGGAAATACATCAGAGAAGGATTGTGGAAGGTTTTGTGTATGTACAGTGTAGATGGTAAGCTGCTAGGTGCCATTAGGAGTTTAATGATTGTAGTCAGGCATCTGGATGACCTTCTTACACCATAACTGATTAACATAACCTCTTTTTCAAAACAGCACTTAAAAATAAATGCTAGTGCATAAGGTTGTTGCGTCTGGAAAACTCCAGAGTGGGTCTCTATCATCACGCAGGTGATAAAGTTTCTTCTTTTTTGGAGAACAGCCGACATAACCACATTTGTCCAAATTCTGTTTCAGTTATTTTGTTGCCATAAGTGTGGAATGAGTATATTATGACTGGATATGAACTTGGGTGAGGGTGACTAAAGTCACATAAGAGTAGCCCCCTATGGCTACTTGGCTTAACCCCATATAAACCTTGTTATAACCAACTTGGTACCACCCAAAAAATACTCTCTGAAATACTTTCCTTGACTTAACCCCTGCAAGTAAAGAGGAATCCCTTTACTGGTAAATTTATGCACAGTTAACACGGTTTAGGAGAAGCCTGAATCAGATTTTGACTTTAATGAATTTTGTGAGCCAATCAAATAATCTCCTCATATACAGTACTGGAAAAGGCTCGGTATATACAGTGGATTGTTGACTGGTCAACTGACCTAAATGTCTGCCGTTGCTATTTCGCCACTTACCTAGTTAATTTTCCTCTGCCTGGCTATGCACTGAACAAGGTTCCTTTTGGCAAGCTTTGCCAGTTAGTCATATATTTTAAGGCATATCTCTGGAGATAATATTCACCATAGATCTCCCCCCATCTGCCAGCACTCAGAGGTTTCATAACTTATGTATTCTATATTCATGAAGTTGGGTTTCATTTGTGATGGAAGGGGGTGTGTTTAGATGTATTTTTACCATGGATGATCCAGATGAAAGAGAGAATATGATTGAATGGTACTCAATATTGACAGAATGAGTGTTTATTCTGATTCATGTTTAAGAACTAACTTTAGGGATTCAATGCTTTTCAGAGGATGAAGAGTTCCGCACACTGGAGTTGGGAGTCAAAAAGCAGGAGAGACGGATCAGCAGAGTCGTCCAGAAAACACCTGTCATGCCACCAAGGTATAGTACACACTGGCTGTGCCTACTGTATAAGTCTATCTATCTATAGCCCGAAGCCCTAATCCCACCAAGGGTATTTAATTATGCAGAACTACAGTATACCGTGTGCAGACCTTCATTGTTCACTTGAATTATGGTTAATCAGATGCCACTACAGTACTTACAGCAATAAATGCTTTCATAGTTAATGTCATGCACAGCTTTTCACATATTGATAAGCAATAATAAGATTATACAGTTCTTCATAGTGTGATAAGAAAAGTACAGTATATGGTAGGATATGGAGTGGCTTTATTGTGTCTGGGTATTGTATTGTATGTTTGTGTGCATCCAGTAGATTTAGATGGAATGTTGAAATGCAACTAAGCAAGAATGCAGGGGATACGGTACCATAAGTGTCTTCCTTTATCAATTGGTGGAAGACAGATTGAGATGGCTTTAAGGATTGGAGTTGAGTCTGGATCAGGTGAGAGAATATATATATATATACATATATATCCAAGAGGTTGATTAGGATGTTGTAAAAAAATATAGTTAATTTAAAGTGGAAAATTATATGCTGGCAGGTGGTGAGATGATACAGGGAATGGAGATTGACAGCTGAGCTGGAAATTAGGAGGTTATATTCAGAAACATTGAGTGATGTAGAATGAAGAACTAAGGTCTGCTTGCATGAGAGCTTCTCAACACACCCACCCCCATCATGTATCAGGTTTCAGGTTATGACATGCACATGGTAACACACCAATAAGTAAACAAGGAGAGGCAGTCCAAAAATGAAAGGAAGAAGGCACAAGGTATGGCAAGGTATGCAACTGAACTAGGGATTGGTACTGAAATGGGACCAGTTCCTGGAAGCTGTTTATGAAGGCCACCCCTCATGCAGTGCAGTGTCAGGCAAGACATGTACCATTGGTATACAAGACAGTGAGATATGTTTTCATTAATATTTGGCAGCATTTAATATCAGCCCACTTGACAGGTACAAACGTCAAAAGATTGACCAGGACTGGGGCAGTGTGTGGCCAGCAGCACGCACCTTCCACCCAGCAACAGTGCCCTTACCAGTGCGGCAGGGTTACCCAGCCACCAGTCAGCCTACCCCAGATAAATGGGGCAATGCTGAGCTCATGAAGATCCCAAACTTCCTTCATCTCACTCCTCCAGTCATAAAGCGGCAGTGTGAAGCACTTAAGAGTAGGTTTTATGTAGTTAAGCTGCATAATGTGTTTGTTTAATGATTTGGATCTCCCCCCCCCCACCTCAATGCATGACCAGATAAGTTGTTCCCACCTAGGAATTTTCCCATAGTGGGTAGCCATGGCAGAAATGTCTCAGGCTACTCTGTTCTAACACATCTTTTTTCTCCCTCAACAACTTTTCTCATATTGCCTCATCACCAGGTACAGCACTTTCATATGCTTTCCATAATATTCTACTGCATTGTGTCTGCATTTCCATACCACCTCTCTGTGTTTCACATCATCCCTTGCTCAAGATTACACTTAACCTCTGATCCATACCATGTAGCATCTTCCAGTCCATAAACTCTCACCAGTTATTCATTCCTCAGAAACTGCCCATCCCAAAGAGTTATTTCACATAACCAAACTAAGATATGACCACCACACTTTCATACTTTAGTGCCAGTACTAAAGACAACTCACTGACAATCCACATTGCCCTCACAGAGCACATCATCCCAGACCATACACTGTCATTTGATTCACATCACTCTAACACACAGACCTTCAACTTAATTTCAACAGAAACTGTGTGGCAATGCTCAACTAAATTGGCTGGATTGTTGCAGTCCACTAGGTTTATTACCCAATGAACCTGGCACCAGCATCAGCTACAACAGTAATAATGTTATGCATATCCATTCTCTCAGTATGACCATACCATCTGAACATGCACTTTTCTACCTGTTGATCATTAGCCTTCCTTATTCTGCATCTTTCTCAGATCTCTGTCATTGTTAGTCCAATTTTTACTGCTCTTAACTTTTTTCAATGTGAATAAGTTTGTCATGTGGAGAGAATGGATGACAACAGAGTGGTGAAGGAAGTAAATCTGAGCAAAACTGAAGAAGGGAGGAGGTGAGGTATTCCAGGAAGAAGGTGGAGAGGTATGGTGAATGAGTGTGTGAGGAAGAGAGGTATGGAAGTTGCTGAGGCTAAGGGACTGACAAAGGATCGAGCTGGCTGGATGAATTTTTTGCGGAGAAGCATGAGACCAGGGATGTGGCACCCCATTTTAACATTACAGTCTTTGGATTGACTCAGTCGGATAGATATATGTGAAGCTACAGTATGTGGTGGAAACCTTCTGGCCTGTCAGATGGAGACAGGATTCCAATGGCTTGAAAGATGAGTGGATAGAAATGTGGCCCATTGAACTGAACAAACTTTAGCTATCTGGATGCAGCTACTCCTCACCCCTCCCTAGAGTGGGAAAGGAGGTCCGGATGATGATGATGACGATGATGATGATAACATAATAATTTTAAAACATTACAGAATTCTGCACCCCGTGGCCAGCTGGACTTGAAACAGTAACGAGACAAGAAAAATATTTCCCCATCACAGTGTCAGCCAGTTCATACCTCCATTCCTCACCGACCATAAGGGATGCAAGAGCACGTATTGTCACATTAAAGGTGAGGCAAAGAAATGGAGGATGAGAGATATTGAAAAAAGATTACAGTATACGGTAAACTATCATTTATCTGTTGTTATTCAGCCAAGCCCCACGCCGACTAAAGTGAAACCCCTGATATTGCATAGTACCCTGCATTGGCTCAACATTCAGCGTCAAGTCAGATACTGTGTTGCTATCTGTCTCGGCCTTCTGTCCTAAAAACTTTCCCATTAGTAAAAGATGAAAACTAAGCATAAAATACAATAAAATAATGATACAGTAGAGTAATACTGCTACAGTAACACAGTGCCGGTTGGCTGCCATTTACAAGCAGATTGTTATGCCTCAATGCTGGATATTACATAGAACTGCCAGTTATGTCCCATTTTGGCACCAGGTGTTGCATGATTCTGTCAGATATTGCATGAATAGAGCCAAACCAGCAGTGCTGGATATTGCGCTGGGCCAGATATTGCTATGATTGATAATTGAGTTTCCTGTATACTGTGTTTATTCTATTAATTCTTTCATGCACGGACTCGAATCGAGTCATCCTGTACAACACACCATGATGCACATTGTGTCAAACAAAGGAGGACACAAGTTTCCTGCCGGTATGTCATATATATAAATTTTTTTTTACCCAGTTCGTGTCATGGTGCGCTTTACAGGTTGTTAAACAATCTAATGACTCAAACTACCTGTGCCTGAGAGAGTTAATTTACCTTTATTGGCCCATCAGGAACATTGAGCCCCAGGTATACAATACTCATTCCAAACATTTAGGTCTGTACCGAAGAATGGCCAGTAACTTTTCCACAGGTGACTATATGTGAGCAGTAAACGCTAACCATCCATCAGATGTAAACCCATTTTGGTCATAGCTATCCAATTATAGTGTCAGAACCCTCTAGATCACCAAGTTTCCATCTGATTCTGTGGTTATCACCTATCATAGTAAATGTTATATTGTGTTACAGGAATCCATTTGTCTTGGCTTTCAGCACAGTCCCCTGCAGGCAGCACAATATTGAGTGAGTGGATGGTTGCCACCCCCATCATCCACTTAAAATTCATACTAAATTATAATTTCCTTTCCTTTCCTTGAAAATTCTGTAGCATTCAAGACAGAGTATGTAAATATGCAAAGGGGGTTGGGGAAAAGGTCTTGTCAGCTGATGTAACTAATGTCAAAGTGTCCCTGTGTGCATGAGTTTTTATCTCATTCATAATTCCCAATTTTGGACAGTCACAGCTTGGGAAAGCAGTTGCTGCAATACTGGTAAAACTAGTCATGTACCCCATGTCACTCCATTTTCTATTATTTATCTTCTACAATTTTCTGCAGGTGTCTCTAAAAAGTCTGGCCTTGGATGAACATGGTAGAGACAAGTTGCTACGGCTGGTGGGACCTCGGTATGACCCTGCCACAGACCAGCTGACTCTAGTGGCTGATCGCTGCCCTCTCTCACAGCAGAACCAAGACTATTGCGCCTATCTTCTTACAGTTCTTTACAATGAGGCTATGGTATGTTTGGCACAGTCCAGTATTATTATTCCTAGTTCTTTCTTTATTGCCTGAAACCTATAATAGTTTTCACCCATGAAGCTGTGTCCTAATAAAAATGATCTTTCATTCCATTTTGGCTTTTGCTGCTACATGTACATTTTAACCCCTTGAATCAGATGATATACTTTGGTGATTTATTATTACTACCTGTACACAAATTTATTCAACTTAGGAAGGATTTCAAGTAGTGCAAAGATTGATTAAGGCTATATCTAACAGCTCCAGTTTGAAAAGCTTCTCCTAAGCTGAACAAAATTGTGTACAGGTAGATACAAAATACATGTACAATAATTCATGACTGAACATGTTGTTGCTTAACACCCATTTCCCCATAAAGGTTTTACTCAGCTTAAGAACACCTTTCACATAACACACCTTGTTCATTACTAAGCAGTCAGGATGTGCAGTTAAGGTTTAGGTTTGAAATGTCTGACACTAGCATATACGGTAGTATTTCGATATTTATTTGCAGCCTTGAATAAGTTTTAACAATTATTTGAGAAGCCATCATTTCTTGCAAGAACATAACTTACTTAGAGCAACTTTCACTGAACGCGGTGTTTTTGAGGAACACATCTGTAGCATGCAGTGAGGAATTGCTGTACATCATCTGATTGAAGGAGGTAATATAATCCTTCAACCATGCATCAGCCTGTCTACTTTCTTCCAGGCTGTTTAGTTCTGTACAACCATTTACATTTTTTTTTTTCTTTTTTTTTTCTGCTATGCATTCTCTGATATCCATATAGGCCTACCACTGTCAACCTTTTTTTTTTTTTTTTTTTTTTAATGGATCCTGTAACACCTACTTCCACCCACACTGCCTCTTTACCCATTCATTTATCCACCCCACCATTTCACGTGCCCTCTGGAGGAAGTTCCTTTTTTGTCTGCTTTCATTTGTGACTTGTATCCTCCACCATTCTCTTGATTTGACTACTATACATCAGTCCCCTAAAATGAATAATACAGTTGTCCTTTGAATGTACACAAGGAAGAAGTTTTCGGAGATATACTACATTATAATATCAAAATTGTATTCAAGCTGCCAGTAATCGAACCAGTAATTGATATCCGTTATTTTTACATCGCTACCACTGTTTATCAGCATACCTGTTGCTTATCGTGATATCTTTGACTCCGTCTCTGTTCTTTACTCCATCGTGGTGCATTTCCATGCATAGACTTACTCCTTAGCCCTGTTCATTCAACTCATTAATGGTTCATCACATTTCCATCTTCCATCATCACACTGTATTTAGTGACTATTAATTTCTGCATACAGTATTGCATATATAAATAAGGTACAATAAGCTCTCAGTAATCCAGCATAATTCAGCCAAGCCCTACACGGAACAGAACGAAACGCCGGATATTGCTTAGTGTCCCATCGGCTCAATATTTGGTGTCGAGCCAGATATTGCATTGCTGTACATCTCAACCCTTTATCCTAAAAGCTTTCCCATGAGTAAAAGATGAAAATTAAGCATAAAATACAGTAAAGAAATGATACAGTAATACAGCGCTGGTTGGCTACCTTTACGAGCCAGTCAATACACCTTGATGCTGGATATCACATAGAACCACTGGTTACGTCCCATTTCGGCACCGGATGCTGCATAATTTTGTTGGATATTGCTTTAATAGAGTTGAGCCAGCAGCGCCAGATATTGTGTTGGGCCAGATATTGCGATGATGGATAACTGAGAGCATACCGTATTGTACTCATATTCTTTCAGTAGATTCATTCAACTTATTACTGAGAGATATTGAGTAGCATACCTTGAATAAGTCTTATATCAACCAGCTAACTTGCTTTTACATGAATGTATGGGTCTGGCACTGCAATCTGCATTAGTAGATGCAAAAACAAAATTTTAAAAATAGTGGTTTGAGATCGTTCTTATCCGATGTTGTCCAGACTCTTTTAATTGGTAGTAACTATTGCATTTCCAAAGGTAGTAGATATGATTCTGATAGTGGCTGTAAAATTTTGGAGGATGGGCAAAAAAATCCCTTTGTTCTTTCATTTCAGTTGTGGTGGAATTCTGCAACTTATCCCCAGTTTTTCAGCATTTATGCAAATTTGTTTGGAATATCAAAAGCCCAAATAATTCTGCATATTATGATGTCAGAAAATTTTAAGTTCTTGACTGAAAAAAGGGAGAAATTTGCACTCACCAAACAAACATCCTCTTTGTGTGCCAGTTTATGGTTGGTGGTGGAAAATATTACTGTATTGAGACGGTATCCCAGGTGTCAGGTACCAGATACATGTATTCCATTAATATGTCTATTTTATATGTAAGGAACTTGTTGTTCACACTCCCATTAATGAAAGTGATAATTGCTAATTCCATCATGCCAGAAAACTGAGCCTTGGGAACACGAAAAGGAGTTGATGGACCGAGAGAAGTATGTGTGGGAAGGAAGCTCCTCGCAGATGGCAGTCAGGGCTTTATCAGAGGCCAGGCAGGATGCTATACCAGAGGAGACACTTAAGGAGTATGAACAAGTTGTGACAGATTTGCACAATGAAGGTGAGTAGTATTGGCAAGGAACCTGTGGTTACACAGTATCATGAGACAGGAACTGAGTCCAGCCATGTTTATATGTTCATGAAACCATTGCTTTGTCCAGGTAAAAAATGAAAGAACAAGTGATAACGTGTGTGGCAAGGAAATTTATTTGCTCAGGATACCAGGACTAAACAAATGGAAGAATGGAGTACGGAAGAGGATGGTAAGGATATTGAGAGCAATAACATAAAGCAAGAATATGAGAATCTGGGTAATCGGAGCATTGTATGACAGTACTATATACTAATTATAGCATTTAAAGGCAGAGCAAAAATATTTAAGATGCTTCAGGGACACATAAGTTGAGAGTTGGGGCAGAAAATTTCCACTGAATTAGCTGTGGAATTACTTAATGACTGAGTACGTGGAATGACTTAATTGAACAGTTTCCTAAGGAATATTGTGTAAAAATTTATGTCGAAACTCTTCTGGGGAACACAAAAGAAACTACTGTGAGATGCTTTGGTTAAATGGAGTGAATGGAATATTCAGGAGAGTGTGTGTGTGTGTGTGTGTATAAAATTGTTGAATCAGTAGTTTAAGAATGAGGTGGAGTGGTACAATAAAGAAGTATATATGCATAGTAGGGTGAATGGTGTGCCAAAGAAGATGGAGTCATTAGCTGGTTTATTTTTATTAATTTTTTTTCTGCTACTGCCAGATTATTTAACTTAGAAGAGACTTCTTACAGTGAAGGAGATAGAAACAAGTGAACTTCAAGTACAGTGACATTTTACAATACCCTTTCATACAGGGGCATCTTTTTTCATTGTATTTAGCTCAAGCCTGATGATTTTATCTAACTTAGCAGAGATCATTGGCAGCAGAGGAGCTAACAAGTTTGGAGAGAGTGCATGGAGACCCTGCATCAAGTCATTCCTCACAAGATGCAGTGATAGATATAGACACAGGCAAACTGATTGATTGGTTAATTATGCATATTTTCTACATCATTTACAGGCGAAGATGAACCAACACTCTCAAGGTACCACGATAGCGTAGTCAAGCTGCTTGGTCTGGCCTAAGCATTTATTATGTACTGCACAGGATACTAGACTGATGTGGAAGAAAGAACTGCAATTGATCCTGGATAACTCGGAATAGTGGAAGATGGGCAGTGAATTTAGATGGAATGGTGTATGATACTGCAAAGGAATCATAAATTGCATGAGTATATCATGTCAGATGGATTAGGATGGCATGAAGAACTGAAGTAGAGAAGAAAGCAAGTGGAAGAATACATCGTGAAAGGTGGATCAAGTAGAACGAACTCGCATGATATGATATAAGGAAATCGATGTATAAAACTAATGCATATGGAACTGTATAGTTGTTAAACTTGTTGAAGCACTGACACATTTTATAAAATATGAAAGAAAATTTATTTGCTTTGATAAACCTTATTTCATTTTTATATACTGAGTACCTGTACTGTGCTAAGTACTGGTACTGGCCTGTTATGTTTCTTTTGCTAATTACTTCAGATAAAGTGTAATATAAGTTATTTATATACAGTACTGTATAAAAGACCCCTTCCTTATTTTGTATGCAATACAAAAGTGTGCTTTTAATGGGGCAATACTTGATTAGATAATGATGATGGACTAAAGTATCACTCCAGATACTGTATTGCATTAATAGAGCTGCATCAGCAGAGCTGGATATTGCGTTCGGCTTGATGTTGCGACAACAGATAACTGAGAGTTTACTGTAGCTACTTGAAGTACAATTTTTATATCGTGAAGTTACAATAAAAGATCTGGGTTGTGGAGCAGCCAAGTTTGAAATAATAATTAGCTAGGGTAACAGCTACAGTACCTGTCTTCACATAGCCGGTAATACATATTCAGTGTTTATCTACAGAAATGAGACCCTTGCATCAAATACAAGATTATTTTCCCATGTACCACATGTATCTATTCATGATTATTTCAAAGAAGAAGGTGTCTGAAAATGACAGTTAGAGAAAGATTGAACAGAAGGGTATATCATAGCAGTATTGACAGGGAAGAGGGAGACCAAAAATGAGACTGAGGGCAGAATGCAGGAAGGGGAAGGGTGTTGTGTCTTCATGGAGAGTTTGCTACTGGTGGGGATGAAAATGAATAGAGGTAAGTTTGGTAAGGCCAACCTTCTCAAAGGTCATCTTTTAATATAGATTATAGCATTATCATTACAGTCATAACTCCCACCTAAGAGATAGATTAAACAGGACCCAAAACATTATGATATATTTTCATATTTGTAAAATAAATATTTAAAAGTTATAAGATTTTACGCAGATCTCTAAATGAGCCATCCATACTTAAGTTCTTCAGTTTTTATGTATGAAGATGCCTTTAAATATTCATACATATTTTTGTTACCACCAGAAAAATTCTTTCCAGTTTACATGAAGTGCTCCCTCATGAAGGGGTTAGAAATAGTCCATATTTGTCTTTTGCTACTGCATCACAGAAATATTCAGTTCTAGTGACCCTCACAATGAGGAAGGTGGCCAATGATGAACAAAGTTATTCGAGGTTAGGTTTAAGGACTGCAATGGGAAACAAGGCAATAGGAAGGGAATGGGGACTATGTTGGTGAGTTTGGAGAATCTGGTGGTATGGGAAAGTATGGGAAGAAGATGAGCAGAGGAATGGAGGGACAGAGCATGGAGGGAGGGAGTATGAAAGGTAATGGAAGAAAAGAGCTGACAGTAATGATGCAGAAAGTGGTCAGGGTATAGGGGAATAGGAAAGGGAGATGAGGTACTAGGAAGAGATGGAAGAAATATGAAGGGAAGAGGAGAGATAAGAAGACAGATGAAGGGAGTAGAAAAGAGGGGAAAGATGATGAAAGGAATGAGAGATATAAGAGAATTACATGAGGTGGAAGAAAACCTGATGAATGAGGTTAGGAAAGAAGAGAAGAGAATGTGAGGAAAAGGAAGGGAGACGAGTAGAAGAGGTCAAAAAGGAAACAGTGAGGGAAGAGGAGTGAAAAGATGGAAGAGGGACTGGAGGGATAGGGACGGCAAAGTAGTGAAGAGGTGAAGAAAAGGAACCTGATTGAAAGGAAGAAATAAGGTAGGCAGCTGAGGAAGAAAGTGAGAATGTATGGAAGGATATGGAGAGGTGAGATCAAAACAAACAAACAAACAAACAAACACACACTGACGCACACACACACACACACACACACACACACACACACACACACACACCGCTCGCTGGTGCAGTGGTGACGTTCTCGCTTGCCATCTGGTAGACGGGAGTTCGCGCCCCGCTCAGGTTGCGAAAAGTTTCACTGACGAAGTGGGTGGTTACTGTCCCCCCTGAGCCAGGGGACGGGTGTGTGAAGGTCACAGCCTTGCCTTTAGATTGGACTATATGAGCTCTCAGCTCCCCTCCGGGAGGGTAAAAGCTGACGATCACGACCATCAAGTGATCCTGACCGACCCGGTGAATTACACACACACACACACACACACATTCATTCCAGTGAGACAGAGAGAAAGAGAGAGGGAGAGACTCTACTAAGAGGTATACAAGGGAAGTTCCTCTTTAGCATCCCATTTCCCACCTTCTCTCTCCCTCCCCCCCCTTGCCTTTCATTAGTGACACAACACATTCCAGTGCTATCAGTCTCTCTCTCTCTCTCTCTCTCTCTCTCTCTCTCTCTCTCTCTCTCTCATAGACTGGAAAGGAGACTTCAAGGTTAGAGAGAGAAAAAAGAAACTAAAGATCCAAGGTGAGGAAGGCTTATGTGGAAGAGGATGAGGAAGGAAGAGACGAGATGTGTACAAGGACGTATTTATTTTATCTTCAATTTTCCTTCCTTGCTCTATTTTTTTCTCCTCTCCCTTACTTTAATTTCTTCCCTCCTTTGCTCTCATTTATTTCCCCTGTTACTCCATGTTCTATAAAGTCTTACTAATTTTATTCCTCTTTACTTATTTCCAGCTTTTATTTATTTATTTTTTTTTTACCCTTTTTGATTTTTTCTTTTTATGCTTTTTTTCATATTTTCTCTAATTTACTATGACTAATTTGTTGCTCTAAATCAAGAGTTGGGGAACTTTTTAGATTATTACCCAAAAATTTATTTAAGCAAAATGAAATTACCACCAGACTTAAAGAAAAAGAAAAAAAAAAAAAAAAAAAGGCCGCCATGTCTATGTAGCCATGTCAATAGTACGGCGGCTTAACAACAAACATCATGATACATGGTTTTACATCTTGTTCACTAAAACGTACACCATTTATGTGAAAAATCAGTAATACACCGCACGCATTACCTCTCATACCGCACGCATTACCCTCCAAATTTTTATATTTATCCCATTTGGGGTAATTTATCCCAGTTCCCAGCCCACAGCTCTAACCTCTGATGTGACATATTCCTTCTTTTCGCTAAATAAGTTTACAGCATGTACAGAGAGAGAGAGAGAGAGAGAGAGAGAGAGAGAGTTTTGGGAACAATGATTCTCTCTCTCTCTCTGTACTTAAAAGTTGTTTTTGCCACGCTAGTTATTACTGCACGTTACTGTCCCCCTTCTACCCTTTCTACAAACACACACACACACACACACACACACACACACACACACACACCCTTCTACCCCTCCCCCATCTTCCTCTTGTCGCCAGTGACAGGAGGTAAGAAGGGAGGTGACTACAAGGGGAGAGAAGGAAGAAAGGGAGACAGGAAAGAAGAAAGGAAGAGAGGAAGGAAAGAAGGAACGAGGAGAAGAAAGGAGGAATTAAGGAAGGGAAGAAGAAATAGGTATTCAAAACGGAAAGCGATGGAACTGGAGATAAATACAGAATGAAAGGGAGAACACAAAGGAGAAAGAGGAAAAGGGGCAATGGGAATGAATGGTAGGGTGAAATGAAGGGGAGGGAAGATGGGGGACGATAGGGGGAAGAAAAGTAGGACGGAAGGGGAGGTACAGTGGAAGAAGACAGGGAAGGGGAAATAAGTACGAAGGTCGTGTGGAGGAAAGGAGAGGGGTTGAAAGAGGATGTGGGGGAGGCGGGCGGAAGGGGGATGGGAGATGGAAGGTGTGGAGGTAAAGGAGGAAAAGGGAGGGAGAAGGATGGTTTGGAGATGGGAGGGGAAGAGAGGGAGAAGGAAGGAGGATAAGAGAAGAAGAGAAGTGCGAGTTAAGTGAGCGGAAGTACAGGTGAAGGGGAAAAGAGGGGGTGTAGGTGAGGGAGGGAGGGAAGTTGGGTAAGAGGGAAAGGGGGTGAGGAATAGAAGAGCGGATGAAGAGATTGGTGAGAAGAAACAGGCGAAGAGAGAGGGGAAGGGTCGGAAAAGGGGGGTGGGGGAGGGAGGGAGAGAAATGAGAAGGGGAAGAGGTAATAAAAAACTGGGAAGAGAGAGGGAGGGATGCTGGAGGGAGGGGGGAGATACTGAGGAAGAAAAAGTGAGAAGGGAAGCAGGGAGATGGTGGAACAGAGAATAAAAGGAAGTTAGAGAGAAGAGGGGGAGGGGAAGAAATAAAGGATGAGGGGAAAGTAGGAGATAAGGGATGAGGGGAGGAGATGAGGGGGAGAGAGATAAAGTCTGAGACAGAGGGAAAATAAAAGATGAGTTGAGGGGAGTTAGGAATGAGAGGGGAAGGGACAAGAGAGGGGGAAGGGTGAGGAGGTGAGGGAAACAGGGAGGGAAGGGAAAAGGGAAAACAGAAAGGGGAAAGAGAGGGTAGGAGGGATGGAAAGGAAGAGAGAGGGGAGGAGGATAAAGAAGGGGAGGAGGGAGGAGGGGAGGGGGAGAGAGAGAAGAGGGATGGGGAGAAGGAGAGGGGAGAGGGAGGGGAGGGGGAGAAGGAAAGGGGAGGGGGAGGGGAAGGGGTAGAGGTGAGGGGAAGGGGAGGAGAGGGCGAAGGGGGAGGGGAAAAAAAGAGACGGGAGTGGGAGGGGGAGAGGAAGGAAGAGAAAGAGAAGGGAGGGAAGAGGGAGGGGAAGAAAGAGTGAGGATGGGAAGGGGGTGAAAGAGTAGGGAGAGGGGAAGAAAGGTGGGGATGATGGAGGAGGGGGAGATGGAGACTGGAAGAGGGGGGTGTGGGGGTGAAGCAAGGCCACACCCTCCCGTTGACATTCCAGATGAGACAAAAACTGGACCTTCATTGGCCACTAACACAAGGTCGACTCTGATCACACCGCTTAGCTCCCTCTTCCCCACACTGATCTCACTCACACCACCATTAAACCCCACACGGCGTATCTCAGGTCACCACACACGACCTCGGAAGGATTAAAAAATACGTTGATCAGAGTATGCTACAATATATTGTAACCCTTGAGTCCACTGACGTGAGTATATATATATATATATATATATATATATATATATATATATATATATATATATATATATATATATATATATATATATATATATATTCTAAATGTGGGGAGATTTTTTATAAAAAGGTATGGTTTATATACATAGCAGCGCCTCTGACTATCTGTAAACATCCTTCTAAAATTTAAGAAAGTCATCTGGTGGTAGCCTGGTTACAATGATATGTCATCGATTCTAGGTAATGTGAAGGATGAAAAATATATAACAATATATATATAATATATCTGATTTAGACAGTATCCTACAACTCAGCAACACATTCAAAAGGGGTGATTTCAAAGGAATAACAGATACACAAAGTCAACCACTGTCTATCCCTCTTACTTCAGTTAACATCACCCAGAACTGTATTAGTTTCGGCAGCCCATCTCATGTAATCCTGAAAGATTACAGATGGTCTGCTGTACACAGCCCCTCTATAAGCAACATGATTAGAGGATTATGAGAGAAAATTAACTAATTCACTCAGATAACTTTATGATACTTGCAGTCTCCAGACGATTTCATTCACTTCAGGATAGAGTTTTCGAACTGGAAAATTTAGAATAGCCTTCAATAAACTTCTCGAATAGAAGGTTTTCCTAAACCGAATAAAATTATCTGATAACAGCAAGAATACGATTAAAAAAATACTTGGACGGATGAGATTTAAGTAACACTAACAGGACCCTCTGGAAGTCCCACTAATCTCACCTCTAATCTCATTAAGGACACATACACGGGCAACATTACATCATCAGCTCCCTGGCCCATATCCTCGTCAGCTCAGGAGGCCCTTTAGCCCTCTGTCAGTATATTTCTACATACAGCACCTAAATGTATTTATGCTATAACTGCAATCACTGTCAATACGAAAGTGATGCGAGTAACAGAAGAGAAGTAAGGTATAAAATAAAATAATGACAAAAGAAATCTGACAATGCCTCCTGTCGTAAGTAGCATTCATAGTTACCGGAAGAGGTATGGGGATATTCAGTGCTCTCTTTTCCTTGTTCCCCCTGCAGAAAGAAATATTACTTGTGGTGGAGAAATGATCGTAAATATGTCTATCCATCCACAGGGTCATATTCATAAAAGATCTCAGCTAGTTTCTACGACAGATAAATGTCCATAAGTTACGTTTTAAACACAGACCTTTTATTTATTTTCTTGTATTATGTAACTTGATTTGACAATTGAGTAGCTGGTAGGTGGGTGAGTGAAGGCAAACGTATGTAAAGGCGATCTTACAAACAACTGAAGCTTAGGAAAGGTAATAAAACTGACCCACGTTCAAAGCCCATCTCAGCTCATCCCTGGCTATCTCGTAGGAATCCAGAATGTTATTTAACCCTTCCAGCCACAACACGTAATTTTATAGCTTATTTTTAGCTGTTATTAGAAGATTTCACATAACCAGGCGAGCACCCTAGTAGAGAAGAGTTTGATGAAGGCTATATCTAACCCAAGTTCAAAAGGTTTATCCTAACGGGGAAAAAAAAAGAGAAAAAATAAAAGGAAAAAATCGTCTGGAAATAGCATGATTGGAAAATATACGTAATTAGACTGAAGAATCCATTATAAATCAGAACCGTAATTACAACAAAAGTACTAAACGAGCGAAGAGGACATGAAAATAATAATAAAAAATATCTAAAAAAAAAAGAAAAAAAAGTTCAGGGGTTTTAGATATTCGCTAACATTTTCTGTGTCGTGACAAAGAATTTCGAGGACTCCTATTTCTTTTCTGAGAGTAATACGATACTAGAATATTTAGTAAAGAAAAAAAATGTCAGTGGGTTTTGGAAGGGCTGGATTTAGTATGTCTGTATGCGTCTGTGTTTGTGTTCCTCATTTTGGTGCTTGTGTATGTTTTTTTGGTGTGTGTGTGTGTGTGTGTGTGTGTGTGTGTGTGTGTGTGTGTGTGGAGTGCAATGGCTTCCGTGATAGCAGAGTGGAATGGGTGTGGCCGCCCAAGGGTGGGTAGGTTGGGAGGGAGAAGGAGACTGAGGAAGAGACAGAATGGGACACGGAGTAGAGGAGACAAACGGAGAGAGAGAGAGAGAGAGAAGCAGGAGAAATATGGCGTGGGGACAAAACCAGCTAAAAAAAAAAAAAAAAAAAAAAAAAAAAAACCGAAGTAAAACAAATGAACGAAATGAATGAAGGTCCATGGAAGAAAAATGAAAATGTAAAAGAACAGAAAAAAAAAAGTATGAAGGCAAAGGAAAGTAGAAAAAGGGAGACAAGCTAAACAAAAATAAAAACAAGGAGGGAAGGAACAGAAAACGCGGTATATACAAAAAATGGAAGGATAATGTAAGAAAAATTTAAAGTCTATGGTCTTGTATATTCTCACCATCTCCAGACGATTTTATTCAGCTTGGGAGAGGCCTGTCGAAGTGGAGGGGTTAGATAGAGACCTCATTAACCCATTCACTACAACGGCGCTCTCCTAAGCTGGACAAAATCGTCCTCCAACAGAAAGAGTGAAACGCAAAGACATTCGGGGTGAGTTGAATCTAAGCGGAAAAAAAAAAAAAAAAAAAAAAAAAGACGGAATAAATAAAGTAAAAATGGTAGCAATGAAGAAGGGATAAATGAATAATAACTGAGAACAAGAGATATGTCCGAAATGAAGAATAAATAAAGGCAAGAACGAAGGCATAAATGGAGGAAATAACACGCACGATTAAGGCAAAAATAGGACAGGAAGGAACCCATGAATAAAGGAGGAAAATGTGAACGAAAGGTATAAGTTAAGCAAAAATAAAGTCAAGAAAGAAGGAATGAATGAAGGAAAACAGATCCAACAAAGGCAACAGGGATGAAAATCAAGAAAAAAAAAATACTGTATGAGAAGTAAGTGCAAATGAAAAAAGAAAGGGAAGAGGAAGGCGTATGTGATGCAAATGATAGGCTTCGACGCACACGGAAGGGAGTGCAGTAAAAAACCATTCAATCTTACTCCCTTATCCACTACCTGGAGGAAACGAAGTAAGAAAATAAAGTACTGAAGGAAAACTACGCGAAGTAAGGAAGGCGGGAGTGATGTAACTGCTGGGTTTCGACATACAAGGAAGGGAGTGCAGTAAAACCGTTCAAGCTCACTTCCTTATCCACTTCTTGCCCCCATACGCATAAAGACAGAGTTCATCCAAGGTGGCACACACAAAAACGTCTTAAAAGTCTCTCCATTATCAATCATTGGAAAACTTTCTGGAGGCCTTACAAGGCCTTCTACTTGATGATTCACAGTTCTGACGCCCCATAATATTTGAAACATTTTCGATGTGAAATTTGGCACTTACTTTTTTCATTTCTTTGCAATTTATCCACAGTTACAAGTTTTGAAACCGGTATTATTCAGTGTTTAAACATAACTGATCCCGGTGTTCCAAACCGGCGAATTTTTGGTTCAGCTTATCCTCTGGTATGTTTTTTTTTTTTTTTTTTTTTTTCCGCAGACCAAATGAGTAGGGTTTATTTTTAAATATCTTTCCCTTATAATGACTCCACAACCAGGGAAAAGTACTGAAGTAAGTCATGAGAAAAATTATGATGACGCTGTCAGTTGTCGAGTACGGCATGATCACTGGCTAAGTGCAGTTGACCAGGTGATGGCCACAGCACCGCGATGGTGGAAGAACTGCGTTTCATTTCCAGCCTTCCATTCTTTCAGTTCGAATGCCACAGAGTTCTCAGATACAGTATATGACTGACACAGACTTAAGTTTGTTATAAGAAGTTTCACTTAAATCCGTTCAGAAATAATGGATATATTGGCGTTATTCTGGACCTCAGAGTAGTGATTCACACTGTAGTATCTCTTCCTTATTTATTCATTATGCACATTACACTTAAATACTTTCTTTTTTGTGTTTATTATGTGGTGTTGTAGAAGAACGGCTTTACGTTGAGGCATCGATATAATCGGGTACATTGATTACAGAAACGTCTCTCAACTGCCTCAATTCTCAAACAGGAAGATGGTGCACTGCAATAGAAGGGCAGTTTCATCATGTAATCCACCAAGTTCACGTTCAAATAAGCCGTGTGCCACAACAACTTCTCTCTTGTATGCCACTCACGCCTCTTCATTACCGACACAGACTCCATACGATTAACAAAGATAAAATACTGACGCGTTGTATGCAAAACTAACTGGTAAGGAAGAGGTGGTAGGCAACGTCCTTAACCATTTCACTCTGATGACATATTTTTCGTTTTAATCCTGCCACCGAGAGACAAGGAAGGTTGCTTGCGATGGTGAAATATTATGAAGGCTGTGTCAGACCTCTCCAACTTAAAAATCTCCCCTAAGCAGAATTATCGTCTGAAGGTAGTATGAATAAAGTATAAGTCACTGGACTGAAGGAGGGAAGCCTTTCCATCACCACTAATAGCCCCTCCCTCCCCGCCTCCCAATTCAAGCTGCCCTCCCTCATGTACTCCTCATCTTATATCTCTCCACCTCGTTCCTGGGCGCGTATTTTCGTCGGTTAAGAAAGCCCCTAACGCCTCTTCCTTAGTGATTTATTTTTGGATATGGGTTGTTAATATCCCTTTGTACGTTATTTATGCAGAGTATGGCGATATTGGAAGGATTTATGTAACACGGAAGAGGGCAGTTATGTGTAAAATAAATCACTTAGGAAAAGGTGTTAGGGAGCTTCCTTAACTGGCAAGAATATTGGCCTTGGTCTTATTCTCACTTCCCTCACCCCTTTAGCCCGAGGACGTCTTTTATGATCTATCCTTGCTACCTCCAGACGATTTTACTCAGCTTGGGAGGCGTTATATATAGCATTCACCAGCCTCTTCACAACTAGAGGTCATCCTAAAACGGAATAAAGTCGATTGCTTGATTACCAAAAAAGTCCTGGGCTTGAAGAGGCTAAGTCCTTTGCTAGAATGAAGTTTTTTTTTTTTTTTTTTTTTTTGTTACTTGCAGACGATTTTACTGAAGTGAGGAAAGGTATCGCGTATTTCAGGGGTTAATGAAGCCTGTATTTAATTCCCCCACTTCCAAAATCTCTCCCAAGTTGAACAAAAGCCTTCGAAAATAGCAAGAAGAGAATACGGAAATAACAAGAAAAGAATAAGAAAGACAGTAGCTGAGTGGAGGAATTACCCAGACCTCGTGGTAAAGAAAAAAAAAAATGCTCTGTTTTACCCCAGGCGCCGTGTAGAGGCCGAGGTTAGGCTACCGCAGGCCAATAAATCTTAGGGTAGGTGATCGGCCCACGTCCCTGGCGGCATTACGTATCAGGTACAATTTCATCTGCCTCTTGGTGAATTAAGGAATAGGACTCGTGCAACGAAAGTGCACATTTTATTCAACTGGCTTAAAGGCCGCCTTTGGCGGCCTCCGCTCGATGTCAAAAGGACAGAAATGAGTCATAACTCGGCAACCGGTGGCCCGATTAGACTGGAAATTGTTTTTTTCTTCAAGTTAAAGCATTTTAACGGTAACCTCCTCTAATAAAAATTACGCCACGTTGCGCCGTTCTTGCTGTGTTACAGTAACAAACAAACCAACAAACATACAGAAATCGGATCATTATAATATAGATGACTGTAATGCATGCAGTCATTTTATTTCTTCCTTTATTTTCATCTGCTGCGTTTCATCAACATTTCATCTGTCTACGTTTTTAATTCTGTTTAGTTTGCCTGCTTCACCGTATCTTTATTCATCTATTTATATCTTTATTCATGCATGTTTCTTATCATAGAGCAATAAGATACGATTATCCTATATGGTGGCGGGATTTACCGCGGCCAAACCTAAATGTCAGTGAAGGGTCATATTTTTCTCAGGATCTTTTTAATTATCCGACCTATTCTATCTCAAGGTAGTATACGGGACTCTCTGAGAAACTGTGTACGTCTTGTAAATATTTCTGAGACGTTCTGGGATGAGCCAAAACGAGATTAATGAGGATCCGAGTGAGATTAGTGGAGGGAAGATCATTTAGTACCTGCCGCCCGAGAACGTCTTTTTCACCTTTTTTCAGCTTTATTTCTGGTACCCCTAGAAAAGTTAATTAGATTTGGGGAGGCTTTTTGTATTTTTTTTATCCTTAACTACAAATGATCTCTCCTCAGCTGAGTAAAATTGTCTAGTGATGGCAAGACGATTATGTTCCGATCTGCAGGAGTTGGATATAGCATTCAGTAACCCCTTCGCTACATGAGTTCTCCCTAAGCTGAGGAAAATCGTCTATTGATGAGAATAGACTAAACGTCACCACAGGGAAGAAATAAAAAATGGTTTATCTGAGGACCAAATGGATGGGAGCCAAAGTACTGTACATGAAAAAACCAACACGCTGATTTAGATAGGGAGAACAGAGAGGGATTAGTGTCAGGTCAGAAGACAGACTGGAGACTGACAGACTGATTAGGAAGATTTATTAGAATGGACTGGCTGGAAGAAGAAGCAGATCAAGAACAGGGTACAGGGACAAGGTCTGGAGGACAAAAGACGTGTATGAGCATGAGGTCGTTGGAAGAAGAGGTAGACCGAGAATGTGGTGAAGGACTAAGGTGGAGGGGAGGGAAGTACATGAGAGGGGCTATATGAATGGTGAGTTAGGTGGTACGAAGAAGTAAATCAAGGTGCAATGATAAGGTGGATGAGTTCATGGGTGCAGGTGTGCAAGTCAGGTGGCTGGGGAAAGAAGAAACAGGCCGATAACAAGGTGCAATGATAAGGAGGGTAGAACATGGGAGGAGGTGTAGGAGTGGAGTGGTCAGTAGAACAGTTAGACCGAGAACGAGGTGTTGCGACAAGGTGGGGGAGAACAGAGGAGGGAGAGGAGGAGGAGGGCCAAGGTGTGCGCGGAATACAAGAGACTTTTTTTTTTTTTTACAGAAGAGGTAGAGGTACATAGATAACAAGGTACAGGAGAACACAAAGACGGGTGTATGACAGTGGGTGAGAGTGGGGTGGCTGGAAGAAGAGGAAGACCAAGAAGGAGGTGGAGGGAAAGGGTAGAGGAGTAGAATGGTTGGAGAGGAAGATGTATGGCGAGACACAGGTTCAGTACAGAGGCGTGAGGTGAGGGGGAACACGAAGGGGGTCACACAAGTGGGAGTTATTCTTAGCTTCAATAAAATAATCAAAGGCGTCACCAAACAGAAGAGGAGGGTGAAGACTAGCTATTTCCCTTTACTATCAGGGGTCTTATGAGCTGAGTAAAATCGTTTGGCGACGGCAACAAAACAGATAATACACCTAAGGAGGCCAGGTACAATAATGAAGTGAAGATGTTTGTCTGGTAGTTGTGGGAAGCGCGGCAGTTGGGTGTTAGTTTGTGCTGGTCATTTATGGAACTCATCATGAGAATAAAGGTATGTGTGGCTTCTCCTTTCCACTGCTGAATGTGCTCTGTAACGCGGCATGCAGGTTAACTAGATATGATGTTCAGGACTGATTCATATATAACCACCAGGAACTGAGGACTACCACACACCGTCGTCTTCTCAATTTCAACCACTTCACTCCGATGATGTATTATATATTCTAGCAATGCTGCAACCAGATCATTTTATTAAACTTCGGAGACACCTGTCAAACTGGAGGAATCAAACCAACCCTTTATAAACATCATTACTACTTGGGTACTCTCCGAAGTTGAATGTAACTGTCTGGATACAGTAAAAATATAATGATAATAATAATCTGATAAAAAGTTTCAAGAACACGCGTGAAGCTGATACTGAAGAGGCATCAGCCCAAGGTCGAAGTATTTATTTTCCTTCTTGTTGCTGCCAGACGGTTTTGTTCAACTCCAGAAGGACCTCTGTTACTGAAGAAAAACTGAAGGCAACATTTAACCCCTACAGTTCGAAAAACCTCGCCTATTCTGAATAAAATCGCCTAACTGAAGCAAGAACAAAGCAAACCTGGCGTGCTCGGTCTGAAGGGGCTACAGGGTGTGGTCCTGCGATTAACAAATCGCGTCCTCCCACCTGCGTTGTGGTGGGTGACTGGCAAAAACCACACCGACACTAATATTCACTGGATACAACACAGCAAGGCGGGGAAAACACACACACACACACACACACACACACATACACAAGAACTTGCACTGCTTTAGTACTTAGACACTGCACTGTAATAGCGCGCGCGTGCGTGAGTGCGTGCGTGAGTGCGTGTGTGTGTGTGTGTGTGTGTGTGTGTGTGTGTGTGTGTGTGTGTGTGTGTGTGTGTGTGTGTGCGAGAGAGAGAGAGAGAGAGAGATGAAGAAAGGGGAAATACTTGCCAGTTAATCTATAATGGTAATAATGGCCATCAGTGTTTAAAAAATGGACCAGAAACTAAGGCAAGTAGAGAAAGTTTGGAAAAGACAGCAAAGGCACAGTAACTCTTATAAACTTAGTAAAAAAAATTAAGGAAATGTTTGAAGAAGAAGAATGTGCAGTCTTCTATAGGCCACTGCAGTACAGGACTTTTCTATTACGAAGAGTTACAGCCAAGAACCTTCCCACGATAGTTTGGAGCTGGGAGGAGGTGTAAGAAGAGGATGCATGCAAGTGAGATAGCTGGTGTGACGCAGGAGTAAACCTTCACAACTTCACCGTGATGAAAACTGGAGAGTGGCTATTTAGACAGCGAGGGAAGCCAAGAGACTGAGTGTTTCTGGTGGAGAGGAGTCGGAGGAGGGGGGGGTGTTCTGCTAAGGGTGTGCAAGGGCGGCATCATCTCAGCTGCGAAAAAGTGGCTGAATGTATGTGGAGGGCGTGACTGTGAATCCCTGTAGCTCGCAGGAAACAACTTTTTGGCCACCCCATGCTAAAGCTGCTCCACCCTGTATCAAGAAAACTGGGCTCTGGCCTGGCGTTTAAGGACGACCTAAATGTTTGTGTCTTAATCTGTCCTTATGGTTCCAGTTTTGGATTATGGCAGTTACCCGCCGGTGTGGTTTGGTAACCCACCCACACGCCCAAACACTGTGCCACACCCTCACCTGTTATCCGTTGTGCACTAGTACCCTCTGTCTATACACTGGACTATTAAGGACACCTGATTTACGAATGGTTTCATATTTATAAGCATTCTTGAACCTGAGTTGTGTATAGGACTGCTTCTTTATTCCAGTATCTTCAGTCATACAGTTACCATACACTTCACCTTCAAATTAGAGTGGTACATTCAAGTGTTCAAAAATAAGAAAAGCATGAAGATTTCTGATTGTATTAAATTGTCATACAGACCTGTTTATCCTTGAAACTGGTTAAGGTCTTTCATAATTACGGGCCCACGTTTAATGATATATGGAGGGATTATATTGGTGTGTGGACGAGTCGTTATGGGGTAAGAGTGCAACATAATGCTGCACTTACCCCATATGATGGAGAATGATTCTCCATAGACAATTTCTCAGACTGTCCTTTACAACAACTGGGAATCTACTCTCTCTCTCTCTCACACACACACACACACACACACACACACACACACACACACACACACACACACACACACACACACACACACACACACACACACACACACACACACACACACACACAGGAGCTTCCAGTCATCTTCACTTCATCCTCTTTTCCCCCTTCTCCTTTCCCCCCTCTTGCTCTCCCCTCTCTCCTTCCTCCGCCTCGTCCTTCCCCTCACTCTCCTTCTGCCCTCCTCCCCCCATCCCTTCCTCTCCTCCCTCCCCATCCTCTCCCTCTCATCCTCCTTCCCCACTCCCTCTCCTGCTCTCCCGTCTTCTTCCCTCCCTTCAAATAACAACCTCTCCCTTCTTCGCTCTTCAGCCCGAGGACGCCATTTATTTATTCCTTCTGCTGTTAACAAGCGATTTTATTTATTTTCAGAGAAACTGCAAATTAGGGAGTAATATACAGTCTTCAGCAACCTCTCAACTATACTCCTTTTACTCTAACTTGGTCTTAAATTGCCATCTCTTCACATTGATTGCTCGGTTGTGACAATAGACTAACACTGGAATATGATGCTAATCACGAAGAAGTGCTGTGGAACGGATGCAGGGGAGCAGTATTGTCTTTTTCTGCCAGTGAACTACATGAAATCAGCTGCACAACGACAAAAATCTGGGCCATGTTAGAGTAAAAACAGTATACCAGTGGGCTCTATTAAGCTGAATGAAATCGTCCGGTAAAATTAAGGATATACTACAGAAATATGGCATTGTGGCGAGGTGGCTGACCCATTCATGGTCGAAAGAACTCTAGTATTCTATTCCGGATAACACCAAACGATTTTGTTCAGCTGGGGGTGAACACAGGAGCACGAGAGAGTAAATTATTCCTTAGTTCCCCTCCGTTTCCTTCTGTTGCTCCTTACCTTTTTCCGAAGTTCTTTCCTCTTTTCATTTCTCTTAAGGTCTCCTTTCCTTTCCCCTCCGATCACATCCCTCTCTAACACTTCTCCACCTCTCTCTCCCCTCACCGTCCTTCTCTCCTTCTCTCACCGTCTTCCTCTCCTTCTCTCACTTTCCCCCCTCCTCTCCATCTTTCTCTTCCCTCTCTCATTCCCTTATAGTCACGCGTCTTCACCCCTTCATATAAAACCCTTCTCAACCCATTCTTACGTCTTCACCTTCCCTTCTCCCTGCTTTCTTTCCCCTTCTTTTTTTCCCACATCCTCTATCTCCAGTCATTCTCCATTCTCATCACTGTCCATCCTTCCCCTCCCCCTCCCTCTCTATTTCTCTTTTCGACACTACATCTCCTTCGTATATTGAATACTGTACCGTCTTTTTCCATCCAGTGAACACCAACCATTTACCACCATATGTTTTGCGTATCTCAGCCCTGGTTCTGATATAACTGTAAATGTAATAGATATATGAAGGTGATATACAGAAAAACGATTTAGGAACAAAATTAACTCCACCAGTTTCGCCAATGGGTATCTTCAGAGGAAATAAGTTGTCATAATACAGAGGACAGAGTTGTAATTTAGCTAACTTGTTTTACTTCCCTCGATTTTCTCCTCTTCACTTCTCTGCCTTTTCCTTTCCTCCTAACCTTTGCTTTTCCTCACGTCCCCCTCCCTCTCTTCCTTCCTTTTCCCCATCCCTCATTCTCCCTCTCGTCCTTTTCCTCTCCTCTTCACTTCCCCTCCTACCTCTATCCCTTCCTCTCCCCCTCCTCGTTCACTTCTTCTACTTCCTCTCTTCCTTTTTCTCCCTTTTTCACATCATCTCTTACCTTTCTCCTCTTCCTCTCCTCACACCCTCATCAGTTCCTGTTTCCCTCTCCTCTCCCTCTTCCTCTCTCCGTTTTTCCCCACACCCTTCTCCACTTCTTTCTCTTCCTTCTCGCCCCCCTTCCTCCTCTCTTTCACTCTTCGGATTCTCCCCACTTCTTTTCCATTTCTCTCCCTTCTCTCTCTTTCATTTCTCTCATTCCCCTTTTCCCTCTCTGTTGCTGCTTACTTTGATTTGAACTCCCTCTTCTTCCATCTCAACTCCCCCTCTCCTCTCCATTACCACATCTCACCCCCACTCCCCTCCATCCCGCTTTCTCCCCCTCCCCATCTCTCGCTTTCCTCTCCACTTCCCCCTCCTGCTGCCCTCATGAATACCATTTCTCATCCTCCCAACCCCCTCCCTTCCCCTTCCCTTTCTTCCCCTGTTTCCTTCGTCCTTCTCACTCCTCCTCTCTACATTTCCCTTCCACTTCCCTCTTTCCCTTCCCCTCTTCTCTCCTCCTTTTCTCTCTCCTTCTCCCTCACTCCCCTCTTTCTCCCCTCTCTACCTCCCCCCTCCCCCTCCCCACAGACCTTGGTGACCGAAGGGAACTCCCCGTCTGGCCAAAAAAGCCCCCTCTCCCCGTCTTCCTCCCCTATCCCACTTCCCTCACTCTCCCCTCACCCTCCCCCCTCCCCTCCCCTCCCCTCCCCGCTTCCCCGTCCCTCCCTTCGTCCCCACCCACTGCCCCAGGGCACCCCACCCTCGCGTATCCTTCCCCCGTCACGGCAAACTCGAGCGTAACACAAGGTAACGTATCACAGTCGCACACTAAATGTAACGTAACACCAAAACCTAACGTAACAAAGTGCAACATTAATCGCGTATGCTAGGCAAAAGTCGGTTTCGAGGAGGAGGAGGAGGAGAAGGAGGAGGAAGAGAAGGAAGAAGAGGAGGAGGAGGAGGAGGATCAGCGCCCTAACCCAATTTCCCACGTTCAAACAGGTTGAGTGAGATCTACTGCAAAAAGCCTCTTTCCCATTAGGAATGTGAATCAAAGGAGAAAGAAAACCCAAAATAAAATCCTCCTCGTCCTCCTCCACCACCCACCACCACCACCACCACCACCACCACCACCTCCTCCTCCTCCTCCTGCCCCATTTCCCAAGAAACAGGACATGAATGCGAGAGGGAAGAGAGGGCTGTGAATGGTTAAGTCGAGGTGAGGTTGCGTCAGGAGTGGTTATACCGCTATGGCTGGTCAATATGCTCACGGAGAGGCTGGCGAGAGGGGTAGAGGTAAAGGTGCTGAGAAGATGGACAAGTACGGTATACATATAAGCCATTTTCCTTACGGCTGGTGCGCTTAGACATTGTTATTCAGGCAGCCACCAGAGGATTAGGTCAATATGTAGGGTGATATGGCCTGACAGGGTGAGAAACGATGCTGGAAGAAAGAGGTGCGAAAACAGATGTATATAGCATAATGGAGAGCGTAGACCACGATGTGTATATGCAGAGAAGAGGTGATAAAAGAGGGGGGGGGGAATATACTGATAATGAGTCTTGGGGATGAGAGGAAGGAGACCAAGAAGGCGTAAGGATGGTGTTAAAGAAATCTTGAATCATAAAGGTGTCGGCATCCAGCAGTGAGAGGCGAGTAAGGAAAAGACTGTGTAGTACTTGATGGGATGACTCGCTATCAGTGATCGATGAGCGGCAAGACGTAGTGCGACTGGGGTAAACCGTAAATCAGCGGGCCTGATTGTGCACTGCTTAAGGCTGCTACATACCTTCTAAATCGATGGTCTCCTACGGTCCTTCTAGTATCCACTTTTTTGGGTTACATTTCTCGCTAAGTTTAACCTTCAGTATCGCAATTTTCAACTATACTTTTTGGTCCGCTTTTTCCCCCCTAATCTCAGTACCACAGAAGCACGAAAACCGAGAGACTGAAGGAGAGTAAATGAGGTTGCCATCTCCTGTTATCATGCACCACTTCGCCAGAGCAGGAAACAGGAAGCAAGGGAGAGAAAAAAAAAGAAAAAGAAAATCTATTACTGATCCTCCCTTTTATTTCAGTGCACACGCCTTCAAGATCCCGTTCATTGACATCATAAGGGGAAAAACTGGCCAGGGAGCGAGATAAGATAAGGGGAAATGACAGGATCTCTCTCTCTCTCTCTCTCTCTCTCTCTCTCTCTCTCTCTCTCTCTCTCTCTCTCTCTCTCTCTCTCATACACACACACACACACACACACACACACACACACACACATACAAAATCAGGCTTAACGGTATCATTATTTACGAGAGAGAGAGAGAGAGAGAGAGAGAGAGAGAGTACAAGGAAAAGAAATAAAGAAAAATAGTAACAAAAAAGAAAGAGGAGTACAATAAGAAATAGTAATACATGATAAGGAGCAGGAATACACGGAGGAGGGAGAGAGGTACATCGAGAAAGAGAAGTACAAGAGGAAGAGGAGTACATGAAGGAGTACGAGAGGAAGAGGAGTACAAGATGATGGAGAGGAATACAAGAGGAGGAATACAAACAGGGAGGATTACAAAAAGAGGAATACGAAGAGGAAGAGGAGTACAGAGGAATACAATGAAGAGGAATACAAAAGAAGAAAAAAATACAAGTAGGTGCGGGTGGCCAAGAGGAAAGAAGAGTACAATGAATGGAGGAATACAAGAGGGAGAGGAGACAGGCTTCAAGAAAAGGAATACAGAGAAGGAAGCAGGGGGGAGGGGCAGAGAGCAATGAGGAAGACAAATTGTAGGGGGAACTATACCGCCTTGGATGGGAAATGTCAAGGCCTCTCCAACCATCTACCCAGCCATCTATCTCCCTGCATCTATCTCATCATTCGTCTACCTACTCTTTCTATCCATTCATCTGTTTATTTATCTATCAACCCACTTAACTGACTTATATAAATTCTCCGACAGACTCAATGGAGGTTAAAAATAAGGGTCAATAAGGGTGGTTTTTATGCAGGTATCAAGGAACGTGTGGCCTTAACTTGCATCACGTGATTCAGGCAGGAGACTAGCAAGGACTCCAACCCATGACCCTTCCTCCCTCTCTCTCTCTCTCTCTCTCTCTCTCTCTCTCTCTCTCTCTCTCTCTCTCTCTCTCAGGGATCAAATTAACCCCCCTCAATCCGATGTCACACTGCATTATTCCACTTTGCTCTTACAACCACTGGACGATTTCTTTCAGCTTCAGGTTTACTTTACAATCAGGGGAGGTTTCATACAGCCTTCATCAACCTTCTCACTGTAACAAGTCTCCCCTACGCTGAATAAAATCGTCTGAAAACACAAAAAAATAGTATGTAACCAGTCTAAACAGGCTAACTACTTCGCTAGGATGTCTTTTATATTCTTTCTTTCACCAGACGATTTTGCGCTGCTAAGAAAAGACTGACTTGAGGGGTTTAGATACTTCATTAACCCCTTCACTACTAGACGGTTGTTCAATGCTGCATAAATCCTCTCGGTATCAAGATTAGTATATGAAGACGTCATCGTGCTGAAAAGATTAAAGGTAGACTGGGATGCAATTAGGACTACAAATAATTAGCAAACTATTTAATTTTAATGGAAGGAAAGACTAAGCATCTCTTCAGTCAACTTTCCTTTTTCTCTTTCTTTTTTTTAACCTAGGTCACTCCCACAACTTAAGTACTGTCGTGGTTGCATAAAATTTAATAAACCTTAATTATGAGGTGAACATGAGCTTCCTTGTTTGTTAGTTAAAGCGACCCTCCAGTCTAACCACAACCCGCCATCATGTGAGCTGAAGAGTTGAGAATCTTCCTTATATCAGAGAGAGAGAAAAAAAAGCACGACAATTAGGTAGAATAAGGACCATAAAGGGGACTGGGATGGAACGAGGGACAAAACATTATCAGAAAAGCAGGCTGGGTGGAACGAAGGAACACCCATGCCTAGTGGATGGAATAATGGAATGGAATGAAGGCTTACATAATGGATTGGAGCAACAGGAATGATCAAAAAGTAGCCTGAGGTTAAATGAAAGGCCGCACATTCCATCATCATCAACCTGACTTTTTTTTTTTTTTATCGCCCTCACCTAAGGATAAGAGGAGGTTAAAAAAAAAAAAAAATAGCCGCCTCTTATATCTGAACCTTGGCGCATTTCCACATGGCTGCCACCGTTCAAAGTTCTGCCACTAAATTGCCATACATTCGTAAAATAAATGAATAAAATAAACTAAAATTAAGCTGTAAAGGACTGCAATTCATCTTTTTTAAAAATAAGTAAAACTGGGATGAAATAGGAATGTTGCTGAGATAATGAGCTAGAACCAAACACCACAGCAACAACGAGGCGCGCACACACACACACACACACACACACACAACCTACCTCTCTCTCTGTATCTCTCTATATCTATCTATCTATCTACCTATTTATCTATCTATTTATCGAGAGAATATAAGGACGAGGAGAAACAAGGAACAAGGACCGATCACTTAGCACAAAAACAAAAAAATAACAAACAGATAGCAGGATGTTGGGCTGGGTAGCAACAAGAACACATACTAAGCTAAGAATATTAAGACTAGAATGAGAGAGAGAGAGAATATTTTTTTAATGGAATAATGAGTCTGAACTGATGAAATTAAACAATGCAAGGTGAAGAAATGGATGCGTGGATGGACTGATGGACTGATGGATGGATGAAAGAATAAGAATGAAAATGGATAAACTTACTGGAAGTAGGTGAAATATCAATCATGAATGGAGGCAAAGAAGCAGAGAACTAGATGAAAGAATAGATGGATGCATTAATGGATGGACGGGTGGATGGATGGACAGGGTTATGAACGAAGAAGGACACGGTCTGAGTGATGGACAGTGGAATGAAAGAATGAGACTCAATTATTAATGGATGAATGCAGAGATGAGTGAATCGATGAATAAGCAGACAGATGAACGAATGAAACAGAAGAAAATATGCAACGTAAGATCACCAAGGAGAGAAAAAAGAGAAGATGACGTAATCGATGACGTATGCAAACACCAGACTAATATATTCAACTTTAGAGGGATTTTTTTTACTCGAGGATTTAGATACAACCTTCGCCTTCCCCTTCACTTGTCTGTCCAAAGCTGAATAAAATCGTCTGGTGGTAGCACAATAAAAATGACATGATCGTAGCGGAAGGGGTTAATGGAGAGATGATTAGTTAACTTTTTAATGACTGGATAGGGAATGACGGATGGTGGGAGTGAATGATGATGGTGGTAGGGTATTAAAGTGTTTTTGTGGTGCATAATGGCGTGGTTACATAAGATGGTCACCCTCCCATGCCCTTATCTTCACCTTCACACACACACACACACACACACACACACACACACACACACACACACACACACACACACACACACACACACACACATTTCACAAATACTTCACACTACAACAATTACCATATGTACAGTTCACATTTACACACCTGGAGCCAAAAAATGAAATATCCAACTAAAAGTGTTAAACGGCTGCTTTCATTATCATCATTATCACTTTTAACACTGCCACTCCCGCTACCATATGTTTATCATCTGCGTCTATTCACCTCTACAATCACCTTCACAACTCATTATGAACAGTATCAGTTTTATTGCAAGTATTATCTTTTATCACTATTCAATATCACCTTTATCACAGCTCATTATGTATGGCATCGGTTCCGCTGACAGTATTATATTTTATCTTAATTTTTATCTTGCATCACAGAAACGACCTGCGGTAAAAAGACGTGCAACAGGACAACCATACCCTAAGGCAAAAAATGAGGAACGTCTGGACCGACGGGACACTCCCAGGCAATAAACACAGCAGCCACCCCGAATTTAGTCAAGCTCCACCCACACCAGGCACAAAAGAACCAGCAAATGATGGTAATCCCCGGCTTAGAGAAAGAGATAAAAAGATGAGAAGTAGTGAAGAGCAGACTGAACTGCGCCTCCTACCCTTCAACAAGGCCCTCGAGGCAATTCCCCAGTCTCCCGTGTCAGTCACCTACCAACCCCTCTGCCAAATTTGCTTCAGACACGGCCCCTCCTGGATTTCCATGGACATATTTCCAGCTTGTGAAAAAGGCACTGAACGAGATGAATCATCAGTGAAATCCTTGATGCAAGTAATAGTAACATGATTTCTCGCCAAAGTCGGTAGTGTTGCCCTCAGCAATGGCCCAGCACCTTGTAAAGGCGGCCCTGCAGAGGAGCAGGACCACCTTGATCTTCGGCAGTAGTCAGCAACAACACATAAGTGCCAGCTCCCACAAATTCATTATCACCCCACTACACCGTCCGTCGAATTCAAACGAACCCTCCAACACTAAACCTTCATCAGCAATCCTTGTGGCCATCATACTGCCACCCTGAGACCAGTGAAGGAGTACAAAGACCTAGGCCATCATTATTGCGGCTTAAGCGGGCATACACCTTCATCACTACAGCAGTTCACTTTTAAGAAATCCCATGACAGGCACGAAGCACCAGCAGAGACGTCTTTCTGTATTCGGACATGAAGAAGCAATACCTCGTCGTACCCTGAGTTCGGTTGGAGATGTGTCACTACCACCCCCCAACGTAAGAAATGTAGAGTGACCATTTCGCACATCTCGTCACAATGGGGGACGCCCCGCAACAACACCATTGCGTCAACATGTGCTCAGTGACCCGACCCCGTACCCTGCCTTGCATGCTAGGAGATATCAACAGTTCTCTCGTCATTTTAGGAGGCTCTCTGTACCTCTTTCTTAACGATTTGGTTTTCACATTTACACCTCGTTATTCTCTTTTGTTATTTATATCTTCTTCCCCCTGTCACAGTCTGCATAATTCACATACAAGGATATATCAGCACACCAGATAAGGTAATAAGCTGCTAAGGAAGACGTGCCAGGGAGGTTCCTTAAGCAACGAGAATACGAACCACCGTACCCAGAATTGTCTTTATTTTAGCCCCTTGACTCCCGTGACAAGTTTTTGTTTTTATTCTTGCTCTCTTCAAACGATTTCATTCAGATCAAGAGAGAGTTTTTGAACTGGAGGGGCAATTGTAGCTTTTACGAACTCTTGCTGATAAGATATAACTTTATACTTATTGAAATCATTCAGAAATAGCAGGAATAAAAAAAAGAAAAGTCACTGAAATGAAGTAGCTATGGGACGATTTGAGGACTTCCTCTGGGGAATTCCCTAACTGTATATGTTCTGTCCATAATTGCATACCAGATACCCCGTAAGTGTATTTGTATATTTTCTCAGTAAGTCCAGAATACTGTAACTTTGTGTTTTCACTCAACTTCTTTGCACGGTATTTCGGTGTTCATGCATGATTATCACCATCATCATCATCATCATTATGACTATTTATCGCCTTTATTATGATTATTATCCGTTTTCATCTTCATACCCATTATCTCTATCATCACCATATGACGAATAAGGCAGAGCAGTGGATGTTGGATGTTCCTACTGAGAGAGAAACTGATGTGGAAATGTGCTGCTGTTTGTAGATTATACTGGTCTTTTAAGTGAAGATGGATGGCTGGTACAAGACTTGGCGAATAAGTTTGGAAGTGTGTGTACGAAACGAAATTTGAATGTACCAAGGAGTAAGATTATGGATTTGGGGAAGAATGAAGTCATGAAGTGCGTAGTGCGGGTGAATGATCAGAAAATGGACCACGTGAGCGCCTTCCGATATCAAGGCTGTGTGACAAGCAAGGATGGGAGTTTAGAGGGTGAGGTGCAAGAGAGGATACAGAAGGAAGGACGAGAAGGTAGCAGGTACAATGAGGGCGATAACAAGGAATAGGGTGGTGAGTATGGAGGCAAAGAAGTCGTTGGATGACACTTGTGATCCCCACTCTAACGTATGGACGTAAAATTTGGATAGAAACCAAGAGTGACAAGAGTGAAAATGAGTTATCTGAGAGAAGAACAAGGAATTACATGGACAGACACACAGACGAATGAGGAACTTCTTGAGAGTAGTGATATTATGTGTATATGCTGAATAGTTTAGGATTACCCTACGCTGGCTCGGTGAGGTGGAGAGAATGGAGAATGAGAAACTGAGTAGGACTGTGTATGAGGTGGAGAGAGAGAGAGAGAGAGAGGCGGGGTGGGGAGGTATGTCAATAAAAGTGGTGTGAGATGTCAAAATGGCAGCCTGATGACAGAGGACAAGGAGACGTGGAGGCAATTTGTTCATGGCCATCCCTCTGACATTAAGGTGGCTGGCTGTGGACAGGTAGATTATCACTCACCACCAATATCAGTTGCACTGTTGTAGTCGTATGTAATAATTTTCTTCTTATCAGTACTCACCGCCATCACCACATCTACGTCAAGTTCACCATCATCATCCTAACTCTCACTAAGATGATGTTATTCATCTTCTAACCAGGCAACCACCAGATGATTTTATTCAACTTCATTAAGAGGAACCTCTAGTAATGACGGTGTTAATGAAGATTATATGAAACCCGCCCAGTTCGAGAAGTCTCTCCTAAGCAGAGGAAAATCTTCAGGAGACAACAGGAATATGATGCAACATGTAGAGGATACCAGCCAGACTTCATCTTTAGTATCACCTACCACTACCCCCTCAGGCTTCTTTGGAGGTAATAAATTGTACTGGCAATGGCCAAAGTATGTATTCTCTGCGTGTTTCCTAGTTTTACTATATTACAATTTTCTGCTGATCGACTCCCATCAGTTATTACTACCGTCATTTACTTAACAGTTCTGGGCGAGGAAGACATGGCTAATTTGTCCTGATTGCCCGCCAACGCTTCAGTCCAGTTTACAAGAGTGGCTTCCCGTCGCCTGAGGGTAAACATCCTTGGGTGATGCTGGCAGGGCGGTCATGTGAAGGGCAGGTTTTGTCCACCAGTCAGAGAAAAGCTCAGGCCATGAAGTCATCACGGTGAGGCGTGTGAACCACTTCAGGACATTACCATTATTGTGTAGAATAGTCTCACCACTTCCGTCTCTACCATCACTGCTACCATTAACCACCTCACCAGCCAGACACTATCTCCACAACCCCTAAACCACCATCTCTATTATCTCTAACACCACCACAACCTCATCACAGTCACTGCCACAACCACTGCTGCCACCACCCCCACATATCACACCACCACCACCCTCACACAGCCACACGACCACCACCCCCTGCCACACCCCACACCACCACTAGCAAATGTCACGTGATAATATTATGAGAGGTGACTTTTGATCTTTGCTACCATCCCTAATGATACCTCCTACTCACATCTCTAAAAAACTGAATTCCACTATCGGCCTATCCGTTACCATTCTAGCCTGGCTGGTTCTATCCATTTTCGATTTTTTTTTTTTACTGGGGTTATATTTGGAATCGAGGTGTTTCTCTCTCTCTCTCTCTCTCTCTCTCTCTCTCTCTCTCTCTCGGGATTCCCTGTTTCATATGGCTCCTACCGTATAAATATTGGTCCATGGTATTTCCTGCCTCATATCCTAGTTATATAAAAAACGAGAGAGAGAGAGAGAGAGAGAGAGAGAGAGAGAAATATAAGACAATGGAGAGCAAATTAACTTTTTATCGCGATCGACAAAGGGCAAAAACGGAAGCTTGCATAATCGCGGAACAAGACGGGTGAATATGTAGAACGAAGAGGAAGTGAGCGAGGGAGAGAAGAACTAAGGACACATACGCACAGAGAGAGAGAGAGAGAGAGAGGGGGGGGGGGAATATATAGATGTAAACATTGAAACATAAATCAATACTCAGGAAATCAACAGTCTTCTCAGTGCTGTCTTAAAATAACTTAACAACCATCAAAAGTCTTAATAAAAAACTAATAAATATCTCTGAGGGTTGGACTTTTCTGCAATTAATTCAGTATGCATTATGAAGACAGCTAATTTCCTGACGCAACAGGGGAAGGTATTAACAAAAGGAAAAAACGAGAGAAGAGGATGAGAATTCCATATCCAATCCAGGCTAATTTCACCTAACCTGGTACTGTGCAATCCTTTCGTCCTCTCTCTCTCTCTCTCTCTCTCTCTCTCTCTCTCTCTCTCTCTCTCTCTCTCTCGTATATGAATAACTCCAACTCTCCCCCTACCTTCAGCACAGTATGTGGGATCTGTATCTCAGTAACTTAGCCACCCTTGGTTGCGGTAGCTGCCCTTACATATACAACAGGTCTGTGGTAGAGGTCAGGCCTATTAAGTCTAAATGTTGTACGTCCCTCCTCACTCTCTTCTTTCCAGAGCATCACAATTTGTGGACACCATCTCTATGGTCACTTGTTGTGCAATGTTACACACAAAATAATTCATCAGTAAAGCCAAAATTTATCAATTTTTAAGGCTATTGGTCCCACCCCCATTCACACACCTGACACATAAGCACAGCAGATGCCATTTCTCACTAAACAAGCTGCCTTCTGCTGTGTACAACAAGTCTATGGCAAAAGCTATACATTTTCAAGGCTACAGACCTCCACTCCCCCGACACACTGCGGTTCGTGGAAGTTGTATCTTGGTAAATGGGGTACTAAAGCACCAGCTGTGGCAACTGGGAGGGGGGGGGGGTGCCACTACCAGTTGCACGTAGAAGGACTGCTGGGCTCAGGGAAAAGACTGTCTCATCTACGCCCGGAATAAAATACCGCTACATAAAAATAAATCCATCCTAACTTACTTAGCCTACCTTCCTGTTTATTTATTTATTTATTTACGTATTTATTTTCTTTGCGTGCTTCTCCTCTTAGCAATGTTTATCCTAGGGCAGCTCACAGTCTTTACTTTTTATATTGTTCTTGTGCATCGTAATTACCTGCATGTTATCAGAACACATTTTTTTTTTCTGGTTTATAAATCATTCCAGAATTAAGATCATGTCATTCCATTTTTTAAACTTAACTATATACGATACTTATTACTACAATCAGACTATCAAATTCAGCTAGTATGGACCGCTAGTAATCACATAGCACCTCTTGCTGTGCTTGGTTGTGTACTTGTCACATTAAGCGCCTCGTTTACGACTTTAAATGCTACAAAAATCTCTTACCCACTAACAAGAACTTGTACCTCTGACTTTATAGAGCAAAAATCTGATCAACGCGTCGCCTGCCGTCACTGGACCTGTACCTGGCATAATCATTCTTTAAGTTAGCCCTTTAATCCATCACTCATCACTCAGTGCATCATATCGTGTTATATCTGATGTAATTTTCGTGTACTGAACCATGTATTTATTTATTTATTTTGTTTCATTAGGGACGCCGAAGGTTTTGGATGGCAAGGTGTAGTAAAGTAGAGCAGCCTGAGATTATTATGCAATGTATGAATGTATGTATGTATGTATGTACATTTGTATGTATGTATGCGAAAACATTTCAGGGATGTTTGATCTGGTTTGGATAAAAACTGGAACACACACGTTATGTATGATTCTATTTAACTGGAGACGGATCAAAGGACAAGGCCATGGTTCAAGATCAAAGTTCAGAGCTCGGCATTATCTTAAGAATTTTTTGGGATAAATCTAGAAAGGGAAGAAAAGTATTTCAATTTTGGTGTAGATTTACCAAAGATCAAGGTCACGAGTCAAGGTTAAAGTCCGGATGCGGGCTCCCTGTGCCCTCTGAACACTTTTGATCTAGTATTACTATCTGTATATTACCATTCAGAGGAATAATATTAATTCTGATGATTGACTGGGCTATCATTTTTCTTTCAGATGTTTTTAAAATAGAAAATATAATTAATGTGCCAGTCATAGTTCAAGGTCCCTTGCCAGAATATGCCCCCTACATACAAACCCGGATATCACAAATTAAAAACTGAAGGATAATCTAACAGCCAATGCTCTATTTAAGCCATCCAAAAATAAGTAGATCAAAGCCTTTTCAACCTAGCCTGAGCAATAATAATTTGAAGAAAAGCATATAAAAAAAAGAAAAAAGAAAAAAAGAAGCAAACTCAGGGTGGAATATACAAGGAGACAACAAAGAGAGCTGAAGGTTAGTGAAATATTATTACAATGCCAAATGTGAGTCACCATCCCGTCTGCATCCCAGGCTGTTGGAGTTTTCATTTACTGACATTTTACATCACAAAACCTGGTTGGAGTCAAGGGCCAAAAGAGTTCTGTGTGCCGTTAGGACCTGCGCGCCATCACGTTCATATACAGAGTGGCCGCGTTCGAGCTGGTGGGTGTCAACAAACCAAAACACTGTAGTTGTGGCCGAAAATAATACATACACCTGTACACATTAAACTTTATCGCTTAATTCACTAGTACCTCTAATCCTACCAAAAAAAAAAAAAAAAAAAAAAAAGGACGGAATTAGGCATATTCAAACGTAAATAAAAGGGGAACCCCCGGATACAGACCTATGAGCTTCACGACTGTGAGCCGATAGGCGGAAGGCGGTACTGTAATCTTCCAGCAAAGTCTCACACACAGGAATCTTGAGCCCTAATGGGTTAAACAGACGACAACTGCTTAAGTAGATAAACAAACTGAATTCCATGAACATGCATTCTAAATACAATCAGCGTTCTTAGTATATACCTACCTGTAAAACTTATTCCTACACATAAAACTGAGACCCATTCTCTCTCTCTCTCTCTCTCTCTCTCTCTCTCTCTCTCTCTCTCTCTCTCTCTCCTTCGAATTTAAGCAAAAGTCGTGAGAAAGACAAAGAGATCGTTTAGTAATGTGCGTTCTGCTGCCATGATTCCCTTCACTACGGATACGGCTTTTCATTATATTCTAAATACCACAGAGGAATTTCATAGGGCTTAGGAGGGACTTTTCTTACTGTAGAGGACATGAATATACTGCCTTCATTAGTCCTATCAAAACCTTGTCTCCTCCTAAATGAATAAGAATAGTGTGTAGGTCCCATGAATTATCAATAAATAAAGAAATAGATATATAAATAAAATAAATATATGGTTTATTGTGGTGAAGGTGTTAAAGTTACCATCGTCCCTGCCCTTCTGACGTACAACAAAGTGACGCAACACATGATGGATACTTTACAATACCCGTTGGTTTTATCCCAAGTTGGCATCCTTCTTATTTTAGGAGGTAAAATATCAATTTTCTGTCTTATACATGGGCAGTATTCGTATGCACATTCACAATGAAATACAATACCTCTTTGTTTTATTCCAGCCTTCACCAAGCGATTGTATTCAACTTTAGGAAGCGTCTCTTGTAGTGAGGGGGTTAATGAAGGCGACATCGTACTACATCAGTTTGAAAAGTCTCTCAGCAAAATCAAAATATCAGAGGACAGAAACTTTAAAGTTCAAGAATATTTCCTCGGACTGAATGACTTAATCTTGGGACAAAACACGAAAACATCCGTGGCCCTTATCTACTTCTTTCCTTGGTGAGGCATACAAAGCAACGTCGATCGACTGAACATGCTGGATATGAAATGTTAACAACTTAGGTTATTAAAAAATGGAGACGCTGTACAGACTCGAAAAGAACACCCAGAAAGTGAATATAAAGCTAAGAGATACGATTGAAACTGCATTTTTACTACTGATCTGTGTATCAGTGGTTGAGTCACACAGGTCACAACAGAGGTTGTCTTCCACGTGAAACTATTCTGTTTGTAACTGACACTCAATAGTTTCGGAAACTCCGCTTTGCTGAGACAGGCAGACGAGACTGACACAACCACTCAGATATCCAATTTGCTGATAATAGGGTAGCGGTTGCGTAACGTTCCTCAGCTTCTCCACCACCCAGAAGGAGGAAGGTGGATCGCAGAAGGTCAACTTCAGCCTGTATTCCACTAGTTTTCCGTACAGATAAGCCTGGAGCAACAACAACAACATGGTAGCGTGCCATTCTCACCCCAAACTCCAACAAGCACCTATCTCCGAATGTGTCTTTGGCAGATGAGTCAATTCAAAGTTCCAGGAATTCATCTTACACTGCTTCCAGGTATGTTCCGCACGAGGTGGTTGGCAGGTAAGTGATTCTCACAAATCGTTCCCAAGGAAAATAATCTTTAAATTCTGTCTATCATGACTCTAGATTCTTAAGATTATTCTCACGGCCCCATGAGAATAAATCATGACCCTCAGTTTGAGGACCACTAATCTTCGATATCACACTTATCACACAATCATCAAAAACCAAACCAAGGGTAGAGGCAACACGTGCAAAACCAGTGGATCTGCTGAAGAAGGACACAGGCAGACCGTACAAGGTGATGGATCTACCACTGTCCTCCCTGACCATGCCATGCACTTCTTGCCCCTACATCCACACAAAGCAAGGACGCACCGCATCTGACGATATCTAGCTCAGGTGACGCTCAGAACAAGAGCTCATCCTTCAGCCCACAACGGCATACCTATCTCTTCTAGACGTCTCACACTGGGAGCTCAGGCCATACATCTGTGCTGAGCCATCTCATGCCTACAACCAATTATACGATGCCCTTTTCACCAGGCCATCTCACGTCCAGTTCACTGAACAATTTCACGCCCAGTTCACAGGAGCATCACAAGTCTAGTTTACTGGACCCTCTTTCATCCACTTCACTCGGCCTTCTCGTGTCTAACCACTAACTGGGCCATCTCATAACCACTAAGACGCATAATGGTACACAGTCTCCAAGGACATCATATAGACCCATCAACACCCTCGTTCTAATGAAAGAACTCGTCTCTCAACATTTGTGTTCTGTGACAGGGGACGTATCTCGTTCTGTTTTCAAAGACTGGAATCAAGTGGGGTGACACACCCAGCACCCAGGAAAGTAATAGTTCCTATAGTTCGTTCACCTTAATCTGACTCAAATTTTCTTCCTTTGGCAGCTTATTCCACGTATAGCTCAATATCTGAAAGACAGTGGTACGGCTCTACATCTCTTCCTTTCCACAGTACTTCACCGTGACAGCATCATATTCTAGTATATATTTATCGATTGTTACAACTTAGCATTCAAGATAGAGATGGTAATTTACAGATTAAATTAATGTGAAGAAATTATACTAGAGGAGACACCACTTCAAGCCAGGGGTGGGGTTCTCGACTCTCACAATTTGTTTCTGCAGGGAGGGACAAAAATGTGGAATCTTCCATGTCTCTTGTTATAGCGCAAAAATAATATCAGAGTTACGAAAGGAAAACTGTAAGCTCATATATAAGGCCAAACCCACTGCAAAGTTACTTCGCGGCCACAGTTACAACCTAAATAGTAAGGTTTACATTAAGGTCACTTTAAACCGTATAGTCTTATATTTTCCACTTGTTGTTGCTGTTGATGTTGTTGTTGCTTAACTCCGGTCTGTATGGTCATGCAGACTCATCAATCACAAGCAAGCAGCTGTATCCGTGGGGCCGTGCTACAGGTTCAGTATGGTACAAACACCGTGTAGAGAACCAGCACGCCCTTGTGGTAGACATCTAACCAGGGTCGGACCAGGGTTTTTCCCACGGGGAGGTGCAAGGAAATATAAGGAGGTCTGGCTTCCAAGTGGACGCTGCAGCTGTTCCACCCAGGGTGCACAGCATCACCACGTATAGGCTCCTCGTCAGTGCCTTTTCTACTTGTAATAACTCATCAGTGAATTACTTCACGGTACCTACCACAGCTAGCTAATCCGATGATAATGGGACTGTATTGTAATTTTCACATCCAATATTTATTTTTTCTTCTTAATCATAAACTTCATATCACAGACAGTCAATGCCATTAGTCATCTCGTCAAGCATCATCACGTTCATCATCACTATCAACACATTCACGGCACCCTCATCTTAATTATGATTTTCTTGGTAGCCTTCATCGCGGGTGGATTAGTGGTAAAAAGTACCCGTCGGAGCGATGGCCTTGCTTTGTGTACATGGGTTCGAAATTCTAAAAGGCGGCTGCAAGTTTTTCCATCATGTAATTGTTATGCCACCAGGTGCACTGGCTGGTCATCTACCTTTAAATATTCTGAATTAGAGTAGCCTTGTCTCCGATCCCCACACTTTTAACCATGACATTACAGTCGCTACTGTTATCCTCATCACCGTCTCTTCTATTAATCTTTTCCCTTTATCTGTACATAATCAGCATCATCATGTTCCTCACTGCCAGCTACACCTTCACTGCTGTTTCCACCCACATCATCATCATACCATCTCCATTGTCATCATATCCATAATCATCATCATCAGTTATTGTCGTGTCAATTACCCTCGTCATCATCACCTTCCTCATCATTATCCATTCCATCAACGTTACTGTCGTGCCATGAAGCCAAGAAACAGTTCCAATTTACTTTCTCTATCGCCCAATCTGTTTTTGCTATGAAATGTAGGGGCCCAGGACTAGGCTACGTAGTCCCGACATTTACGGCAAGGATGACTATTCACTCTTCCCTCAGTGACATAATGCTATATGAGCAATAACCTGCAAACACTCCTTGGATGTAAACCCGAATGGACAACATCTGGTTGGGACGCCTTAACACACTAGACCACCAGGCGTGTATATGGTTAAGTGGTTACACCCGACGTAGTACATGATTTCCTGGCCTATAAGGAATATCTGGTTTGTCAGTCACAGTACAGTCATTAGATGGTAGCTCTACATCAAATGAATGGATGGTGGGCACTCCTACCTACTCACGTAACAAAAACTTAATGCCATGAGCATGCTAGAACAATGCTCCCCGTCACAGCAACCGTTCCCTCCTTGCCTTTTCCAGACACTGGCTAAATGTCACCTGTGTGTGTGTGTGGGGGGGGGTATCGACAGTTCATTTCCTGAGATCAAGAACTCTTTCCACACACCAGCAGTTTGTCTACACACCTTCACATGTCACCCCTTGGTCGCACATATCGAAGTCTCTACTATGAGCTAGGGTTATCTCATTAGGACACATATGATGGAATTAGCGGGGATGTTTGTACATGTCGGTGAATCTGCGAATCAGTGAACATCGTTTTACCTCTTCAGAAGGAAGAGTTTAAGGTTCTGCACTTTACCCGAGTCTCTTAGTTTGTCTCAAAAAGGTTTTACAATAATGAATTTATTGTCGCTGGCGGTGATGTGCGCTCTATGAATGCTTTCTTGTTTGTGGTGTACAGTAATTCTTTTAGCCTCAAAACGTCATTTTTTTCCCCCTTCTCTTTTAAGAGACTTTTCTAACTGCAGAGGTTATGTAAAGCTTTCACTGACCCCTTCCTGTACGGGTGGTTTTAAATAAAATAGTCTGCAGGTAGCAAGAATAACAGATAAATGACGACCTTGAGCTGAAGGATTTAATGACACTGAGATCCTCATACTGCCTCCTAATTAAGCCGGTATGACTCACTTTTATCAGCATCAGCAGTTCGCTTCTCTACCAGTATGTGTGATTCACCGGGTCGGTCAGGATCACTTGATGGTCGTGATCGTCAGCTTTTACCCTCCCGGAAGGGAGCTGAGAGCTCATATAGTCCGATCTAAGGGCAAGGCTGTGACCTTCACACACGCACACACCCGTCCCTTTGCTCAAGGGAGACAGTAACCACCCACTTCGTCAGTGAAACTTTTCGCAACCTGAGCGAGGCGCGAACTCCCGTCCACCAGTTGGCAAGCGAGAACGTTACCACTGCACCAGCGAGCGGTGTAAAGCTAGACCTCATCAGATCATATAGCCCTGCTAGGGTCACAGGAGAGCGCTACCCCTCCCAGCACAACAGCCACCTGGCGGGGCTCGAACTCGGAACCTCACGATTAAGAGCCCGACACCCTACCACTGAGCTGTGTGTGTGTGTGTGTGTGTGTGTGTGTGTGTGTGGGAGAGAGAGAGAGAGAGAGAGAGAGAGAGAGAGAGAGAGAGAGAGAGAGAGAGAGAGAGAGTAGCGTAGCATAAACACTCGATTTTCCAAGAGGGCCTCAACTCCCATCCCCACCTTCACATCACTCCTGGCGCTGGACCGCGGAAAGATCACCTGTGGCCCACCTGCTCCACCAGACGTAACGGCCGGCGAGCCATTACACAACAAAGGTCAAAAGGACGTAAAAAGGTGCTCATGGAAAGGTCACGTCAAGGTTCAGTTGTGGTAGTCAAGGATGGAGTGAAGGACGGAGGTGTAGGGTGGAAGGGGAATTGGGACGGGATAAAGGTCGAGTTGGGATCAGGTGTGTATGCATGGAAGTGAAATGGAATGGATGAGCGTTTATGAGGATGGAAGGTTGCGTGGGATGGATTGGACGAGTGTGGATGAGGATGGAAGGTGGGGTGGGATGGAATGAAAGAGTGTAGATGAGAATGGAAGGTGGGGTGGGATGGAATGAAAGGTTGTAACTGAGATAGGATCTGACGGAAAAGTATAATTACGCTGGAAACAGAACAGAATAGAACATGAACTCAGTTACGCCTGATTAAAGCGGAAAAAAATGTATAATGTAAGGTGGAATGCGAAGAAATGGAAGACAGAAAGTGAATTACTGGAGCGGAAGGGAATAAAGAGCTAAAATTAATCAGGGTATGGAGGGACGGAACTGAACATAGGTCTGTGCTGGGTTGGAAACTGGGATAAAATATGGACTGATCTGGGATAATGAAAGAGAGTACATGCTAAGAGTTGGCTTGGGATGAACTGAAGGACTGCACCTGAGTCAAGATACGACAGAAAATTTTATACCGGAAAGAAGATTGGGACAGAATGAGGGACTAATGTTAACACAGCATGAAGTGGAAGAATATATGCTGGACCGTGGACTAAGACAGAATGAAGGACTGAAATCGAACTAGGAAAAATGGATGACAAAGTGCTGGAATAAGGACTGCCATAAAATAATGGTACTGCAGCTGAAACACGATTGTGCATGAGAATATACCCTGTCAAGTGGATTGGGATGGAAATAACAACGCAGCTGTGTCAGTATAAGGTAGGAAAATACTATATATATGATGGGGGGCGGGCTGGGATGGAATGGTGAACTGTACATGTAGTGGCTGATACAGTCGATAGCAGGAATTCGCTTTAAGTAACCACGCATAATACGATCCCACTAGTCTTTTACATGAAACAAAGTTATTCAGCGAAGAACAATTATATATAGTTACTTAAAGCACGTGAGTTAATTCTTTGGCTTACAGTGTTACCAGATCACAGCCCCATATCATACAAGGAAATTTGAAGCGAGTATTGTTGTCAACTGTACAATGGACTAGGGAAGACTGAGGGACCATGACTGATATCAAAGCGTAAGTCAGAATGGATTAAAAAAAAAAAAGTGCAGCTGCATCAGATTTAAGTGTCAGAATGTTGCATATGACGGAAGGTGGAATAGTATGGATGAAGAGCCTGCAATTTGGTCTGGATACGGTAGAAAATGTTGTTGTTGCAGTATATGGTGAAAGATAATGTAAACTGGAATTAAGATTACACGTAACTTTAGATCTGACTTACTTTTGGTCTTCACAATAAATTAAATCATCCGAACACCTGCAAATTTCATCAGAGCTTCACATATCACCCACTGTGCACCAATACCCACCGTCTATGCTGTGACTGTGATGGGGATATCTCATTTAGGACTAGTGTAATAGTGTTAGAGCGCGCGCGCGCGAGCGAGCGAGCGAGCGAGAGAGAGAGAGAGAGAGAGAGAGAGAGAGAGAAGGAAGTGAGGAGGGAGGGAAGGGTTTAAGGTCAATGAATCGGTCGTGACAGAATATTACGACACCACCCACCCACCCCCCAAGGCGCTCCATACTTCCTTCTCTCTCTCTCTCTCTCTCTCTCTCTCTCTCTCTCTCTCTCTCTCTCTCTCTCTCTCTCTCTGATTTACTTTCCTACTAATTTCTGAACTATTAATCACATTCCTCGACCGTATACCTGCGTCGAGTCGGCACAATCATCAAAACAGTCCAAACAGCTTATGATTTTCCAGCCTGAACTAAACATGAAGAAATTAGTTGCGTGTTTACTTCAGGGGACTTCAGGTATTGTTACGCCGATAGCTGTATGTCATTTCAGTCGTATTTACATCCAGCAGGAGCAATCGAGGTCATTTGTCGTTCATTTTTTGGACTTTTGGTCGACATAGGTTCATTCAGGCCATCTCGTGTTCAGTCAAGCCCTTAGCATTCAATCCGGCTCAGGTAGACTAGTTCAGGTTCATTCAGGATAATGCAGAACCAATTAGAAATGTTCAGAGTTAGGCACATTTCGATTCATCACTGCCACTTTACATCCCAGCAGACCCATCACATCTACTTCGGACTAGCTAGGTCATTTCAGGTCAGTTTACGGCAAGCCAGATCAAGACTAGATCCATTTATGTCATTTAGGTCCATTCAGATCCTTAACATCCTTTCAGGCTGTTAGTTGAAACAAGGGCTGTTCAGAGTCATGCACATGACATTCAAATCCAGTTAGGTTCATTCAGAGTTCTCCTATCTACTTAGGTCGAAAAAGATCGTATTAGGCACAGGCACACTCACTGCGATCAGTTCAGGTTTATTCTAGTTAGTTTATTTCATTTTAGCTATGCTCTGATCCCAGTAGATAAATTCAATATTACTTCAGGCAATGTAAGTCCTTACAGGTCACTTCTGCTCCACCATCTCCAGCTACGCCAACAGAGATATTTTCAGGTCACGTCTGTACAGTGTCTGAAAAAAATAAGCCGTTCCAGTGAAATGGTTTTCGAAATGTCGATTGAAGTCTATCGGAACTGGGTAGGGAGGGAAGAGACGAGTGTGTGGAACTGGAATGGTGGTGATGGTGGTGGGTCACGATGAGGAAGTGTAATACCTGCAAATATGGTTGTTGTCGCTCGCCTAGTAATCAAACCAGTCACTGTTACGTTATATTTATCACATTACAGCAGAAATGGGAGTGGTGGGTGGAGAAAAGTGGTCGGGACGGGTTGGGAAGGTGATTAGGTCAATACAGGTCCTTTAAGGTCATGTCTGTCAAGATGCCTGCAAAAAAAAATCAACCTTAACAGTGCACAAGTAATTTTGATTCAGGTCTCTCAGTGAAAGGAGTGGGCACAAGCGATTGAGGAGGAAGAGCAGAGACGGTGGTGGGTGGCAGGCGAAGACAAGGCAAATACAGCTGCCCTGTGAATATAGACATTGCAGGTCGACTGGTGATCGAATCAGCTACAAACAGGGTGGTCCGTAAACTAAGACCTCCTAACGTGTGTTTGAGGGATTGCTAGGTCTGCCAGTGTGAGAAGTGCTGACACTGTAGCTATGTGGAATCATTTAATGAACCATACAGTCAACAGACGTAGAGAAGCAGACACTATAAAGCATGAAAATAATTATGGGAAGCAGAAAATCAGAAAATAATGCATGGTAGACATTGGTAATGATGGCTGAACCGACCGCGCAACCAGAAAACTGAATTTCATAATATATGGACTACCCTGTACATATTGTATTTACCAAAGGAGAACAGTTACAGGTGGCATATTGGCGAAATGTAGTCGAGAATGGAACGTCCGCACGATGATGATGTCAAATTGACGTCATAGAATGGCAGAGTAAACTGGACATGATGTCACTTCAAGATTTTCGGAGAGTGAATATTCATTTAACTAGATTTTAAAAATAAGGTCAGAATCTGTAGCAATTAATATTTATTCATGTAGCCCACTACCAATTAAATTTACTGTATTTTACAACGCATAATTATATACGGAAGCCTATAATAGGCTATTCTGGTGAAGTAACCACTGGCATCTCATTAAGGTAAAGATCTCAAATATTTTTACCATTCATAAATCTGAACGTTACCCCCGGATCATGTAAATGTTAATAAATATTATCTTAATGAAAGGTAGCTGGCAACTCTTGATACGTGACACCTTAGCCAAGGATAAGACCTTGACCTTAGCGACATACGGTTGCAAGTTTAACGATTCTATAGCAAGCTCCATGATATTCACAATCATTCAGCAACAGTTTTACGGATCTTTATCAAATTTTAATAATATTCTATTACGTTTAGTACATCTGATCAGTATTTTCAAGAGATGTTTGTATTTAAAGACCTTCGAACATCCAATGAGAGCAAGTTTAGTACCGCTGTGAGTCTTAGGCAGCACTGTGACAGTAATAACTAATATCATAATCACACCTACAGTACCTTGCAGTCGGACTGTCGGTGCTCTCAGCAGTCAGGTTTTAAGGAGCGGACTGTGTAGATCTTGTGGAAAATATGAGTTTTACCATTTAATTAACAAATGGAGATAAACATTATAAGATGAGAAAGGAGGATAACTCAAGTAGGCCTCTCTCTCTCTCTTACTTCTTTCTTTTCATGGTAAGCTGCTAATATAGGAGCATTACACACACACACACACACACACACACACACACACACACACACACACACACACACACACACACACTGGCTGCACCGTAGAAAAGGAGTCTTAACATGTGACATACCAGTTTACATCCTGTTCATATCTTGGACACCAATATTACAGGGATTTTTCTTCATGATGCTTTCCATCTTTCTTCTTTGCATTGCTGACTCCCAGTTTAAACACCTACTATTTGCTGAAAAGAAAAATCCACATACTGTACCACCTCTTTACTCTTCGTCCTCTCTCTCTCTCTCTTCTTTCTTTTCATTTAATTATTTCTCAACTTTTCCTCCTCCTCCTCCTCCTCCTCCTCTCTCTCTCTCTCTCTCTCTCTCTCTCTCTCTCTCTCTCTCTCTCTCTCTCTCTCTCTCTCTCGAAGGAAATCCCACCTGTTTACATCATTGCCTGGGAGCCGATATTGTGAAACTTCCACGAAACCTTACACCACGTACCACAATCTGGACTCTCTCTCTCTCTCTCTCTCTCTCTCTCTCTCTCTCTCTCTCTCACACACACACACACACACACACACAAAAACTGGGAGCCGAAATTACACAGATAAACCAAAACCCCCCATCTGCCCCTAAACCACCACCCATTCTTAAACCTTTTTCGTCCACTTTTTTTTTTTTTATTATTATTATTCTCCTGTAGGGTAAGTACTAAGGTGACCTCCAGCCCACACTGTTGCCACCCTACCTAACCTCCACGTGTTTCACTCTCTCTCTCTCTCTCTCTCTCTCTCTCTCTCTCTCTCTTGGTGATGTCATGGCGTGAGCAGGATAAAGAGAATAAGATGTCTTTTTACACCAGCGCGCGGAGTATGATGGTGCGCAGTATATCTTGGTGTACACATGACCGCATTTATTATCTGTCTCTCTGTTCGTGCATGAGCAGTATAGCTAACTCATACTTGATGGAAGGGTTGAAGGTCAGGCAAGGATGACGTATTTCGATTTTGAGAGCTTCGTCGAAGGTCAATGTCAAGGGGCAAAGTTAATGTTCAGCTCTGTCTAACTGAAGGGCGTGTTTCTTTCACTTTCAAAGTGCTCCATTTTCATTCGTTTATTCTTGGTAGTTTTAGATGATTTTATACAGCTTAGAAAAGTACCTTTATCGTTGTTGTTATAGCAATAACAACAACGATAAAGGTTACTGTCACTTATTATTATTATTATTATTATTATCATTATTATTATTTTTACTACTACTACTACTACTACTACTACTATTATTATTATTATTATTATTATTATTATTATTATTATTATCATTATTATTATTATTAAATATCTAACCTCTTCAGTTCGCAGTCTCTCTTAAGCTGCATAAAATCGTCAGGGATTGGCAGAAATAATATGAAAAAGGCGTCCTTGAGCTGAGGGGTTTAATTTCACTTCGCGCCTAATATTACCAGCATTCTGTTTTGGCGGGAAGGACAAGGAACGGAGATAACAGGATCTTCCCATAGCTCCTGTTCCACCTCCAAAATTATCCTCTGTTATCTCGTGCATCTCGACCCTGTAATTATGGTGGTCTAGCGGGTTTAGATGCTCCTTTGTCTGGCTGTTTATGTATGCAGATTCGTTTTACGGGAAAGGCAAGAAAAGGATATAAAGCGGGATATCACCATGTATTTTGTTATTCCCGCAAATTTATGTTGAGATATATCATGCAACCTCACCTCATCCTTGGGTGGGAAAGACGTGGGGATGATGATGATGATGATTACTATTAACATTATTATTATTATTATTATTATTATTATTATTATTATTATTATTATTATTATTATTGTTGTTGTTGTTGCTGCTGCTGATGATGATGATTGTTACTGTTAACATTATTATTATTATTATTATTATTATTATTATTATTATTATTATTACCAGCAGTAGCAGCAGCAGTAGTAGTAGTAGTAGTAGTAGTAGTAGTAGTAGTAGTGGTGGTGGTGGTGGTGGTGGTAGTGTATGATGATGATGATGATACTGATATTGGCATCGATGAAATGATAGCGAAAATAATGATGGATATAACAACGGGATGACGATGATATTTTTAGCCTCTCAACCCCGGGCATGGGATGTTAATGAGGTGGTCTCCTGGGCTGAGAGGCACCACTGTCTCGCTGTTTACGTATGCATGGACAGTCTCGTTCCCTGGCGCGTTTAATTAATGTACTAATGGTCCTTGCTGTACACCGTGACGTACAAAGAGATTAGGTAATAGTGTACAGTGTAATACTTGCTTAGGAGAGACAGCCTTGTACTAATCATTAACGACTGGTGTACGATTGTGACTGATTATGTGGTACTGATGATTAAGTAACAACGTAATATTTAGTGATGTAATATTATGAGACGATGTTTATTATGATTAGGTAGTGGTGTAAAACTTAATGTAAGATTATGTAAAGGTTTTGGGGACGAATGATTAGGAAATAACGCAGAGTCTGTTGTTAGATTATGAGTGCCTATTCTGACAACCATCTTATCATCTGAATCCTGTCAGTCCAGATAGGTCCAGTCAGGCTCATTTAGTCCATGTGAAGTCCAGCTATGTCAGTTTTAGCTGCTTTAGGCCTCTCTACATTCTTTCACGTCCAGTCAGGTTATTTTGAGTCCAGTTAGCTTGCATCAGGCCCAGTCGGATAAGGACAAATCCGAATATCAGCTCAGGCCTATTATCATTTCAAATATGGTGACATTCATTTAACTATTTTTATCACAGAAGGTCGGAATCAGGCAACCTCTCTGCATACTTCAAGTTCTTTCAGCTCCTTTTTGGTCACTCCGGGGCCATCAGATCCAATCAGGTAATGAAAAATCAATTTAGATCATTCACTGATTTTTTTTTTCCTTGTAGAGGGTTGAGAAGAACGTGGTAAAGAGTAAAAGAGGACAGGAGTCGGAGGGGCGCCCTGGAATTGTAATGGGTGGCTGAGTAGGGTGGTAGGAGTACACCCTGGGAAGACTGACACTGTAGGTTAAATAGTATCGGCAAAGCGAGGTCTTATTGGACATCATTTTTTCAGCAAGAAAAACACAGAGGTAGGCAAGTGTTACTTCCATATAAGTTGCATCTAGAGACGCAGGCACAACTACAGAACGGAGGGTGTATTTAAGAAACGATTTAGTTCACAGGAATAACGTTTTTTATATCAAACCTGTACTTGATTCTGTTAAGGATGCTCTCTGCTCTTAGCTAATCATAGTCTGGCAATCTGCATGACAACTACGTAACTCCATAGCATTAAGAAATATATTACTAAAATAATAAAAGCAGAAATCCTGACTGAGTGCGATTCTGACATGACGGTGTGATGATAATGTAAATGCACGTGTTGCAGTCACGCAATAAAAATAAAAAAGTACACACTGAGACAATGACTGAGAAGTGACGGAACAGTCTATATATATGCATGTGATGGGTGAGTCGTGAGCCGCTTACGAAATCACCCCCTGTGCTGAGTCCAAAAAAAATGAAAGGGTCTGTGTTTAGCCCATCGTGCAGTTCCTAGGCACCAGCAACATCCTGTACGCCCGGTTTTTCTACACCCACCCTCCCCAGTTTACCACACTGACAGATAGATAAACCGATACTGAGGATAGATGATATAAATAGATACCAGCAGCTACATGGTTTTAGAGAGAGAGAGAGAGAGAGAGAGAGAGAATACTGTATGACCTGGTGGTGTGGTATGACCCTGTGTGGTGTGGTGTGACCAGGTGCGATGTGACCTGGTGTGATATGGTGTGGTCAGGTGTACTGAAAAATGGTGTGGTGTGGTGTGGCTTGGTTTGGTATGGTGTGACCTGGTGTAATGTAGTGTGACTTGGTGTACTGTAACCAGGTGTGGTGTGAGTCAGTATAATGTGGTGTAACTCAGCGTGATGTAATCTGGTGTGGTGACCTGATGTGACAACGTGGTGTGGTTACCTGGTGTGATGCGGTGTGACCTGATGTGGTGTACTGTAATGCAGTGTAGCGTAACCTGGTACACTATGATCGAGTGTGGTGTGACCTTGGATTAGGAAGTTGTAATCCAGGCGTGTACGGAATGTGAGGCAGCGTGAGGTGAGATGATGCGAGGTGGTACAGGTAAGCGTGCGTGACCTTGCAGTGTGACCTGAGAGTGCCATCTTCACCAGCATGACCCCCACCCCCTCCCCCACAACACCACCAGGCGGCCTTGTGACGCCTAACCTTCCACCCTCCCTCCCTCCCTCGCATCCTGTTCCCCCATCCACTCTACAACCAATGTATTTGTATCCTTACTTTACTGACACCTTCAACATTTGAGGTCTTGTAGGCTGTATAAAAATTATTGGCGTTACATACAACACAAAGAAATATGTGTCCTCCGAATACAGAAGTTAATTTAGACTCTACAATAGAATGGGGTCTTTATTTATCCAATTCCCGTAAAAAACTACACGAATAAACACAAAAACAGCATCGTACTGAGAGATAAAGGGAGACTGTTTCCATGGAGACTCGGAGCACCTTCACTTGAGGGAGCAGCAATAAAAGACGTCATTGCACTGAAGGGATTGAAGGGAGACCATCGCAGTAGCTACACATGGTTTGCTCGTACCTGACGGATCTATGCCACTCCCACAGAGTGAATACTAACTCGTGGTATTATGAAATTCGACAAGCCTTCTTAATGAGGCAGGAATAAGTCCCTGTGAGTACTTGTAAAATCAGCCCTCCAATCTGACTTGGCCATCAACTATGCTGAAAGGGGGTTACGGATTTTGTCAGATAAGAAATGATACGCTATATTGAAAGGTTTATGTTTTCATTTCCTCCTTCACCGTATAACTGTCTGGTTATCTGTCTGTTGGTACGCAATGTTTTTTCTCGTGTCTGTAAATTATTTCCTAATTATTCATCTGCTTGTTCATCACCTGACGCTGCATCCTGTGAAGAGTGGCACGAACAAGAACACCTTCATACAAATGCAGTAACGACTCATCCTCCCATGACACACCACGCTCCCTCAAATACTGCTCTTCCACCTTGCCTTTGCACCTTATTCTCGGACTATATCTTCCCCTGCCACTACAGTATGCGCCTTCAAACAGCTTTTCCTCCTCCTTGCTCTCCTCTCGCCTTTCCGGTTACATACAGTATTCCCTCAAATACTCCCATTCCTTAAGCCGTATCATATGCGGCACTGGAGCTAGCACCTCTTCCGTAGCAACTACTTTTGTTAGCCTTTAAAATTCTCTTACTTGTATCGTGTTAATATCGACACAGTTTGCATCTATAACATACTAGAGGATAAATAACTATGGAAGACGTGCAACGAAATCCCCATAGTCACTCAGAATACGGCCCTTTATCTCTCCACGAAACTCTGTCTACCTCTTCTCCTGCTACCACTCTCATTCAAATATTACCCCACTCTGTCCCTGCACCAACTTCTCATTCTACAGCTTTTCTCTGCTGCCACTCTCCTACACTTGTTTCCTCCATCTTGTTCTAGGTCTACCTCTCCATCCGCTACATTTTCCTTCAGATACTTCCCTTTCTCGTCTCGCCACCTTATTCTGTGTCTCTTCTTTTTCACCTCACCCACCTCATACACACTTTTAGCTTCTCTCAATCCATAAGGTCAAAAACAACTCAGAGTAGTTTTCATTAAATTAACATTCATGTGTCTGGCAAAAATGTAGCGAAGAAATTTTACCCTCTGAAAGCACAGGCCAAAGGAAATCTAATGATAATTTTGAGACGTCCTTAGCCTTGTCAAACCGCAGAGGCACCTGGATGTTTTCTACCACCAACAGACGATTTGCCTCAGCTTTGGAATAAAAACTGTCTGAAAAAGTAAGCAACACGGTAGGAAGGAAACAGATAGACAATTAAAAACAAACAAAGGCGCAAGTGTGTAAGCAAGTCCCCAATATTATTATTATTACGGTCATTATAAGGATCTGTCGGTCTTATTATTAAACCTGGAGCGCGTAGATGTAAGCAACTATTTTTGACGGTCAACGTAAGGATCTGTCGGCCGTCATATTAAAGCCGATGTTGCAAAGGAGTAAAGCAAGACCCCATTTTTTGACGGTCCTCTATGGAACACCTGCAGCTGTTGGATGTGACCAGCCTACATCCCACATTACAGAACGTGGACGGCTGCGACAGAGAAAGGTCATACATTTTCTATTATCACTATTTGTTTCAGACGTTAACTAATGAAAATCCTAAACAATAGCAAACGGATGTCCAGTTACAAACGATGAAGAAGACAAGTACGCGAATGTAGAGGAGAACACTGAACACACAGCAACATCAGACTAAAATCAGACCCAATATGGCATAAAACAAAATGAATTTTCCATTAAACTAATCTTTCAGTGTGGTACTCTAGAACAAACAAAGAACCACACAAACAAGAATATCCAGCCATAAACATATACATAAGCAAGACCAAATACATAAATCTGCATATTCAGCGACAAACACAAACAAAAAAGCAGCACAAATATCCAAGGATACTTTTAAAGAGTTCAAAACAAAAGCAAGGACAAATACCTTTATAACACGATAGGCAAACGGTAAAACCAAAACAATAAATACATAATAAACAAACACCGAATATAAAAGCAAATGAAATATTACATATTCAAGCAAATTAAATATCCTATCAAAAAGACCAAAACAAATCCACAACCAAACACACAAAAACACACAGAATCCCAACGTCTGTCTGTAAGCATTACTTGTTTTGTGCTTGTTCCCTGCTTGTGACGTCACCCTTCCTGCTTCCTGTCTAATATGTTGGGGTAGGTCAGGGAAAAGCAGGACATTATAAGGTCGCACCACGCTATTTATGTTGCCTCCAGCTCTGTTGCTCTCCCTCTAGTTTTTCCTTCTTTCATCATCCAGTTCTATCATTCCTACCTCTCTACTTCCCTTAGATCTCTCCCTCTGTGTTAGAGGATTTCTGTTTTAAGATTTGCCCTTGCCATCAATGATTACCGAGTATTCCGGATGCACTTAAAAGAAACACTTTTGTGGTGACTGTGTCTCTGCGACAAGTGGAGAATCAGAGAGTAATTAGAAGGGTGTGTGAGAGTGAGGTGGTGGCAGAAGAGATGGGTCAAGAACGGGGTGGAGGGACAAAGTAGTGCAACAGATAATGCTGGGTGGTGTGCTGTCAAGCAGTGTGAAGATGGTGTGTGGGGGCGCAGGCTGCATGGTGGGGAAGGGAGTTAGGCTAGTTACCAAATCAGGATAGGAATGCCTGGAACTCCTATGTCAAGGCCACCATTCACAGAATCAAGAATATATATATATATATATATATATATATATATATATATATATGTATATATTCAGTGAGAGAGAATGTATAAAAACAATCATTAGTGTCATGAGAGCGTTTACACACTGAGTTGATCTGTCATCGATGTCAATGTTTAACGGATCATGTTTAAGAGTTTCAACCCCCTTAACTACAGGTGCATGGTTTGTGGATATGCCAAATGGTGTCAAGCAGCATATGGTACTACAGGTGTTTAAGATCAATCGTCTCTACAATAACTGGTTGTGGGGTGAAACTCAATCGTGATAACAGGACGACAAAAGTTGGAAATTTGTACACAACGAGCAAACTACAAAACAATTATTCATATCAGAAAATTTTCGAAGTAAAACTTTTCATTTGTATCTAATGTTTACAACTGATTCATGTCACAACCAAGGATTTATACAATACTATATCTCACCTTAACTTGGTCCAGGTTTTCGTCCTTTTGCGGTTCTTTTTCACGTAGCTCAATAGTAGGGGGGGGGGGAGATAATGCACGACTCTACATCATTTCAATAGCACTTCATCGTGACTAACATCATATTCCATATTAATCTGTCGCTACAACTCGGCATTCAAGAAGAATACATGGCAAGTTCAGGCCAGGTTAAAGTGAAAAGAACACAGCAAATACTCGTATATACCAAACAAATCAACACTCACCACACGCAGAGATCACCTCAGTAACTTCTGATGCATATGTCTGGAGAAAAGAAAGAATAAATAAGATATATAAATGGTACTGATTTTTCAGTTTATGCGCATCAGAAAGAATAATCCATCTTTCCATCTTGAATACTTATCTGTAACAATTAAGTAGAATAAGAGTATGATGCTAATCACGACGAGTGCTACGGAAAGACTGTAGACCCGTAGTAGGTATGTTGTCATATTCTTTCTTTCAGCTACCGGAAATAGGCTGCAAAAAGACAAAAATCTCAACCAAGTTAAGGTGTATGAACTATTATACACTGCATTTTTTTGCAGTTGCACTCTCGTCTCCTCGACAGTATTTGTTAATCATTGGAACAATGCCACAGTGTCATTTGAAGGTCAGAATTATGCGTCAACCATAACACACTGTGATGCTAAGCAGTACACCTAAAAAAAAAAAAAATAAAAAAAAAAAATAACCCCTTGACTACGATGACGCTTTGCCAGATATATTGTGCTATTCTTGCCACATCCAAACAATTTCATTCAGCTTAAGAAACGATCCCTCATGTTCAAGGGCTTCCTGAAGGTTCATATGCAACCGCTTTAATTTCATAAAACTTCTAAGCTGGGCAAAACTGTCTGGAGGTAGGTGAAGTGAAAATGAGTTTCCCCCCGGCTGTTTTACGAGGCGCTTCCCAAGAGTTGATTCGCTGTCCGAGTATATTGTCCTCGTAGGTGGGGATCTGTCACTCAGCACTGAATAACAAGACAAAAGGCTTCCCGTAAACCAGGCAACATTTTACTGAGCGGGTAGTAACCATATAACCAAATGTGGTGGGGCCTAGTGGTTTATGGTACTCAAACCGGATGTGACCTACAAGGGTTTACATCCAAGGGACTGTTTGGAGTTATTGCTACCATACTGCCACTGGGGGATCAGCGACTGGTCACCTGCCTTAAATGTCTCCAGTAAGTAGCCAAGCCCCAGACCCGTACGCTTCTAATAGGGAAATACAGGAGTGAATGATGATGATGATGATGAACAGGAGTGGATGATGGGCCGTGATGATGATGATGATTATTATTATTCCTCCTCCTCCTCCTCCTACTACTACTCTCTCTCTCTCTCTCTCTCTCCGCTGGGGATCGAAACCACGTCTATCAGAGCCTATCAGATGACAGTCAGGCAGCCTATCAGGGAACCACGACCAGGTAGTCTGCCTGGCTGTCACCTGATAGTCTTAAGTTCAGTACCCGGCATAGTACAGGTGGGTTGAATGTGATTTTTTTTGCAGTGGTACTACAGGATTTCTCTCTCTCTCTCTCTCTCTCTCTCTCTCTCTCTCTCTTGCACTGTGTGTGTGTGTGTGTGTGTGTGTGTGTGTGTGTGTGTGAGAGAGAGAGAGAGAGAGAGAGAGAGAAATCCTGTAGTACCACTGAAAGAAAATCACTTACATTCAACCCACCTGTACAGATATATGCGGGAGCTTAGGGCAGTGTTCTACGGGAGTGAAGCACCTCGTTTCCGAAGAACGTCTGGGAACTATAGACGGACAAGGGAGCTCCTAGACATGATCCCACATCTAAGAAGAAAAAAAAAGTGGTAATATTCTGCACCACATCCCTGCCATACACAGAGCACCGCCTGCATCTAAGAACCACTAGCGTCGCGTTGACAATACCCACACTTCATCATAGAAAGATGATAATACAAAGGCTCCTATCACTCACTCTCAGATGAATAAGGTCCATTGCCGGTAGCAGGAATGTAATACAAGTACTAGAGTTGACCCGATCATAAGAGGGTTCATGGTAACAGTATTAAATCTCAGGCTCCCATGACTCACTGCCGGTCGAACGAAAAAAGGCTGACATTAGCTGGAACACAGCATGGCCGACCATGAGAAGGCTGAGTCACGCAGGAAAGTAATGCTTGTCCATCTCGACTGTTGTTCTGACATTTATTCACGACGCAAGTACACGGTCAACAAACGTGCTTGTCTTCTTGTTTATTCTTTTTTATAATATCTTTTCGTTTTCCTTTTTTTTTAAATTTTAATCTTCCTCTCTGCTACACATTTTTTTTTTCTCTCATTCCACTCGTCTGTTTTATCTTTCTAGTTTTTCTTTCCTGCTGCATCATCTTACTCATCCTTTCTTCATCTTTTTTTTTTTTTACCCGGCCTCGTTGCATCATCTCTCTTTAGTCTTTCCTGCCTCATCATCTCTTACATCTTGAAATCATCTTAGTCTTCCCTTCTTTCTCTGCCTTTATTTCACCTCTGTTGCATTATCTCGAGTCTTCCCTTCACCATCATCTCATCTATCTTCATTTTCCCATTTTTTGTCCTCATCGCTGTGTCATTATATTCATTGCTTCATCTTCTCTACATGGAATATCATCATCATCATCATCATCATCATCATCATCATTTACTTCATCTTCCTCATCTTGATTTTGTTCCGTTTTCTCGCGCCTGTCTCATGATGCACATAAACCCCCGAGCCTAGGATTCAAAACTAAAGACGTGGTAAACATTCAAGATGATGGCAGTATGTCCTTCCATGTGCCTGTATCTGTTCGCATACTACGGGTTCATACGGATATATACTAGTCCATATATAACGCCCCCGTCCACACCTCCGAGCGACTTTCCTGCGTTGTGGGGGCCGCTCAGACAGTGTTATCAGTATCTACTGCACATTTATTCGTTTCCTACACCAAATGCCACAACCACGCCCACACCAGCCGACTGAGCCCTCCACGCAGCACGAAAGATACTGCCATGTGATTTTCTAATAGCGCAATATTATCGGGTTACCCTGTATAAATACACACACACACACACACACACACACACACACACACACACACACACACACACACGGCAATTCCAATTTCACAAACATCACCCATAATAGTCAAAACGTCTTTACTCGTACTTCTCCAGCATGGGAAAAAGTTACTTCTGGCTATCAATTTCTCATCGAGGAAACGGTCCGCTACTGCAGTGGGTTATCTACTGTATCGTCCGCTTTTTATCTCCTGCTTCTTCTTCTTTGCTTCGTCATTTTTTCTTCTTCTTTCTCATCATTATTATCAGTTATATTCTTCACATTCCTCATTTTAGTTTCACTTTCTTGTTCCTCATATGTGCACAGACCCTCGCAATAAATAAATAGAGAGAGAGAGAGAGAGAGAGAGAGAGAGAGAGAGAGAGAGAGAGAGAGAGAGAGAGGGGGGAATATATGGAGGAGGGAACACGGAAGAAAAGGGAGGAGGGGGAGGGAGGTAGGGAGGCGTGAGGGACTGAAGGGTAAGCGCCTTCACCCTGGCAAAAAGTGAGAGAGAGAGAGAGAGAGAGAGAGAGAATTTTGCCTGTCTCCTATATTATTAAAGTCAACAACAGAGAGACAAGCGGGCGGGGGAGAGAGGGAAACAAAACCAAAACCAGGAAATATTTCAGCAATTCACCGCGATTAAATATTTCCTCTCTCTCTCTCTCTCTCTCTCTCAAACGAAACCAGGAAATATTTCGGTAAGGCACCACGTTTGAATATCCTCCCTCCCCACCCCCTCTAAAAAGCACCACTTCCCTATATGCTCTCAGGGTTGCGAGAAAAATGCTCAAAATCGTAAGGTGTGATCAGATTGGCTAAGTACGGCACGCAGCGCTGTCTCAAGGTCGCTGTCCCATTACACCTCTTAAGTAACACGTAAAGCAGCCTTGATCGGCCTCTTTAGATAATAGCACACTTCCTACGGCCAAGCTGGGGAGCAATATAGCCTCAAACACTCTTCGTGAACCTTTACTCTCCTCGCGTTCCTCTACTTTCATTGCGCTCCTTTACTCTCCTTGCGCTCCTTTACTCCCCTTGCTCTACTCTCCTTGCGCTCCTTAACTCTCCTCTCGCTCCTTACTCTCCTTGTGTTCCTTTGTTTAGCGGATTGATTGTATGGAAGCACCTTGAATCCATGCATACAGGCTTGGTGTGTGTTTGCTTTCCTCGGCTCATGTTTTCCTGTTTGTTGTGGGTATAAGTATGGTCGGACTGAGCTGTCTAATTTGTTTTCCGGAGTCCTCCATTTATGAAACTATAAAATTTCATCTTATGACATCTCTATATTAATAAGTTCTGTACGATATATTGGCATTTATCAAGCTGCTGAGATATAACTGTAATTGGTCCACGCCATCTGAGATCTTACTAACTCAGAATATGCAAAAAAGTCTAGTCATCCTGCACGTGTAAATCCATGTTGGCAGGAATGTATATCAGTGGAAAAACAAATTAGTTTTTTTTTTTTTTTTTCCCAGGTGGTAACAGGGTAAGATGGCGGAGTTATGGCGACATCTGGGCAACATGACGGCCTTGTGGCGACGCCTGGCATCTTTTTCCCTCGTGGGTGCACACACAGCCTCGCAAGAATCACGTCAGTCTTGGTTCCTGGTTGTTATAACCTTGTTGCTCCTCTCTTGCCTCTCGTGGGCTTGCTAGGCTGTGCTTCGAACTGATAGGTGGCTCTGCTAGGTGCTGTGTTTAAAGCAGTGCCACATCGCAAGATATAGGCTATACTAGTGTAGCTTATATAATTCCCAAGTCACAAATTTATTATTTAACATCGTTGATTAAAAAACAGCAATGGAAAAATACAGAATAATTTGATTACGGTAGTAGTGAATTTGGAAACCAGTGATATTAGCGTATGAGAAACCCTCTCTGAATTCACGTTGCGATCACGGTTAATTACGTTTAGTGGCATTTTAAACACTTGTCATGCCACGGGTAACTCTTCCACGGGTGCCAAAATGCTGTAGGTTCCCCCAGCAAGTGCCAGTGACAGAAAGGAGTGCCTGAGGGGAAGGTGGGGTCATGGAAAAATAGTGTGACAGAAACGGGATTTAGTCAAGGATAGTCTCTTCCGCACCGCACTCTCCAACGATGGATAGTCTGCGCCGCTACTCATTACAAAGTGGTAAGTACAGTTATGTTACGGTCAGTGTCGATCCTGTTACAGCTCGGTGCAAAAACTTTACAGCAACAGAATACAGGCTTGTGATGCAGTGAAGGACTGCAGGATAGGGTGCGAGATTAATATACAGAAGG